>NW_013952501.1:896329-910031 GCF_001266775.1 Austrofundulus limnaeus | reverse complement strand
ACACACACACACACACACACACACACACACACACACACACACACACACACACACACACACACACACACTTATCATCATCATAAACAGCTCAGATTCTAACACCATCAATCCCATTCACTTCCCCTCCACTTAACCACCACTGACTGACTGAGAGGAGGCAGAGGAGGATGAAGGAGGATGAAGGTGGGGAGAAGAGATCAGAAAAGATGAAGCTAAATAAACATAGTGATGAATCCAAGGGGGCTTTAAAGAGCACTGTAAGAACTACAACAGTCTTTTCTTTACATCAACGTCACAGAAGCTTCATTAGATTACTTCATTAAACTGTAAATTAAAGTAAAAATCCTTTAAATGTGGTACACTTACAGAATTAAATACAGATTGTAAACTTTTCCTAGTTGTACATTTCCAAATGTAAGAGGTTTGAGGCCACTTTATTCAGTGCTGAGTAGATTGTAAAACATGAAAATGTTTTAGGGTATTCTTAAAAATACTGTTCTCAAGTAATAATGACAAATTTGCAGCACCAAAACTGTAAAAAATATTTTAGTGTCTGATTTTTCAGTCCACCAACTGTTTAATTGTACAACTTTCTACTTTAATTATGGGACTAATTAAAAATAAATAAATAAAAATCATTTTTGAAAATTCTTGCAGCCAAAGTATTTATTGATTTACGCTTACAAAAAATGTCACGCATAAAGACACTTCTTTTACTATATTTAGAAGTCTTGTTTAGTCTGTTAGTATGTAGTTTGCAGCAAGCAGCATCACCTGAAGTACTGAAAAGGTTCAGCAATTATTAAAACAACTTTGAAGATATTCTGCTCAAAAAACAGGAAATGCTGACATGAGTTACACTAAGATAGTTTAACACTGCTTTTGCAAAAGCCAATCAAATGGTCTAAATCGTTGAAAAGATAATTTATAATTTTGGTGCAATGTTCAAACTCTTCCATTGTTGCCCTGCATGAGCAGCAGCATCATTATGCAGGTAATAAGATAGTTTAGGAATGACAGATGATAAAAAGCTAAATCATTTTTTTTCTAAATTTCTTCTTATATTTTCCTCTACATCTCCCTCCCTAAATGTGCTTTTCTCTCACAGATCTTGTCTCTGCTCCGGCTTCCCCCTGTCCCTCTCCGCCTCCTCTCGCCTGTCTGCTGTAGTAAAGTTTTTCTCGGTGTTTGACGCGACAGCGAGGCATTAGTGCAGACGGGCTACTCATCCGCTCAGGGTCAGTGCACAGGGCACTGAGGAGAGAGAGGAGAGGGCGGACGAGGGGAGAGATGGACTCTCTGCAGCCAACTTAGAGGGGGCAGACAGGGCCAGATCCGCGGAGATGTGTGTGTGCGCATGTGTGCGTGTGTGCATGCTGTGAATATGTGCATTTGCATGCCCGTTGTATTGATGTATCTGTTCTCTACAGCTTTGCTTTGGAGGTCAACAAACAAGCACAAGTCTCCTTTGCGCTCACTTGCAGTTACAGATGAACACACATTTTCTGTCTTCTGTCCGCCCATCGTCCTCATCCACATCAGACAAGCATCAGAGCAACACGTGTCAAACCCACAGAGATCAAGAATGCGCAGTACGTTTGCACTCTGGTACACTGAAGTTCAGAGTAAAGAAAAATACCCTGCAGGTTTAAAAAGGTTACCAAAAGACGGGCCGAGCATGTAGATGTTGCTCTACAGCATGTGTCCAGAGTATCAACACTCAAAGGATGCAATAAGACTGCGTCAAACACACAGACGTCTGATCCCCTAGAGGGAGCTCTGTTCTGAGGGAAAAGACAGCTAAGGAACTGCATGCATAATATTCAGAAGATGTGTGTGTGTGTGTGAACATGAATGTGTGTATTTGCATGCATAAGCAGAAATGGAAATTATTTTTTATCTCTCTCTCTCTCTCTTTTTCTCACACTCTCTGTCTCGTTCTCCTCTCTGGCATGTGCAGGTAATATCCCTCAGTGAGTTCAGAGAGTAAAAAAAAAATAAAAAGAACCCATTCCCAGTTATCCCCAAATTCCCAGATCAATGATTCCCCTTATTATGGATGGAAGCGTTGAAGCCTTGTCCAAGTACTCCCTGGTCTGCTCTTAATTAATCACTCCTCTCCCAGTGCCCCTAAATGGAGAAAGATGGAGTAAACGAGGCCCACACCTTTGCTCCATATTTCAACCATTTTTCCTTCAACATCTTTCCTTTCAATACAACAGCACTGAAGACTTTAGGGCATTTAGATTATTATTTATATAAATTTTACAGATACTTAGTTATTTGCACTGATTACTGGCTGAGTTAAAATGTGGTTTTTGAATTGTTGTAACATAAATTAGGTGTTTAAACACTTTTCATTTAAAAGTGCTATTATGCAAAACTAATGAGATGTAAAAATCCATCAAAAATTTTGGATTAAGGTCAAAATTGTTTTTAGTGGCGGGTATTCTCTCTGGAATAGGCCTGAGTCTAACAGTTAGGCTAAATCTCTTAAACAAATTTCTCTCAAATTTTAAAACTTGAGGATTACATTTAGAGCCATCCACTGCAGGAAAGATGCTGACTAATGATGACTACGCCACAGAAAGTCTCTTAAAGTACACTTTAAAGCAAAATCTGAAACAAGAGTTGAAATATCATTTTAAAAATGCTGTTAGTCGAATGTTTTTTTTTTTTTTTTTTTTTTTTTTTTTTTACCTGGAACTAGTGAGTAAGACTGTGGACCCGACACATTGGCTCCTAACTCGGCCCCTGTGCTCGGATTTGCCAAAGTGTTCTTCATCTCATCCAGTCCACCTGCTAGCGAGGCCATGGCTGAGTAGTCTGATGTCTGAAAGAAAGCATAAAATGGATGAAGAATGGATTTATTAAACAGCAAGTTAAAATGTTTATCCCCTGTGTTGGATATGACATGAAGGTCCAGTAGTGCCCTGTGTTGCACACAGCTTTGATCAATCTGTTTGTTATATCTAACCATATTTCCAGCATGTTATACCTTCCTCACAGCGAAGAGCAAAGAAGCTTTGCCTATGAGCACACACACACACACACACACACACACACACACACACACACACACACACACACACACAGACAAGCAGGAACACACCTACAGCGGAGAGTTTATTGATCTGTTTACAAAGACAGGGATTTACTGTACAACCAAGTCCAACAGTCTATAACCACAGGATCAGCTTGCACTTTCTTTTCATCCCTCTCATCCTCACACTCACACAGAACATACACAACAAACATATATTTACACGCAGACAGCGGCATTACATAGACCACAGCTAACACAAAGCCTCTTGGCTCCCCAGATACCAACAGCAATAAGAACAGTGATCATCTCAGCACATACACACACATACTCCAAAGACCTTGAACACACAAACACTATAGATGTTCAAAATCGCAAACAGAAAAGAAGACTGAAGTGACAAAACATTCTGTGGTTATTATCTGACTAAAAGTTTCAGCTTCCCTAAAAACATCACTGATAGAAAAAGTTTTTAGAAAGACAAAATGAATCTTCTTTCCAAATATTTATTGTTTGCATGTGCTATTCCATACATGCACGAGTGAAGCTGTAATACAGGTATCCTGGACGAGCCCCCAAAGTAGACTTCAACCCATTTATTGGGCAATAAGATTAAAAACCAGCCTTTTGTAGTAAATGCTTTACACCATCAAGTGTATAATAAGCAATAAAAAGAGTGGTGGTTTTTCTCTGACCATCAGGCACACATTACACCTTACATGTGCTGTTGTGCGTCAGTGTATTTTCATGCCACCCTAAGTCTTTTGCTCATTCTTTTGTCCTCTTTAGGTTTGCTGCCATATCAGTGTTTTGCTTTGCTTAAATAAAGTTTGGTTTCTTATTTTGGAAGACTCACGCAGTAATCTGCATCCCTGGGTCCAAACCTTCAACAAACTGTGACAACTTCCACTGAGAGATGCATTTAGAACATTGAGAAATATTTTATCCTAATCATAATTTGTTCTGCTTAACATTCTTTGTCATCAAATGTCAGATTTCTGTTTTAAAATCCCACTGTCAATTCAAAAACATGCTAAGAATGCATCTGAATGTTTGAAAATTAAATTCTCTATCATTTGTGCATTTGAAGAAATAAAGAAGCAGATACTGTAATTGTGACACAACCAGGTCAGGGTGCAGTCAGATGGATGGATAATAAAAAATTTGCTCACCTGTGTTTGACCCCATCTTAAAACCATGACCCATCCATCCTCATCTCTAGATCTGTGATTGTGTGTGAGACATTGTGTGTGAGTTAGTGTGGTAACATTGAGTGATGGTATTGACACTAATGGCCAACTTTATACAGATTGACCGCAGAGGACTCTCAAGGCTGGTGTGTTTCTGGCAGATCAATGGCCTGTTTTCTAACCGCCTGCTTGAGTGTGTGTGAGCACTTGTAACTGTTACTGTTTATATTTTAAAGCATAAGGGGAAACAGAAAGAAGCAGGAAAACTCTTCAATTGGCTGGATTGAACGAAAGAACCATTGTTTCCAGAACTATATCTTTTGTAAAGACAAAAGTCTGATTTTCTAGAAAAGAAAAATATTAAGCAGAAAACAGTAGAAGGTTATTCAAATATATTGTTTATAAAATAAAAACATAGACTACTGTACAAAAGCTTTAAGGCAGCACTTTATTTTGTTAATTAAAAAAATCACTTTTCTGTAATAAATGGCTTCCATTCTTTGTCCCCAATGTATTACTGCTTGACCAGTGTGTGTGTAGCTGTGTGTGCGTGTTTGAACCTGTGTGTGTGTGTCCACTAATGGCACCAATCAGAATTTCCTTTAGGGGATGAGGTGAGAGTTTTGCACTGACCCTTTTAATGTGTCTGCATCTGTGTGTGTAAAGGCCTAGGTGTAGGCGTTTGTTTGTGCTCACTGACCTCTTAAACACCCCTGTGCTCGTCAACACACAACACAACCACTGGACTGTGACCTGCCAAGTAAGAGCTTACGCTGTACACCTCACACACATCTCTCTTTCTGCCCCTCTTTGGGCTCCAGGCACTTTTTAAAGCCCTCTTTTCTCTCAGACCCTGCGCTCCTCAAATCTGCAGGTTTTTCCTCACCATATCAAACACGCAATCCCTGTACAACCCCCACTTTATGCTGTCTCATTATAATAGTGTCTAATGTGCCCATGTATCCATGTATAGGGCCAGGCGGCAGCACCGGCAGAGAAGAAAGGGTCTGCTGTGGTAATTGGCCATGATGAAGTTTGGCCAGTGGGGTGACAGGCCCGCTAAGGAAGATGGATTATTCTCATTCGCACCCGTAAATGTTGTCAATTCCACTGCTCATACAGCACCATCAGCCTTCATCAAAGGAAAGGGACGCAGCTGCCGGCCATGGAAGGGTTGGACTGGGAGGGGTATGGTTGGTGTTGGGAAGAATGGAGGGTTACAAGAAAATATGGCAGAGGGATCTGGACCAGGTGCAAAATGTAACAGAGCAATTCATACACAAACTGTAACTCAATCCAGTATAACAAGTCAATTGATTTGATTGCGTTTTGACGGCATTTAGAAAGTCTGGTTTTGAAAACTGGACTCTCTGAAACAGCACCAGCTAACTACATCTGAGGCCAAACAGTTGGCTCGTGCTTGTAAGATGTTAATTTTCCTACACTCCTTTCATAGTTCACAAGACACACAGAGCTCCTGGTAAACCTCACATGTTGCAGCACACGTCATAGTTTGGGTTTCCTCCAGCCGGGGTCTCCACTACATCTCTGCATCCACTGTTTGACCACAAATCTGAGTAGTTCATGCAGAATGTCTGTAATATCCCCATCTACAAGCTTTTGACCATTTGACTATTTTTAGTGGCCATGTTTCTGTAAACAATGCATACAAATGATCTCAATGCCACTCAACAAAAGATACATCAAAGCAGCCATGAGTTTGTTTCACCTTGGATATCATCTCTTTGTTTCTCTTTGTTAGGCACAGAAAAGATTATGGTTTGGTGTTAATTACATATATTTAAAACTCTTCCTACATCCACATTCAACAGAGTTGGTTTGGTGAAGGGTTACTATGGTTCAAATACATTGAATTAACTTATACCAATGCAATCTACAAAAGTAAAACAGTAACATAACATCAAATGAAGTCTAACCAGCCACGGTTCAATATATTTTACGCAAAATTGTTAATTGTCTGAATGCATGAATTAAATCTTTGGTTTGATATGAACAAAAATGACTAATCTCTTTGTATGTATTTTTTCTAAACAAAAACAGATTTGTAGTATAGTTTTGTTATACTTGTTACAATTTGAAAAACACTATTTAGTTTGTGATTCACAATGTGTCTGAGCTTTTGCAGTTGATCTTTTTCTAATGGAAATGTTTCAGTCTGCAGCATAAACGTTGGCCAGCTAAATTTTTAAAAAAGAACGAAGCAAATCAAACTTATAAAATACGCCATTAGAGCACTTTACCTCTCTAGCGGCAGCTCTCCTATTGTTTTATGTCTCACTGAGTCTCACAGTGTTTCCCTTTCATTCATCAGGCTGGTCTGCTGCCTCAGATACTGTAAGGTAACAGTTTAGTCCAAATCTCACATCAATAACAGATGAGCCCTAATCGTTCCTGTGCGCACACACACACACACACAGAGAGAGAGAGAGAGAGAGAGAGAGAGAGAGAGAGAGAGAGAGAGAGAGAGAGAGAGAAACCGGCACCGCTGGCTTTCACCATTTGCATAATAGTTTTTCCCCTTTTCTCCATTCTGCAAATAGCTCCCGATTTCTTCCCTGCCTGTCTCTCTTTCTCTCTCACCACATCGTCTTGTGTACTCCTGATGGGAAGGGCTCGACTATAAACAAACACAATTCCCTCTGTGGCCCACAAACAGAGGAAGAGATTGTCAGGGAAGGAATTTATCTGGACTCAAACTGAGCGTGGCAGCAGAGGAGAAGATATTCGTTTTCAGACAGACAACCCACACTTACCCTAACTCTGGGGAGAGGAAGGAAAATCTATGAACGTCTCAAATAAAAATTCAGCTGACTTTTTTTATTTATTAAGAGAATAAATGTAGTAGGGTAAAATTACCCAAAGATGCTTTTAAGTTTATTTCACATTAAACAATGTGTCAAAGGCAATGGGAACATTTTTCTTACTGATAAATGCACATTATACAACTCCCACCTACTTAAATAAATTCATAAATCAATAAATAAATGTTTAGTTGTAGTTCATCTATCCTTTCACAGTTCATAAGTTATCCAACAGTTTAGAAACTTCTTACTGTGGAGAGATTTTCCGACAATTGTTTTGAAACACTTCTTCCCCTTTAAGTTAATGAAATGTCTTAAATACAAATCACATCAAGTTAAAATAAATAAAAATATAATTTTGCTTTTCTCTGTCCCAGTGTAGCAGGATTATTCAGTGAAGAGATGTGCACTTGGACCCGGAGAGGCGCGAATGGGTGGGGGCGCAGTTAGCCCTCCTGATTTATCAGCTGAGTAATAAGAAGTGATTGAAGGGAAATTCAAATGAACTCTCTCTGACAGGCAGACACACACACACATGCACAAACACACACATGAGCACGCACATAAATTAATACCAAAGCTTAATAGGCTACAGGGAGAGGGGAACAAGAGCAAGAGAGGAAGATGAGATAACAGAAGAGCTTGTTACAGGAAAAATATAAAGAAAAGGTTTGAGACAAACAAGAGAGAGAAGTAACAACTGGAGCCACATTTTGCTCTTTGGCTTTATAGGTGAGATTAATTCAAGAAAATAAAGTCCTTATTTATTTGCATCAAATATTAAAATAAATAAGGAGCTTTATGTGACCTTGTTGCACTTTTCTTTGTCTTCTTGTTTGCGCAACTCTACCTTTTCCTTTTCATTTCTACAATAGACTCCAATACACAACGTCAGTACTCGGGCCAAATGTGTTGGACTTCTTCAAGGACTGTCAGTCACAATGTAGGCTGACCCTCCTTGACCGTAACCCCACCATTACCAGCTCACACACACCTCCGCTCACATACCAAAGAGGCTGAGCTGTAGCTGTCAGTGTGTCAGTGTTACTGGTGTGCCTGTCAATCATCCCTTACTGAAAAAAAAGAGAAAAAAACGAGGGGGTGGGGTGGCGTAGCTGCTTGGATTTCATTGTAACACGGTTTGACCTTGACGTGACCCGGATTTAAAAGCTCCTACCCCGAACCCAGACTTCATTGGCTTGACTGGGCTCAGAGAGGACACTGACCCAGGACTTGTGGGTGTTACGGCACTGAGTCTATAGAGCCTCAGCAGCCAATACCTGTCGACCTCTCGCCCTGAGTCGCCACACTCCCCCATGTCGGTCAAATGGAAGTGAAAGGGTTAAACAGACGAACTCTGCCCTGCAGGTCTAAGGCTGCAACCTGTTTGTGCTTTTAGAGTTTGCAACTTCTGTGGGGTGAGATTATCCCTTTGTCCTTGACACTGACTAAAAAAAGTAAACAAATCAAAAACATGTTTCAAGTAAATATTGAATTAAAGGGTCATTTTGAACAGTTCAGATGTTCTGAAGTGGGTTTCTGTAAGAGCTTAATTGATTATGATTTCATGTGCTGCAGAAAGTTACTTGAGTGACCTCATAATGAAAGAAATAAAGTTTAATTCTACTATTAACAAGTTAAGCAGCAACAGTCAGCTTCAGCCCTCCTACCCTCCCACACACACTTCCTGAAGGAATATCATATCTTATAATAACTGCATAATACAAAATTGATGGCAGTATAAAGATTGACAAAATATATTTGCATGATTTTTTTAGATTTGAGTTGTTTTAAGATGACTGATGTCCACTTATTCAGGTTCTTACTCACTGCTCATTCCTCCAGTCACAATTAAACCCTACTTTTCAAGCAGTCAACTGAGCCATCTTAAGCAGGTAAGATATTACTTTTTCAAAGGTTATCAGAAACCCACTTTAAAATATCAGAACTATCACTTGATCAGAGTGTCAAGCAGCAAAGAGAAAACATCTGAGAAAAGGTAAACAGAATACCAACAATAGCTTGCTCTCATATTGTTATTCAAAGTAGCTCTTACACCTGTCCATTCCACTCAGATTTACATTTTTCACTGTTGCAAAAAGGGCTGGAGGTCAATTTAGACACAACATTAACACCCTTTTCTCATCCTCGTCTCACAAGCGCACACACATATGCAGCTCGTTCCCATGTGCATCAGCATGCAGATAGCTCCATCACTGTCCTCCGAGCAGCAGGAAGTGAGGTCATAATGAACGGCGGGTCAATATGCTCATTAACCCCTGCAGTGTGTCAAGATTATAGGACCATCGATAAAGCAGACTGACTGTGTCTCATCTGGATGTCTATAAGACCACAGGAAGCCACAGCGGTGCGTCAGGCCGAAGGAGAAAGAAAAAAACAAACTTGATGTTTACATTTTCAGAGCAGTCAGCAAATAAGACGTGTGAAAGCAAATCATGAGGACAAATGCAGAGTTGTGCAGTTTTATTGTGCAACAAGGGGAGTTTTGCGAACATTGAAGTGGCATGGCAAAGCATAGCAGGCACGGCAGGCAGGCTTTTTTAACTAAAAGCAAAGACAATTAATTTTTAACTTGCAGAGTTTGCAGGTCGACTGGTATGTTTGTGGGTCTGGATCAAAAGTTTCTGATGAAGTTTAAGCTTACTGATATTAGTTAGCTTCAGCATTGCAGCATCATTGATTTAGGACTTACATCTCTAACGCCTACAGATTATAAAATAGAATATCTTGGGTGCCTTTTTAATCTAGTAAAGGTAAACAAACTGCATGGTTAGGCTACTCCCTCATGGCTGGTTTGTGGTACTAAAGTTCATTTGTTAAAAATTAAAAAGTTAAAATTGTTATTTATCACAGTAGTAAACTGATGCTCAAACAGTTAAATAAAAACTTTCTGTTTTTAATTTTACAGATTTAATGGCATGTTAATTTGGCTTAAATTGGCCTAAAATGACACCATAAATACTATATAACCACATTTTTTTTTATGTTTTCAGCTTCGGCCCCATCACTGTCTGAGCCCAGAGCCTGCCCAGTGCCTTGCCCTTACCTTGCCAAAGTCAGGGCTCACATAGAGCTCAGGGGTGGATTGGATTGGACATGATGGCTGTCTGTCAATGAGGCGGTCCAATACCTCGATCTGCTGTGGCGAGAACAGCTCCCCTCTCATCTGCTTTCTGAGGAAGTCCCGCCCACTGTGGCCATGCCCATTAGCCAGAGGCGACTCCTGTAAACCTGCACAGAAGTGGAGTGATGTTAGAAAAGTTGCAAGTTGAGTTTTTAACGGTTTTATGCTTTTGTGAGTAAATAAAAACTTGAGGAGGCACGTTTCGATAAAAAAAAGGAAAAAGAAGCGAGTCTGGCTGATATACAGGAGGGAAAATGAAAAGGATGATACCAAAAGGCTGAAGGGAGGATTTGAGGCAAAGGTTGATAATATAAATCTCTAAGACAGATGCAGAGAGAGGTTAGTGGACTTGGGAAAAAAACTGATTTGGGATTGAGTGTCTTCATAGATTGTGGGGACTCTGAGAAAACAGTATACAAATGCAATCTATTACCAGGTATTCGCCATCTCTCCCTCTTGGTCTCTCAAAAGTACACTCCCTCCTCTCATATAAACACAATTCTCCATCATGCTTGTCGTATCACCCGTACACACACATACACACAAATATATATATGGCTCCGGTATCAGTATTAGACTGTGAGCTCTCGTATCCTGCAGTTATTGCAAGGCTGGGGGACTGAACGAGACAATTATAAGAACTCTGAGGAGTCGTAGCCCGCAAATGATTAGAAAAGAGCGAACGAGAGAAAAAAGATAAAGAGAAAAGGGGGATGAAGGTGAAAATCCCCTCGATATAGAGTCAATTCATTGCTCCAAACTGCTCCTGAGAGCCCATTTTAGCCCAGGAGGTCACTGTGTGTTTGGTGTGTGTATACGTGGGAGAATATGTGTGTCCTGAGGTGGTGATATGACAGACAGGTGGAGAAGGGTAAGAGACTTCAAATATCTTTATTTTTCTTTTCATTTGGACTGAAAATACAGAATCATTTGTGCCAGGCTTTGATCTTAAAGAAAGAGCAGCGTAAAGTGAGAGAGAGAAGTGAAACTTATAGGGTTTTATGATGTTTAATCTTTTACCACTTTCAAAGTCAAAGAACAATTTCTGTTTCTTCTGAGGTAAGTTTTCCAATCAAAGTGATTTCTGATCACTCAGTAGGATATTATTTTATTCTTTGTATTTGTCTGCTGATCAGTCCAGCGTGTAAAATATTTGACATTCATCCAGATGACTATAGTTTGCTGCCCTGCAGGCATTCTGATTAAATGTGATCCTTCCTTAAGTATAAAATGTTACAGTGACTGAGTATTGTTTAGGAGTGGATTAATTTTCAAACCTAAATTGCTGAGACCTAAACACTTCTGCCCTATGTGAAGTGTTAAATTATGACCACTCCAGATTAGACCTGCGACATCCAAAAACAAAACTACATCTATTCACAGATCTGAGCTGAGAATTACAAATTTTTAGTTTAACACCAAATATCGCTCTGTCTCCGTTCAAGCACTCATAAAGGTCAGATCACCTATGATGAGTTTTATGTCTTCAGCTTCAAAATTCAACGTGGCTGCACAAGGATTGGACAAAATCATTTCATTGTGCAAATAATCATCAGAAAAACTGTCAACAACAAATAAAATCACTGATGAAGAAGAAATTAAGAAACTAATATTAAGTTCTTTTTTCTACTGAAGTGATTTAAAAAAACTGTCAACAATTATAATTTGGTACTTTACTATTACTGCAGTTAGCGTCACGTGATGATTTTTGTGTGCAACACTATTACTATCAGGCACACAAGTGATGGTACTGGCTGAAGGCAACTATGCTAACTCTAACCCTACAAACTTGAAACACCAATGCAAACTGGAGTAAGAGGAAAGTCATAAAATGTGGACCAAGGCCACAACTTTGGCTACATGCAAGTGCTCATCTATTAATTGTCTTATTAATTGTTAACGGCTAAACGCCACAATTAACATGATATGTATATATTTTTTGCCAGTATCACCCATCTCTAGTAAAGAGTGGTGATAGCTGCAGTAATAAACTTTGTAATTTCACTTTTGTCAGTTTGTTTCTTATTGAATAAATCACACACGTATTGAAGTACCTGTTAGGAAACAATAACAGTGTTTGAATGTAGGATTATGATGGTTTGTTTATATTATGGTATAAGAAACATTTATAAAATATTAAGATCATGTATCTTGTCACTTGTACCATGTTACAGAATATTTTCATCCAGTGGAAGATAAGAGATGAGCAACAAAACAAATTCAAATTTTAATTCTGGAGTACACACTAAACTTGACTCAAACTGGTGGTTTTGTTTTATTTCAGATACTTCTAGTGAACCGTGTATCTTAAAACAGCACCTGAAGCTCTCTCTGACACTCAGAGCCGCCCAACTCACAAAATCTCACTTTACGTTTTCAGAACACAAAACCTCTTTCACCCGAAGGCTCACAAACACACTCCTCGATCGTAATCTCTCTTTCACCGCTGTAGTCTCGTACACACACTCACTCGCAGACGCCGGGAGAGTGTGTATGGTTCAGGTCTCTGGTGACAGACCAATCAGGGAGAGAGATAAAGGCGGTATGATGCTTTAGCCTGGTAACCCACAGCAACCCATTTAATCCCACCGGCCAGTCCCCATGATGGAATTCAATTGATCAATCATGTAGCTCTGATGGCACCATTTCAGCCAGCTTATTGCTTTCTGCTTTCTCTCTGTCCCACACACACAGACATGTGGACACACACATCCACACAAACACACTGACCAAAGCATCTGGACCCACAAACGTCCAGAGAAAAACAGAATGAAGGAGGTAAGAGAAGCTACTGTAGTTGAGCAGCAAGAACAAAGCTTCGACTTGTCATAATCAATATTGTCCATTCATGTGTGTGAAAGTGTGTGTGTGTGTGCATGTTTCTTGGTGTGGACGTGGGTGTGTGTGGGTGGGTAGCTTGATATCCGGCTGGTTTCATTGTATCCACGGATGGGTAAAGAAACTCATTGCCGTGACGGGTTAAATCCTATTCAGTCGGACACGGACACACACACACACACACACACGCACGCACACACACATGCTCACACAGTCACAGATGCCTCTATCTCTGCGATTCAGTCTCAGAAGGGAAGCGTTTCTCTTCCCTCTTTTTCAGAGCAGAACAAAACAAACAATGAGCCCTCATTGTTCCCTTCTTTCTGCTTTATTTTCCTCCTCTCCTCTCCGCCTCTGGTCTCTTCCTCTCCATCACCTTCGCAGCGTGCCCTTGCCATTTTTTAAACAGTCGAAATTATTAAATCTGAAAACTCACAAGAATTGGAGCCGACACCTATTCAGCATGCCTGCGTGCGCCTGCGGACTATTGTGTGTTTTACCGCACTTGACATATGTGTAGATTATCTTAGTGATAGGACAAGTGTTAAAACACCTGATCTCACAGTCCCAGTGTTCAGCTAACGGTGTGTGTGTGGGTGTGTGTGTGTGTGTGTGTGTGTGGATGTGTGTGTGTGTGTGTGTGTGTGTGTGTGTGTGTGTGTGT
>NW_013952501.1:879082-895291 GCF_001266775.1 Austrofundulus limnaeus | reverse complement strand
GTGGTGGGTGGGGGGGGAGTCCACGGATCAAAGTTTTTGGAGGTGCTGAGCGGAGATGTGGCGGCAGGGCCTGGATCCACCCACCCCACTCCTTCCTTTCCTCCGTCCTCCACCTCTTGCTCACTCCCAGCTTCTTTTATTTGATGCATGTCACAATGGATGCACATGGGGGTGAGAGGTCAGCTTGGCATTCTGGGTAAAATGCCCCTGAATTTGTTTCTTTTCTTTTCTTTTTTTTTTTTTTTTTTTGCACTGAACCGTGTCTGGATTGATCGCAAATTATAACAGGAGTTGCCTTTGCAGGTATTGAAAGTAGTACCAGAAAAAGGGGTAAAAAGAAAAACATTGCATTTAGTGATTGACCCACCTGTCCAGGAGTCCATGTTGGATGTGCACACACACACACACACACACACATACACACGTGCACTCACACAAGCAGCTTTAGTGTGAAATTGAAAAGGTTTAAGGTACAATGGTCCCCTTTTGGCCCCACAAGTCAAGTTCTTCCATTCAAGCTCATTCATCTCCATTCTGCCCCCAGTCACCCCCTACTTCCCCTCGCTTTGGCTGGGGGGCACAGGTCAACACAGGGTTTTGCCCCCACACGCTCCTCCCACCAGCACACCAACACACACCACACACAGACACGCACATGCTGCTGGGCCTGCCCTCCAGTGTTCCCACCACTGGCACAGCTGCTGTTTGCGTGCTTACACACATCTGATGAGTGCATACAGCCAACAACACATCGTACCAAATCTTATCATACATTATGATTTATGGTGCAATAGGATGTGACCAACATGACAGAAATAAGAAAGTTGTGAGCTGCACTGGTTTTTAAGTTTGCAAAATTAAACAAGCACTCAAATTCATAGTAGTCATCAGCAGATTATATTTTCTTCTTACAGGCGCCTGTTTATAGTTTCTGCAACTACTAGAGGCCATGTTTATTAGTCTGCAGTAAAGGCATTTTTAGTTTATGGAACTGCTTTTGCAGGGTCTTTTAGCTCATTTTTCAGAATAGAAGTTTTCTAGTGTGAGACTAGCTATTAATTATGCCCACCTCCTTAGTATATAACCTTCCTTGGAACAGTTTTCAGCCAAAAACAGCATTTAAACCTTTGCATTTTAAGTTCAACCAACTGACTCATTGCTATGTGCTACAACTGTATGTATCTCAAGCCTTTAATGTTAACAATAATCTTTAAAAACAGACTCTTTTTCTCCAGCTCTTCACTCTCAGACTATAGGTTGACTTGTGGATCCTAGAGTTTATAGAACAGGAGGCAGAGTTTTATGCTATCAGTCTTTTCTTTTTTGGAACAAACTTCCTGTTTTTGATCGAAAGGCTGAGATCTGTCTACATTTAGGCTTATGGCTTTCCTTTTTGATAAGTCTTACAAACTCCATGTTGTGTTTGCAGTTATTTCTGACATTAATCCTGTCTTTTTTTGCTTTCCTTACCATATAAATTACACCTGACAAAACATCTGTTTTTGTTTCTGTTGTAGATGTATATCCAATTATTACTTTCTGAAATTTTCATTAAAATCCATCCAGTAGTTCATGAGATCCTAACAGACAGACATTACATGGTCAGTGTCATGGCAGCAGGTGAATTCAGCTGAAATGTCTCCTCGGTTTATTAAATGATCATCATAACAGTGTCTCACTTCTGTATGTGGAAAATGTTGACCTTTTCAGTCATAATACCAAAGTTACCAGAGGAACAAAGTGGTTTTTGGCCTCCTGTGTGACGGTAACGCGTGTAAGAATGTCAGCACCGATAAACATATGGGCGAGCTCGTATGTGAGAAGCTTGCTTCATTGTTTGTCTGTCCATGTTGGCGCATGCTGTTCCTGCTGTCGCCCCTCGCTGTGTGTGTGTGTCATTATCCAGCGGGGGCTGCTCTAATGGAAGCTGTGATTAGCAATGCTGTTAATTAGACCACAGAGCCAACCGCGCAGACCTCCGCCACAGAAACAACTGCAGATAAAAACACACGGGCAGAATGTGACACCGAGCAACGTGATGCCTGAACGACGCTTCAAACGTCAGGTGATACGATGTGTTCTGGTGTGAATTATGAAACAGTCACTGATCTATGGTCTGACTACATGTGAAACACATAGAACTGTCTTTGATTAGTTCTGAAGATGTTGTGGTCCGGCAAATTCAAGAGCTGCTATTTCCAAACGTAGTAATAAATAAACTCAAACTTTTAGAAATTTGCTAAATAAGTCACACCTCACATATGCACAAAAATTAGCATCAAACCCTGCCTTAATTGGAGTTTTTTTTTAAATTAAAGACCTAGCATTCCTTAAGTAAATGCAAGTTAACTGTTGCCTTTCATGCCACGGTTTTAAACTAAGATCATCTTTAGACGAGAGGGGCAGAGTCATTATCTGTAAAAGCTTACTGACTGGTGAAAACCAATTGGTCTTTTCTGTGTTGGCTAAAGTTCATAAGCTGTGGTCTAACCATGAGAAACCCAAGAAACACTGAAACTGTCTTTTATGCATATTCTCTTTTCTTTTTTTGTAAGAGCCAAGTGTAGCTACACACCACATTCTGTTCTTTCCTGAAGTGTGGAGGGCAAACAATTTAGCATGACAGGTGCTGAATAACCCTGACCGTGACCTTTCATTTGCGGTTTTGCTAAATGTTGGGGGGGGGGGGGGGTGTTGAAGTTAAAATAAGTCTGTCCCCTTTGACCTCAGGTGTTATGGTGTCATGAGATGTAATTCAGCCAATGAAATTTGACATGTGGAAGCTGACATGACACAAAATAGTCCTAAAGATAAAGCTAGTTATTAAAAAAGAAGCAGAAAATATACGCTATTTACTTTGGTTTGTATATGCAAATTGTTTAATGAAAGTCATCTTCTGAGCCACTAGAAATACTGCATGTGTGGTGCATTTGTATTTAGATTCACTGCTCTTAAACAGGTTTTTATTTATCCTTTAATGTATTCTTGGATTCACCAATTTGTTTTGAAATCATTTATTTTATTATTGTATCATCAGCACGATGGCATTTCCAGCCAACGCAGCAGTACGCTCAAGGAAACAAGACATTTTAAGGGCAAATAGTTTGATCTGCTTATTTGTACAAGTCACAATCAATTGGACATAAGTCAATTTTTTAATGGTATAATTTGCTAAAATGTAGTTTTACCAAAACCATTTTTTATTTTAAATATTTGAGATTTTAAAACTGGAAACATGAAATAAAAAGTGCGGATATGCCTCATAATTGTTGGGAAAAGAGCTGATTATTTAGTTTGATTTTTCTTTTTGAGTTAAAAGCTCAGTTATTGCTGGGAGTGTGTGTTATGTGTGTGTTTTAAATCTTTGTGTTTCTTTGATGGATAAAAGGGTGATCTTAAGCTTTTTTTACGGTTCATCTGGGATTCACCTGCAACCTGCTAATAACATGATTTGAAAATTCATCAGCAGTGGGTGAAAAGAAGCATCAATGTGTGTGTTTGCGTGTGTGTACGTGTTAGTGTGTGTGTGAAAGGAGAAAGTGAAGACCAAATGAGTGTGAGCGAGTGAAATAGCCCCTAGTGGCATTCTGTCACCCTGCTTCGCTCCAACATCTGGTCCTGTCTCATTTACCGCAGGAGACCGTCTGCGTGATGGCTTTTTAATGCCACTGACGCTGACACATACACACACATAATCCTGCACACACACACACAAAAGTCCACAACATGCAGCGTTGATTCAGCGTGGCAACACTTATAATCAAAAGTGGACGAACCGCTTCCTCATGTTGTAAGTTTCTGAACTGTTAGTAAACAAACATGGATTTCTCAATGAAGATGTTCACTTTAAAGTGCACACACATGCACACGCACATGCACACACACACAAACACACACATCAACACATCTGTCAGTGCGTTTTCTCCAAACTGGTTTGAGAAGAAGATCTTATGGTCTTAAAAAAAATACCCCTTTCACCAGAGCGTTTAAAAACGGACAGAATAATTGCTCACCTTCGTCCCTCTTCCTCTTGCCCACGTCAGCAGCTGAGCTGATTCCCAGGATGCCACTGATGGAGTACGAGGAGCCAGCCGAGTCGCTCGTCACAACTGAAACCTGTGTGGCGGCCACGGATGTCGCTGCAGAAACACAGCGAAGAATGTGTGAAAAAAAAACAACCATGCCAAAGTTTAACAAAATTCTGTACAATCAGTGGGATCACTCAGCACCACACCCACTTTTAGCACAATATCAATGAAAATGACTGCTTTAGAGCCATTTTTGTATCCTAATGTTAGCTGTGGTGGCCATCTTGATTCAGGTTGGCTTCAAAAGTTGATGAGTTGTAGATGTACAGTACATCCAGTCGCACATTTCCGAAAGATTTGGTAAAATCTGTCCTGCAGTTCATGAGATATTTTCATAACATACAAAAAGAAACCAATGTTGTGAAAAAAGTAAGCACTTAAAGTGTAAATTAAAAGAAAATAAAGCAAATCTGGAAGACTCAACTTGTATTTTTTTTCACAAAAAAAAGAAAAAAACTGAGCAAGTATTCTGGGCATTTGCTCCATCGCTTGGCTTTCATGGTGATATAAATAAACTTGTGGTTTTCTAAAGCTGGACTCCAAATCAATGACCCTGATAGTGTTTCACTGTTGCCTTGATCTAGCCCCTGGAGGAGACAAGTTCTTCACTAGGTGACATGAGGCCATGCTTGTCCCTGTTGCAGGCCCCCCCCCCCCCCCACACACACACACACTGTAACTCCCAGACACATGTGCACGTTGAAACATACAGTCACTTCTGGTCTCTTATCTGTAAGCGGACGTCAGTCTGAGTGACAGTATAGTATCCCAGGAGGGACAGAAAGGTGTGGCAACAGACATCCTAATCCTTTCTCCCAGAAGACCCCCATCCACACCCCACCCCCTGAACATGGGAAGGCAAGACCTAACAGGGAATAAGAAAAGAACAACACAAACCCAGGGATCAAAGTCCTTTCGAGCTGTTACTCTTTAGCTAACGACAGAGAGAGTATAATGAATGCATATCCTCTCTTTTCCCATCACTTGATTTAGCACTTCAATTATCTGATTTTCGCTTTCTTTTCACTCTTTATTTTATCACAACGCAACGCTCTTATTCTGCAAATCCAAATGTTCAATTTTCCGCCCGGGAGTGGGAGCCATTTATCTGTGTAATCTGTGAGAGAATGTGTGTGTATGAGAGAGAGAGAGAGAGAGAGAGAGAGTGCATTGCATCTTGGTGTATAAGTATAGGTGTTTCTGCATGATGTATGTAAAAGGAAGCAGTCAGGGAGCTGTGTGTAAAATTAATTGAGACTAAAAGACAATGTGAGATTATGAAGATATAAGAGACACCGTGGTACAATCCACTGTGGAGAAAAGTAAGAAACTGAGAAAAAGGTTTATCATTTTTATTCCTTGTCTCTGATACTCATAGAGTAAAAGAAAATAACGATTCCATCATGCTTGTAATAAAGCGCTTTTGCCTGCAAAGAACACATTTTTGACTAGAAGCTGAATAGAAGATGTAACTGTTTGTATCTTAGGAATTGTTTGTGTCACTTCACATGATGCACTCTTATGGTACATCTGGTCTGATTTTTTTAACTCAATGATGACATTTCATCGAATATCAGCTATCAAAATATGCAATTGCACAGTAAACATTTCTGATAAAATTACTATTAAATCTGCATCAGTCACAACCTAAAGTCTACAGCACCGTTTGTAATAAATTGGTGAAATTAGCAGAATCTTTTCTTGCCAACAAGTTTTAGGTGTTTGTTTTCATTGATGAGTACACTTTGGACAGGTTCTGGACTTGACCAGTACTAACAGTAAAAGAATCCCCAGATGCAAACAGAGTCAGAGGGAAAACGATGAAATCAAATAAAAAAGTGAAGTTCTCTCTTAAAAAAATGACAACTTAATGCTGCGAGGAGGTGAGTACACAGAAATGGAGGAATTTTAGGTGAGGAAATCAAGAAGCAGTGGGCTTGAAAGCAAAAGTGTCAAGAAATATTTAATCCGTAATTAAAGTTGAGGAATATTTGCTGTTTTCTAATGTAATTTTTACAAAAACCCTGATGAGTTCGAGATACATTAACCCACAAACAAATCAGATAATGGTTTTCATTATCTGTTGGGTGTTTGGTGCTAGCTTTTGAATGGGAGTGTTGGCACAATACTGACCGTGTGGTACTGTTGTGTACTTGGTGAATGTTACTGATCCAGCTGAGGATGAAGAAGTGTAAGTAGATTGGTCTGTTTGCTCATTTATGTTGGATATAAATTTAAATCTGTTGTTTTTCTAATGTTCATCTCTTAGAAAACTTAGTACTATTAAAAAGGTTTTAGAACAACATTTTAAATTAAATTTTAAAAATCCAGGTAGAAATTATAAGCTGCAGCAGCAGCAGATGTACAAGTAACTTACCTAAGTTATGAGTCGGTACTGAGCCCGTTTGACCAGGCTGCTGCTGAACCTTGGTCCGAATGATCCTGTAAGAGGGGAGAGGAGACATTAGAGTGTGTGAAGAGGCTTGTGCAATTCTGAGTGACAGAGAGAACATGACCACCGTGGGAGCAACACTGTCTGTGTGTGTGTTGTGTGTGTGTTGTGTGTGTGTGTGTTGTGTGAAGTGGCTTAGGCAGGCTGACATGGCAGAGGGGCCTCACACTTCCTGCTTGGCTGATCATGCAAGCCTTTTCTTCCTCTTTCCTTTTTCATCTTTTCCCCCTCTTTTCCTCTCCTCCCGTTTCCTTTCCTTTTCTTTCCCTTCTTTTGTGTCTGTTTCTTCCCTTTCTCGTGCACACCTTCCCTCCCCCTTTGTCCACCTCTTTGGCTCTCTCTTTCTCTCTCTCATTTCGCCATCCCTCGCTCTTTCACTGCCTCTGTGCTCAGGGGGGAAAGGCTTGTCATTGTAGCATCGTGTAGAACCACTGAGCTGCAGCCACTTCATACATATGGAGACCGGGGCCCTCTTTGCAGTCCTCCTGCCCCCTCCCACCCTGACAAACACACACATTTATATTGTTCCCTGCTCAGTCCACGCTTGGTACCTGTTGCCACAGTTTGAAACTCAAACAAACACCCAGTTTACACAGATTGCTGTACCTGTTGATGGAGCTGACGCTGGGGACGCTGTCGTTGTCACAAACTCTCTCGGCCAAGAGCCTGTCCCGGATCTCCCAGGCAAACATGGTTGGGTTTTGGCGTTTGTAATCGGCGATCTTGTCGACCACTTTGGGTGTAGCAACCTTTGGTTTGGAGCCCCCGATTACCCCGGGGCGGATACTGCCCGTTTCATAGTACCTGCCGTGTTAAACACAAAAAAAGATGCTTGCGTCATGGCTGAGAGGGAAACACGAGAAGCTGGTTGTAAAACAAGATGAAAAATCAGTTTTCAGTTTTAATTTAGGCTACTTTCTATTCTGTTATGTGTTGCTACTGCAGAACCAACTTATCCAGAGCTGAGCATTGTGTCGCTCTCTCTGAATGCAGTCTTGGTGGCAGCATATTCAGACTGTGATGTAGATCTGTGCTTCAGTGTGGCTTGGTTGTTGAGAATTTGGACAAGGACAAGCCACACTGGCTTCACACCTGGGCTATAACCCTATTAGGTAGTAGCATCAAGCTAACATGGCGTGATCTTCTAGCTGCATACCGATGCAGTGCAAGAGGGTCAGGCTACGACAGGCCTTGTGTGGTGCAAACATTGATTTACAGTTGATTTTAAGGGTACAGTAGAGCTTTTCAGGACTGTAGAAATTAGCAGCATCCTTCTAAGGTTTTCCCAATTTGTAAATGATATTTTTCTTCATATTTAAGCTTGAAAACTCAGAAATAAGCATGAGAGAAATAAAAAGTGACATTCTTTACATATTGTATTTCTGTTTATTTGGGATATTACGGGGGTTACTGCAAACTAAAGGTCATTAGCTCCATGGAAAAAATCTGCAAAAGACTGAGTCTGCAAACTGTGAAATTCAACTTTGTAAAATTGTCAACGCAGATGACGTAAATCCTTCTCTGATATAGTTATGTAACTTCTTGTTGTCTGGAGATTTCCATGTCAGCCAAATTGCTTAATGTGACCGTGTCACCTGTGACCCGATAGTTTTAATGCCTGAGTTGATCAGTGAACTGCTGCTGTTTCCTCTTGCAGCGTCACACAGCAGTGACACAGAGGTAAGATGATTTTGAGCGTTTCATGTCCACCGTGGCTATTCCATGAATGTATTTGCATGCAGAAGGGGGCATAAGGGCAGGGGGTGGGAGCAAAGCAAGCGCTCTGCACAGCTTGCAGGGGGAAAAAAGGCGGGGTGGGGGGGGATGCTGTGTGTGGATGCAGGCTGTCAGTCAGTCTTAAACCTGCTGCTCTCTCTCCACTGTACGGTAGAGTAATCCTTTCCGTGAAGATGTGAGTTCCTGTGCTTCCTTGTCTTTCTTTCTTCCTGTGTGTGTGTGTGGGTATGTGTTTCATGTGTTGCACTTTCTGACTCTTCACAGCTTGAGCATAAACACAGCTAAAGGAAAAACAATCTATTTTCAAATGGAAAACGGTTTGAATTATTCACAGCTGAATCATCGGTGAATAAACGAGCATGGTTATTGATATCCTGTTTAACGATGAGCCAACGCACGCACACACGCACGCGCACACACACACACACACACACACACACACACACACACACACACACATGGTGGTAGAGAGTTGGTGTTTTTGTTCTGCTGGCACTGAAGAGACTGAGAGGAGAGGATAAAACAACCCTCCCTCCTTCCACCCCTCGATCCCCCCCCCTACCCCCCACAGTAACGCTTCAGTGAGTTGAACGGCCAGGAAGAGAGAGAGAGAGAAAGAGATAGAGAGAGAAAGACAGGAGAAAAAGGAAGGAGAGGTATGGGAGAACAATGAGCAACACAGTTTTTGATATAGCTGAGGGTCGCTGTTGCTAATCCTTCCTCTCCGTCCCCACAAATGGTCTCTCTGTCTCTCATTCATTTCTCTTTTCTCCACACTCTTCTCCCTTAACACACTTTTTTTCCTTTTGATTGTGCTCCTTGTTCTTGTCTTTTTTCCACATTCTTCACCTTCTCTCTCTCTCTTTTTTTTATAGTGTAGGGAGGGGGTGCAGAAATGTAGTACCACTTTCATTTTGATGCTAATTCCAAAAAGTGATGAATCTTTTATCCCTTTTGTCAACCTTTCTGCTCCGAGGAACGGAACGAGCGTGGATTTGTTCTTGAATTTAGCTTTGAAAAAGCCAGACAGAGAAAAGGTTTGTGAGCAGAATTGCAGAAATATTGAAAGGGGTAAGGCTGAAAATATAGCATAGGGAGGGAAAGGGAAGGTCAAAGGGCAACAGCAAAGTATGATTTAATGTGAGAGGAAGAAGTGAGGAAAGATAAGACAAAGAGGCAGGTTTCTGAAACTCACATCAGAACAGACTGTTTCATCTTGCCTTGTCTTAATCAGCACTGATCCAAATTGAATACATTTCTGTGTAGGACTGCCAGTGGTCATTGGGTGAAAGGCTGGGTACACCCTGGACACCAGTCCATCAGGGAGCCACACACAGATACAAATAAAACCTTTTACACTCTCACCTATAGAGACAACTTTTAGGGTCACCAGTTAACCAGACATGTTTGTTTTTGGCCTGTGGGAGGAAACCAAAGGATGCAGAAAAAAGAACAGGGAAAAAATTCAAGCTCTACTCAGAAAAACACCAGCCAGGAGTTGAACTGGATCTTACTGGATGAAAGAAGAGAGCTAACCAACCACTCCTTTATCGCAACTAAACAGCATCAGACCAAGAATTTAACTTTTATTTTTCTAGACTTATAAAAATGTGTGCCTTTTTTTTTTGTTCTGGTTTGATTTCAGATTTTGTGTTTGAATTGTGTTTTTTTCAATAGTTGACAAAAACATAAATATCTGAGGATCATTTATTGTAAGTTGGAGGGGTGGCAGTGGAAGACATCATCAGGACTTTACAGTTTTCCACAGCAGGAGTGGAAAACAGTCAAGGCTATAAAACAACTAAACTTAACTGGGATTAGGAAAAAATATATATTTCAGAATAAAAGTTTTGCCTTTTAAAACCCTGCAGTAAGAAAAGGTGAGGTTGGCACCGAGATTCAAAATATTTGTAATAAAGAATAACTAGTTTTTAAAAACCTGAAGAAAAAAATCAGCTTTAGTGATTAGGCTGCAATAGTCTATACACCACTTTAAAACTCCACACAGATTAACACCAAAAAACACCACTGCTGAAATATTTTTAATCAAGGAACCAACTAAACTCTTTGTTGTCTGTAGCACACTTTCTCAAAGTTTGCAGCCAAAAGAGTGTTTTCTGGGCTGTCTGTGCACAGATGTTGGTGTTTGTTTTCACCTGCCCAGTATCTTGCTGACACATCCATGGCTGACCCGTAGCTGCCGTGAGATGTCGCAGGGACGGACGCCCTGATGGGCGAGCTCTACTATTCGCTGTCGGACCACATCTGGGAGGGGCCTGCCGTTTACAAACACACCTCCGAGTTGGTTCACTCCACCATGTCCTGAAAAGATGGAGATAAATAAAATCAGAGGCAGAAAATAGTATTTTAATAGTTGTACTTTAGACTAGTTTACAGGGACTAAAACTTCACAGAAATGCTGCCAAAAACATTTACTTAACCTTGCTATTACTTAACCGTGTACCTGAGTGGGCTGCAGCAGCAAATTACAATCTGCACTAAAAGGGAGTTTGTTTAAAATGTCTTCTTGAGTTCCCAATTTTCTCTCATGAGTCACAAGGATTTATTCTTGTTTTACTGGAATTTTGAACGTTTAAAAAAAGGTAAAACTTTTATTTTCTTAAATTAGTCATCGGCATCTAATTCTTGTCAATGTAGCTTCTGAGTCAGATAGTGTGAGCACTGTGATAATTTGAGTGGGACTGGCAACCTTTGACACTAAACTGACTGGTTTGTAGCAAAATTTAATAAAACATGATCAAAGGGAAATATGTTGGACGCTTTGTGACTACATTGTGACAAAATGCAAGTCGTTTGCAGGAATGTCACAATCTATTTGCAACTTTAATGTCATTAGTACCAATTCAGTGTGAATCCAAATTAAACGCATATTTTCCTGCAATTTTGTGTCTCCAACAACAGTCACAGCCCAGCAACATACCAGCTTTAATGTTATGTAGCCAAACTAAAGCATTCATTCATTTTCTTTTCTCATTTTCAGGTCACAGGGAGCAGGTCTGGACCGGTCACTGTGCAGGAGGCGGGGACACCCTGGACAGGTTGCAAACAATTCACAGAGACAAACAACAGCTCACACTCTCACCCACGCAGGTGGAAAACATGCAAACTCCACACAGAAAAGCCAGGCATCCTTTTTACTGTGAGACGACAACTCTAACCACTGTACCACCGTGCTGCACTGTGCCGTTGGTTTGCTGCTGGTCTGTAATCTGATCAGCTGCCTTGATTCACAAAACATCACTGAACACAAGAAGTTAATCTGAAAGAAGTTTGAAAACTTCAGGCAGATATTCTGTGAATCAATCATCTGCTCTACTTTTTATTTATCTAATGCCTGCCCTGTTTCCTATTTCTTCTGCTCAGCATTTATTAACAGTTGGAGCACTCCTCCAAAGAGCAACTTTGCCCCAATTCACCAAGGACAAACTAAGCATGAAAAGAAAAAAAAAGTCGAGCAAATGAAGGGATTTCAATTAATTATTGACCAAGGCCTCAGCCTGGCCCCGTTTGTAAGAAATATCACTAATATTCCCCCTGAGGGATGTAGGGATGAAAGAGTAGCAGGAAAATAAATAAATGACTAAATAAACAACAAGACACAGGCGTAGAACAAAGGGCAAACTGGAGCTTAACATAATTGAAAAACCTTCAGGAAGCAAAATTTTTCTAGACTGTTTTTTAAAATTTTTTGTGCCATTGCCATGAGCAGAGAAAGGCACACGTCAGGGAAAAATTTCCATTTTTGACCAACAGATTTGAAACAAACAGGGACAAGAAAAAAATCTCTTGTCTGGACAAAAGAGTTTATTTGCAAGTTGATCAATCTGACGCTCTTAAGAATCCACAGGAAGGAACCGCTTTCTACACAGGTCAAAATACTGAGATTTTATATCAGCAAACTAAAACTCTGACTCATCAAAAAAAATTAAAAGAACTTCCTATATGTTCTCCCACTGTTTATATATATATATATATATATATATATACATGAAGCCACCAAAGGCAAATTGTAAATCAACTCAAATTTCTCCATCATTTAATCCACTGGCTTTTGTATTACCATAGTGATTACGTCTTTAGGGGAAACACACACGCTCTCGCACACACACACACACTAATCCTAGCTGTGAGGGTAATAGATTTTAAACACATGACCCCAGCAGGGATACCGCCTAAAACCGCAGGCTGTCCCATGAACCGCTCCCCATGTTCTTCGCCTCCTCTTCATCAGCAGACGTTAGAGAAAATTACACACGAGCTCAGACAGAAACCGGTCAATACACAGTGGATAAATGAAGAAATGTGAAATCTAGAAAGTGAAATTCGAAAGAATTGTTTCCAAATGTTGCTCCCTTTGCACCTTACTGCCTCATATTTTATATATATATATATATATATATATATATATATATATATATATATATAAGAACCTCATTATGCAGACGTGAGTAGCAGACAGAACTGTTTGAAAAGCAATCACTCTGTACAAAAGGCAGCAATATGAAAAGAAGTAATACCTGTTTATGCAATGCTCCCGTGAGCCGGACTTAACCAAGGCTCAGGGATTAAATGGTGTCATTTACAACCAATATGAGCTTTAAAGAGCGTATGGACCCATGAGCTGTGCCAAAAGGTTTCTAAGATTAAACCAAGCAATTCAACTAAATAAAACTTTACTTTATCGTAAAAATAGTGAAAAATCATATAGATGAACTAAAATATAAAAACATCTCATTTATCACTGGAAGTCATGTTTTCTGCAGTCTGAGAAAATAACTGGGACGATGTCGTTTTTGTTGCAACAGATTTCCAAACCGGAGCCTTGGAGTTTGAGAGGCATGGATCGAAAACAAGTTTAGAGACAAAATGCTGCAGATTCACAGAGTCACAGTGAATAAAAACAACAAGAAGATTCAGCATTTAAAAAATGTTACATGTACCCAACCTCTTGTGATAACCTGCACTGCAAAAACCGTCCATCTAATCAAATTTTGCAATCTTATGTCAGTCAAGTTAATGTGTTAACTTAGTAATCATATTAGCCTGGACATTTTTCTCATTTCAGGGCGTTTTACCAAGTGCTTCAGTTTTACTGAACTGGCAGATTTGAGAAGATTAAACTGTAAACTAGTATTTTTAAAATTTATTTTAGATGGCTAATTTTTGAATTGTGTGCCTCTAAACTTCACAAAGAGTAAAAAGCAAATGAAAAAAATGTTTTAAACAATTTGTTTCTAGAAGTTGAATTTATTGTGTTTTCAAATGCTGAGTTTAAATCTATGTGGAATTAAGTTGACTGAGCACACATTAAAAGTAAAATAATTAAAACAAAACATTTCTTTAGTGGATTGGTTCCTTTAAAATCTCATAATACTTTAATACAGCAAAATGTGCTTACTTTGACTGTAAAAAATCAATTCAGCAACAAGAACCAGTTACGTAAATCACATCTGTCGTTATTGAAGTGAGACTAAAAATGTGCTCATTCAATTGTGTTCTCCAATATTAAAGTGTAAAAAGTCACTTTTGTTTTATTTTGTGAATAGAAAAAGCTCACTGTTTTAATCTGAGCAACGTGTTCCTGTGGGTCTGAGGGTGTTCAGAGTCTGTGGACTCCAGTTTTTAATCCAGAGATCTGGACTTGGACCAAAAGTATAATCTGTAAGGTCACTTCCAACCTGCATAAATTTTGCAAACTTTTTATCAGTTATTTTCACAGTATATTGCATCTTCTTCATGGTGTTTTATAAAAAATTAGGAGTTTATCAAACTTTGTGTCCTCTAAATGGACAACTTACTGACCTTCAACTCTCTATATAAAAACTGATGGAATAATGCAAACTCTTTGCTTCTGATGTTTACAAACAGTGGTCCAAAATAGAGTTGGAAAAGGGTTAAAATCAGGACATTTCACATTTTTAGAGGACGGTTATAATGATGGAGCAGAAATAAATGCAACAAAGCTCCATGGCTTCCTGCAGTCTGATGATCTGAAGGAGTCTGATTTGTCTTCCCTCTAAAGGAGCAATACGTTTATTTACTCTGGCTGATTCCATCCATTCAGTTTCTGCAGAGAGACCACAGAAAGAGCCCGCTGACCTACATGAACGAATTTGAATCTTTTTACACTCTCGCCCTCTTTGTGCAAATGTTTTATATAGTTGTGTAAAGGAGCATTATTCCGTCCACCTCCTGTCATTATTATTATTTCTTACAAAAACCCTTCAAACGCATAAAAGCTGCATTTCTGTGAAGCCTGCATGCGTCCTCCTCACCACAGGTATATCTGCAGAGAGAGACTCTCACCCCCCCCCCCCCCCCCCCCCCAATCGACTTTCTCAGATAAGAGTAAATGAAATGGTTCCTTTCACCCCCTCCTATCTGGGCTGGGGCATGAAATACGCCTTGCTTTGTAAAGAGATGGAGAGGAATGACTTGTGACCTACAAAAAATGAAGAAGAAAAAAACTCCAGATAACTATTTATTCACTTATCTGTGTATTTTACTGTTAGGCGTTCAGACTCTCATATTTTTTGGGGGTCGGGTGTGGGGATTATGTGTTTGAAATTTATTTTCCAAGTCTTTAAATACTGATAGGGGTAAATGCAGAGAAAGAAAAAAAAACATATATTCCATAAAGGCATTTGTTTATCAGCAGCTGGAGCACGATTCTGTGAAAAAAGTTTGCATCCTATAGGTCGAAATGCTCTGATTTTGCTGGAAAATGGTTTTATTTTATTAACATAATTTCTTTCCTTGTGTGCAGAAAGCTAAAAATAGTCCTCTGAATTGGTGGGACACTAAAGGAGAGTTGTAGGATTTTATTTTATTTTATTTTATTTTTTTGTCTCTGAACAAATGAAATGTCAGCTCACAGGATTTCAATCAACACTGGCCAGCTCTGGAGGTGTCTTTGCAAATTAGACACCAAGATTTTTGCCAAATTAGTGATTTTGGCTTCTAAGAGTCTTTCTCCAGAGCTGCAGCCGCCAGTCTCTGGAGAGAGTGAAGTGCTGGCAGAGAGCAGCTTCATTTTCATCCTGCTGAATCAGAGGGAGGGGGACAGAGACAGGGGACCAGCGGTCATTATGCATCCCTGTTGGGTTTTATTTATTTACTCTTTACGGGAGCTGACTTAAGAGAGCCAGAAACCTCTGTAAATGTTTGATTGATTCACTGTTTCCAGGGGAAAAAATAGAGATAAAGCAGAATATATTGGAGCTTCCCCATCCAGAAAATAAGCTCCATTAGGTTCTCTGTGTCTCTTCTCTTCCACCTCAGTGTTCCTTTCTCCCTCTTCATCCTCTGTCCTCTTTTTTTATTATCAATATTATTTCTTTTCTTTTTTTAACCTCTCCTTTCTCATCTGCCTCGTCACGGCCTGACGACTCAAAAATACAGCAACAGGAATAAAAAGAATCACCAGCTCTCGTTTTTCTCTATATTTCTATTCCTTGAAAAAAAAATAATAAAATAAAAAAGAAGTGCGGGCTCCTATAAATGACTTTTGACTGAAAGTTGCCTTCAAGAATACAGATGAAGCACATTTCCCTGAACAAACATAGGGGTGATGGACAGATGTGCCGTGGCTTTTTCTACAATTTTTTTTTCCTATTCCTTTCTTATAAAATGACTCAGGTTTTGAGAAGAAAGCTTGGTTTAAAAAAACACACAAGAAAGATTTGTGAAAGAAACTCGCATCAAGTAACTTTTAAAAATAAAGTCCTCATTTTTCTACACGAATTATTTTGACAGTCTAAAAACATATAATTTTATGTCATTTTACAGATCAATATTACTTTTTTGAGCCAGTTTTTCACATTTTTGTTTCCTCATGGCCACACACTTAATATTCAGCATTCCTCTATTACCATCACAATATGTGATTATGAAATTCAGCTCATTATCATC
>NW_013952501.1:871835-878985 GCF_001266775.1 Austrofundulus limnaeus | reverse complement strand
CTCTCCTCCCTTCTCCGTCTCGGTCCACTGGCCGTGACCCTTGAACTGCTCCTCCTCTCAATCTGATTCAAGAAATTTTAAAATGAATAGATATTTTAAAAAATCAAAAACTTGTAACAGATCCACCGTTCGGTGCGTTCCAGGTTCTCCTCTGCATATTTCTCCGATTTAGAAATCGTCCTCTGCATGTGGCTTTGACTGAATGATGTCCCTTTAGTACTGAAGGGTTCACATCCTGAAGAGTCAGATCCTTAGAAATGATCAAAAACAATTTAAAACCGGAAGCAAGTGGAGAAATAGCAGAATCTGCGCCGCGGTTCAATAGTGAGAAAGTGTGTTTTCTGATCTGTGGTCTCTCTGTGTGGACAGACTGAGCTGAGCAGGACTCCGACTCCCGGCTGATGAGGGACTTTTGGAGACGAATCTCCTCGCACCGAAATAAAATATCAATAATAATAAAAAATAAAATCAGTCAAGTCCAAATTCAAGAGCTCTACTTTTCTCCACGCTCAGTCCAGAAAACTCCCAAACAAAAAAGCAGGTGATGGAGATAAACGCGCGCACACAAAAAAACGGGCTTGTTCGCATGCGACGAGCCGCCTGCGCCCCTACAGCCTTCCCGGTGGCGCACGGCGCGTTTCAGGACCTGCTCTCGTGCGGACAGCGCCCGCGCTCCCAGCCCCCTGGAACCCTACCCCACACGCTGCCCGTCACTCACGCGCAGTCCAGCCAATCAGCAGGCGAGTCCCGCAATAACGTCACCACCAACCACAGGTATGGTCGGGCGGGGTTAGAAGCTGTTTATTGGCCGAAGCCAAACCCCAGGAGCGAATGGCGCACCGCGCGCTCGATCCGTCCACCAATCAGGAAGCCGCAACGCTAGACTCAGATGATCGTATATATATTTTTTATTTCAATTAACGAATTATAGAAATAAAAAAATAAGAAGCTAATGCCTTTAAAGCCATTTGCTCTGAATTTATTTCTGTCAATATTAAATGACTAATTAAGTGAGTATTATCAAAAATGAGGCTTAGCTGCAGCGAGGCCTTAAAATAGTGAAGGACAGAAGTAAAGGTTCATGTTTCTGTTAGAGGAGGAATAAAACAAAGGAGGGGAGACGTGACACATGATAAAAATTTGACTTTTTTAAAAGATAAAGCTTTTATGATTTAATATTTTTCTTCGTTGGTCCATTGGTTGTTTCAAATAATCTATTTTTCTTTTCTCTCTTTGGTGTCATGAAGCTTCCTTGAGGGGAAATCGGGAGAAAACACATGAAACATGCATTTTTTTTCTCATTATCTGATTGATTGCGAATAGTTTTTAATGAAATGCAACTGCAACGTCCGCGCGTCCGGGGAGGTGTGGGGGAAGTCCAATCCATAAGAATCACTTCATTTGACAAAAAGCATCTCCTGATGTAAGACTTACAAACAGCATGAAGGACAATCAGACAACTTCTTTGATGTTTATATTGTAACATTTAATGTTAAATTGCAGTTTCCTGCTTTGTGAATGAAATTATCATTGAATCTTATTTTATCAGCCGGTTTGAGTTTGCAGAGGTATGAAATAATCTTCACCTTAATTTATTTATTTATTTGTTTTGTTTTCAGATTTATCCAAAAATCCAAAAAATACTCGGGATGTCTGCAACTAAAAATGTTCCATTTGTGTCTCACTAGAGTTTATTTAATGTCTAATAGGAATATTTGTTATTCCTGCCTTGAATTTTTGCTCATTCTGACTTTCATTGTGTCAAGAGGCTCATGGGAAAACCGCTGCATGCGCCATGTCCAGACCCGCCGCGCATCCAGGTGTTATAAAGAGAGAAAATGATCAAAATAAAATTCGTTTATTCGTCCTTGATTCCAAATCGCTCGAAAAACACACATTTTTCTTAGAGTTTAAAGCAAAAGTTCTGATTTTACTTTCGCTTTCTTGAAAAAGGAAGTTGCATAACCACTAGGGGGCGTCCAGACTTGGACAAAAAATACACCTCTAATGCGCGCGCACGTGCGCAAAGACGCACATGTTCAAAATGAAGACATGGAAGCATCACTAATATGAGTTTAATGGGTTTGGAATTGTCATATCGTTGGTTGTTCTGACACTGGAAACGTACTAATGCAAAACAAAATAATAATATCTGCATTAATGCTGCTCCAAACTCTTAATGTGAGTTTAAATCCTCATTTGATGCTCATTTTTGTTAATCAGATAAAAACAAAAGCTGGTTAGTTTTACTCAGGTTTGCATTTCTCAAAAAGCAGTGAAAGTTTGTAATTAATGATTTAAAGATATTTTGTATATTTTTACAAGAATATCAGAATGTAATTTTAAAACTGAAGCATCGTGGAGGCCAGATGTGAACATCAGCTAAAATAGCGGCTTAAAGGAAACTGATTTTTTTCTTTTTTAGTAAAGTGACTAATTTTTTTTGCACTTTTAACCCTATTGTACGTTTTACTTTCTTGAATTATTTACCAAAAATGTTTTTGTCGGACTTTAAAAGCTTGTTTTGTTTTCATATCACATCCACAAAGTGCGTTTTTTTTTGTTTATTTACGCAGATTCTCTCAGCACAGAAGTAAATTGCTGTTGTGACTTGTTTCAAATTAAATATGCTTGCAATTAAAAAAAATCCAAAACACAATCAATCATGTATACAAATTGTTGTTGCTTTAGGGTTGGAAATTTGGAGGCAAAACTTCCATCAGGGTAGGACGATTTTAATCCAAAGCCATTACCATATTTCATTACCTCTGCAGAGCTGGAAAACGGGGAGGAAGTGGGTTTGGATGCTTCTTTTATAGACATTACTGAGGATGTGGAGTTGTGATAATCAGGTGCAAATTGAACGCAGGGTTGTTTTTGTTAAAAAATAACCCCCCTGCCCCCTGTCTCTCTCTCTTTCCTTGATTCCTCTTCCCTCCATCCACCATAAAAGCATTGCCTCTTGTGTGTTTTTTTTTCCAGCGGAGCCACGAAACGAAAAAGCAATGAAAAATTAATAGCGCATGTTAACTCCACCAGCTCGTTTATTACACGCCCGCTGACTGTAAACATAATGAGAAATGCTCCCCTATCTCCTCTTAGGTTTTTTTTTTTTCATTTTATGAAATACATAAAAAAGTTATAACTAATAAATAAAATACTGTACATGAAGTGAAAAGCGAGCCACGGGCCTCCTCACGTGGACACACTTGTCACCATGTGGCTCGTGTTTGGAGCCTGCTGTCACCTGTCACATTGAGTGTTTGGGCCGTAGTTGTACTCCACGTACCCGGGGTTATATGATCGAGCACTTCATCATCATCATCATCATCATCATCTTTCACCTTCATCTTTTGGAACCTTTGCACTTTTTTTTGTCTCATCTCCGCCATGCCAACCCATGGTTAGCCATGCTCACAGGCATGACGCAGGACGCCATATTTTGGTTTTGCTGAGTTGACCAGCACCACCACCTTTTTTCACTATCTTATATAACAAAGACTGTAAAATGGAATATATACATTGAACGAAGTAATAGTCAGCACGGATGTCAGTTTGATCAGAGTTGAGAAGAAACAAGAGGATCCAGGGTTCAGATCTTCTAAATCTGAAAAAAAAATGGAAACCCATTTAGCCACAGCCTGGTAGTTTTCATTGGCACTAATTAATCTGCAGTGACTTAAAGGAGGGTGAAAAACAGCCATAATCTGGAATAAACCAATCTGCGCGTTTTTACGCACAGCCACCCTGCAGGGCGGAAGAGAGGACAGGGGGACGGGGTGGGGAGGGTGGTGGTGGGGTCCTACTGGATACACTTCTCTCTCTGATTCGCCTTTTGTACCCCGTGCACGTATTAAAGTGAGAGAAAATGGAGAGGCTGTAGGTGTGTAGAGGCCCCTGGGCCCTCAGGACTCCTCAGACCATCAGCGGAGGGCCTCCTTTAAATTCTGATTTCCTCTGCGGTTAAAAAGGTCATTATCCAACCGCAAGAAAAAGGAATATAACAATTATCACAGTTTTTTTGCTTTTATCAGAAGTTTAGTTTTTAATACAATAAATAGAGTCAAATGAAAAAAAGCTATAAAAGAAGTAGAATGTGTCATCACTGCAGGCTGCTGTGTTAATCCCTAAAATGTAGTCCTTTAAAACTTCTCTGCTCCACATCTGTCTCAAACATTTGCTTCACAATGTGCCAAACAAATATGAGAGGATCATTAAGACATTTTTTTCCTTTATTGCAGGGGGAAAACTCTGCAATAAAGCTGAGTGTAAAGAAGCTGATCTGCTCCCAGCTCCTTAATGACAAACGACATTTTATCAATGCAGAAGCAGCAGGCAGCAATATGAAATGATATGACAGCCATTGGGTGCCATAACAAGGTCGATGGCTTGATTCATTGCTGTGCCAGATCCCGCTGTTTTTATGACTGTAGGCCTACAGATGATTAACCTGTTGAATCAAGTGGCTCTTTTTAACTGGACCATCAGAAACCTTCAGGTCACAAACAATAAAACTGGTTAAAAAATACTAAAATGGGCTCGATCAAAACACACACTGACACAGACATTCAGTCAAAATCAGCATATATTGTATTATATTTTTTACTAAGGTCCACGTGGAGCAGCAGGCTCAAACTTACAAATTTTGTTTAAAAAAGTGGCAAAATTTATTTAAAGTCAACTCCAAACCAAAAACTCGTTTTTAAAAATTAGATTGTGCCCATCTATCTGTAAAACAATGTATTCATTACCACAAAACTTCAGATAAAACACCAAAACCATTTGAGCAACAGGTTATAAAACTTCTGCAGCCTTTTTTCAAAAACTTTTCTCCAAGCGTTATTTTAAAACCAAATCCACTCCCAAACACCACGAAAAGCCGAAGTTTCATCTCCAAAACCTTTGTGCGCATTTAGAGTTGTATAAGAACAGGAAAGACACAACAAACTGGACTGAACAGACGCGCGTTCAAAGTCCAAATAAAGTGAGGAGAAGAAGAAGAAGAAGAAGAAGACGGGACCACCTTACCTGCTCTCCCCAGCCGTAGCGCAGGACTCTTGGGCCCCTGGTCCATGTTACCCAGTTAGAAAAGGGGGGAAGGGGATGGGAAAAAAAAGAAAAAAAAACTTTTCCAGTCTTTTCCTTTCTTCTCCTCTCTCTCTCTCCCCCTCTCTCTGGAACTCCTCTCTCCCCTCCCTCCTTTCCCCCCTCCTCCTTCTCCTCCTTTCGTCCTACAGTAGTTTTTGGGGCGACTTGTAGGTTGAAATAATTCGACCCTTCCGCTCCCTTTTGCACTCCCAGCAAGTGCTCAGTCAGCTGCAACTAAACGCTTTAGGTGGAAAAAAGGCTTCGGGGGGAAGCGTGAAATGATCGCGCCGAGTAAAAAAAAAAAAAAAAAAAGAGCCGCTCTCTCAATGTGCGCTCATGTCCTGCCCCCACCACCACCCCCACCCCTGCGCGAGCTCCAACACACAAGCGCAATCCGCGTGCACGCACAGCAAACACGCGCGAACTCGAACGCATCCTCTACTCTTCCCAGCTGTTTCTCCTCCCCCTCCTCCTCCTCCTCCTCCTCACTCGCATCTGTTACCAAGTTTCACTTTACTAAACTTTACCACCTCCTCCCCCCCCCACCCCTCTCCCTTTCATGTCAGATTCATTTCCTCCCGGTGCAGCAGCTCTTGGAGGTCAGTGGGGAGCACTGAGCGACATGCGTAAAACCAGCGCGCGCGGGGTTTCTCTTTACACAGCTTACAAATAAAAGCAAAATTGACCCTAAAGTGAAATTATGTTCAAGATGCACTCAGCTTTAAAAGAGGGAGATGCATTTATGAGGATTTCTTTAGACTTCTCGGCTCCCCTCTGCCTGAGCGTCCCTGTTACGCACGGCGCTCTTTTACGCATGACGCACGGAGCGGATGGAGCAGGTGCAGCAGCCCTGCAGAGGGACAAGTGTCTCCGCTTCCCGCGCGTGAAGAATGTGCTAAAGTCACTAAACCTGTGAGGTGCAGGAAGGTTTCATTTAAATAATATTAACTGAAGATTTTCCACTTCTGCTTTGTTTGCACCAAATCATCAACTTATTCTCTGGCGGAACAATGACATCATTAGACATTTCCTGAACACGCGCGCGTTTTAGCTGCTGAGCGTTAATGGCTTTGTTGTCAAATTGGACCAAGTCTCAGCCTGGAGACAGAACCAGCACCCGCAGAAGTAGATAAAAAAACAAAAACAAAATATTCCATTAGTGTATTCATTAATTTGCCAATAATAAAATATAATAAAAATTAGTTTACACGAACTGAGGACAACAGTGTTTGCTCCTCGAAGGGGAAATCGAAGAGTCAGTTAATAAAAGAATAGCCTGAAGCCTGAGCCGGAAGTCAGGGATGTCTCTCTCAGATAACACACCCCAAAAATATTTTGGTTTTTGCCCTGAAGGAACCGATTCAAGACCACGAAGAACATAAGAAATAATAATAATAAAAAAACTAACTGAACTAAATTTATTGTCAATTCAAACCCAGCTGCAGCCTTAATCAGCTAGAAATTCAGATTTAATATTTTACATCGGCTCTGACCAGAACCAGAAACAGGAAATCCAAATTTAAATTTAGAAACAGGTTGAAACAATCTGAGTCCCTCTTCAGACAGAAAGCGGGTCTCAGGGTTCAGCCTCAGCTCCGACACTATTGAGTCCGGAACAAAGCGCGAGACAGCGAGCCTTTTTACTCCGCGTGTCGCCTCGCGCTGCTACAATACGACCCTGACCTCCGGCTCGCGCCCACAGCCTCTAAACATCAGCATCTGCAGGAAGACAAGCAAAGAGAGGAAAGAGCCACATGAGATTATATGAAGCTGCTTTAAAGAAAAACCTGGACTGTTTCAGAAACAATAAACATGAACACACAAATGTTATTATTATTATTATTATTATGGCACTATTTTACAAACAATTGAACCTGGAGTCGTTATTCTGCAGGATGGTGATCATTTATTAAACAGTGACTAAATAGAGCTGCTGTTTGTGGCCTGCAGAGGAAAAATTAACTTTTAAATCTTCAGCTTGACTCAGTCTGATCTGAAATCAGATTCTTCATTCATTCAGTCAGATATTTTATTTTAAAAAATTATTATTTTAGTATATTTT
>NW_013952501.1:852587-869275 GCF_001266775.1 Austrofundulus limnaeus | reverse complement strand
CATGTAAAATTTAATCAAATGAAACTTATTTAAAGTTTAAATTTATAAACAGGGCTGCACATGAGTGATCAAAAAAGAAAAAGCGCATCAGATGGAATATCATAAAGCTCACCTGAGTACCTCAGATTGTAGCTGAGATTGTGAAAACAACAGCTAGCAGGGCTCTAGAGCGCCACCAGTTGGGTCACAAATGTAACCTGATTTCTTAAATCAATCAATCAATCAATCAATCAATCAATCAATCAATCAATCAATCAATCAATCAATCAATCAATCAATCTATCAATCAATCATTCACCTGTTTCCTTCAAGATCCGTTCAAAAGATTCGCCATGGTTCAGATAAGAATTGGGCCCATGTTTGTTTGTTTGTTTGTTTGTTTGTTTGTTTGTTTGTTTGTTTGTTTGTTTGCTTTTTACCCTCCCCTCCTCGTGCTAATTAACGTGATTAATATAAGAGGGGGAGAAGTTGGATCGGTGACCCGAGCTCTGACCGAGCGGAACCGGAAAGAATCGCATTAACGCGCGAGACACGAGCATAGAGGGGACGATTAGAAACAACAATGAGTAAACAACACAGGAGGGAAGAGCAAGGCACTCTTGGACTGAACTTATGCGTCCCGCTGCGTCAAAAGGACGGAAAAGACAAAAGTTTCTGAGAGGAAGGCGCTGAAGGAGGCTTTAATCAGACATTTCTTATTTAAAACATGAATAAAATCATTAGTTTTCAAACTCTTCCTGTTCTGTCTGAGAGAATAATGATCACAAGAAAAGTCAGCAAAAATATTGCATAGTTTTATTTTAAACAGCTAAGTAAAAACCACTGACAATTCAGCCATTATTAAGTTTTAAACACTTTATAACTGAATAATAAGACATTTCAGTATATTAAATTAAAAAAAGGAGTCACCTCTTGCCAAGTAGCGAGCCAACAATGAGCTGCCTACTCTGTATTCTCAATTTTTATTCTTATTTCAGATTTCACGTATCAAATATTTGTCAGTTCAGTAAACATAATTTAAACTAACACACTGTTCTTGTCAGTCATATTATTGAGTTCAGATCTGAACAATGCAACAACACTTCAATATTTGTACCTAAATCATGTTTCTGATGGAGACAAAAGTGACAGAAAACAAGCAGAAGCCCAGAATAGCCTGGAGATTAACAAGTTCTATGTGCATCATTTTGGATAAATCAGCATTTGTTGTGTGGGCTGATGGTTGCAGCATGCAGGCTGTTTGAAGCATTGCTCCAAAGTGGAAAACAAAAATGCACAATTGTGCAGCTCTTGTTTTTAATTCCTAAAACACATAAAGTATTTTCACACAAACTTACATTTTTTAAAATTAAATAATCATGATACTTCTGTGAGTTTGAGGTTTTCCTTTTGGTCTCAAAGTTTGTCTTTTTTTTAATGTGAAGCACTTTGGAACCTTTAATTAAAAATAATGGGTTTAGCTGAAAGATTTGATGTTTTTATCACGAAGCATTGTTTTTTTTAAATCTCTGAATTTGATACACTTTGATCCAATTATATGTCACATCTTTTACCTGCTAGGCAACCTCTACTGTCACGTTAATAAAAGGCTGTTCTGCCATTGTCTTCTTTTCCCTCCCAACACTCAGAGCCGGCTGAGCTTACCTCTATATCCCCAGCGTTTCATTCAGAGTGGCACTTTACTGTGGCGACACTTTCTGAGGCCACGCTCCCTGGCTGCTCTGATAGAGGATGGAGGTGGTGGTGGGGGGGCTCAAGGGCCACAGGTTGGATTGAGAAATGGCTGACATTATTTGTCCATGAAACATTATGTGACACAACATGACCCCGGGGCCATTTGTATGTAAAGGTAAACATTTCAGCGTGACGATTGGACAAGAGCAGACAAGGCTCCTGTCAGTGTGGTTTTCTACTTGCAGATGGTGATGTTGCTGCTGCTGCTGTGTGTGTGTGGGTGTCTGTGTGGGTGTGAGGAGTTTCTGTCCACAAGTGTAACCCCTAATCCTCATCTAGCAACGAAGACCCAGATCTGTTGAACAGCTATTAGACAAGAATGGGCCAATATTCTCCTCCAAAATCTGGTCTCCTTAGGTCCTACATGTTTACAGACCTTTACTTTAATTTAACAAGGAAAAAGGCAATTTCTTAGTTTTACTTATAAAGTTATAGCTTTTATAGTTTGCTACTTTTATTATGAGTGAGATGTGGGTTTTGCTAATTATTGTTTTAATTCACATTTTATGCCAACTTTGTTAGTGTCAGAAAGAATCTCCTTCAAACATAGAAAAGGAGAAGTTTTCCCTGACAAATTTTTATTCCTCCCTGGTTTGATTATTTGTCTCCTCTTGCTTGGTGGCTTTGCACCTGATTAATGCTCTGCATGGCATATTAACTCCAAAATCTACCAAATCGCTTCTGTAATTCACAGCCACTTTTTTTTTCTTATCCTGCAAAGTGATTTGATGTCGTGATCCCTGTTAGAATGACTGAAATTTCAATACTTACTGTCAGTAAATTAATGTGTTTGAAGAGAATCAAACTCACACTGAAGTGATTTGATAAAACACATCAGCTGCAGTGAGATAAATATGCTGGTGAGCGGGGTTCAGATGTTGGAATATGTGAATGATTACGGCGCAGAGGGCCCTGTTTGGATGAAAAAGTCGCAGCCTTTTACGTCGAAGCGCTGAGCCAAGGCAAACGTTTTTGTCAGAAAGGCTTCCTCTGGCCCTGGAGGTTTAATGCTGACTTCAGGGCTGTAATTATATACATACAGGAGATAACACCTTGAACAGTTTCAGTTTAAACAGAGTTTAAGTCTGACCAGATGGATGAGTTGTCAGCTAGTCAGAGCCGTACCAAAGTGGATTGTTTCTGTCTTCAAACAACTCTGATCTCAATGTTTTATTAAAATTTACATTGCAACTTATAACCTTTCCATTACACATAACCACAGATTTTTATGGAAAACATGCAATGCCAAATAAATAATATTTTCACATGATTAAATGGCTTTTGGTGTCTGTGTTGTGACTGACTCTCAGCTACTACTACACCAAATTTTAGCTCAGTGTATATAAAACTGACTGTTAAGCTGTGACAGCCATCTTGAATCATCCAAAAACATTTCAACAATTACTTTCGGACTATTTTAATGCAATCTGTCCTGTGACACATGAGATATTTTGCTAACAGAAGGTCAAACAAACACACACTTATACAAGCAATCGCCCACTCTTCATGGTAGCAGGTGATAAAAATGTGTGTGTGTGGGGGGGAACAAGTTTGCAGCTGAAATAGTGGCTGAAAATCTACCAGGAGCACAATAAATTGAGGGTTTGTGAAGATAATTTTCTCCGTGAAGCAGATTGATTGTTCTTTCAATGGCTAAAATTATTTTAAAAGATTGCATCACTTCTCCATGCTTTGATTATTTGTCGATGTCAAATTCTACACTGTCAAGAGTTACACTCGGTTTTATGTAGTTTCTGTAAAAGCTTGAATTATGACATCATACTGACTAAAGGCAAGCAGAGAGACGAGAAGTGGGGCCTTCTCTTTTTTTCTTCGAACCATTAGAAAGCGTTTCCTGCACACAAATGACCATCAGTTGCAAAATAACGCCATCAAATGAGAGCGACTGAAAAAGAATACTGTTTGAAATAAAGCATTGCTGCGGAGTCTGGTGTAAAATGGAAGACGGAGCCACGATGGTACACCCAAACACTACGAAATGAGAGCAATTACATGCTTCTTTTAACTCCCTCTTCTCAATAAAGATCATTCACCAGGCAGAACCATCTTCTCTGGAATGTGTGATTGGGAATCAGGAGACTTTAAATCCCTGTCCCGGACACTCCATTCATCTTTAACAAACCACTAGTTTGGGCACCACTGGTTTGGAGATGAACCGCTGAACCAGATGCCTCAGTTCGTCTTTCTTTCTTTTAAAAATAATAAATAAAAACAAATGCATGGAACCCCAAATCAGGCAGGCACATCACAATTTCTCTGAGGCAGTGAGGCATCCCACACCTGCATCTATTTTTATGGGGGTCAGAGGGCCAAAAAAATAAAAAATAAAAAAACTAAACACATGCAGGACATTGTGTGTGTGTCACATGAGCTAAAGGAAGTGATTGTGTTGTCACATGAGGTGCAGACTAACCTTTAGGAGGCAACAATCCAACTTTGAGATGGCCCTTTCTGTGGCGACATGCATGGAGAAACCTCTGGGATCAGATGGCATTCACTGTGTGATTCCTTATCATAACACCATTTTCTCCCTAATATTCGGATGGAGCTTGGATTATACAAAGTAAACCATTATTCTCATGATATAGACGGGGCAAAAGATGGATGTAAATGCTACACGGTCTGCATGAGAACCACCATTGCATGATTTTGCCGTATTCACCATGTTCTAAATATGACTGATGGTGATAGCCAGACTGTTGAATTACATTTCCATATAGATTTACATTCCCATCAATACATAATAGGTCTGAGGTCTGTGTAAGGCACTAACACACACATTTTCTGACATTTTATAGCTACTGTTTGTGTCTCACTGAAAAAGATTTTATCATAAAATGGTCAGTGAAGGAGTTGGGTCTTTTGTGCGCAGTAAGAAATGTGATGCCTTGAAAGTGAAGCAGTCCAATTGACTAATCTGTCTTATTTTGATAAGAACATTTTATAATCGGTGTGCAATTTTGTAATTTTCAGTTAATCTCAGAGCACAATGAATTTCCACCAAATGTTGACATTATGTTTGCATAACAGTCAAGCTCAAATGATATTGTTATAGAGATTTCTTCTTTTATGGCATGCTATTTTTTTATACTATAGATCATGTAAAAAGGCAAGCAGAGAATTAGGAGTTAGGAGGTGGGGCAGACACCTAGACCATGAAGAAAATGATTTTTGATGTTGCCAAAATATCTTGTGATTGTTGGTATGTTTACTACTCAGATTTATTATCATTGACATATTAATGTACATTAAAAAAAGTAATTTAAACAAACCAAAACTAGTGATATTATTGATATTTTATTTCACAGCACTTTTAAATTACACAAAAACAACACATAGCACATCTGTCTCAAAATACCATGATATTATATATATCTTTTTAAACAACTGTTTTCAGATTTTTTTTTTAATGTTTTTAAAATGAAAAGACCTTTCTAGAATTCTGAAAGCTAAAGTGAGTTCAGACTCACGCTTTTGGTCGGACGCAGGGAAACGCTTCTGTCGGTCATCTTATTTTGGTGGGATAAACCCGGAAGTTGTTTGCCTTCTTGAAAACAGGTAAGCAGCAGATGTGAAGTCTCTAGCTTACTGGTATAGGTAAGTTTGTGCATAATGACTTCAAATATAAAACATACAAAGACGTTGCTTTGAGCTCCGGTACTTCAGCTCCACGTTTTTTTCTTTTCTTCTCTCTGTGTTAGAGCTTAAAGTCTCTCATTGTTTACATCCATCCGACCGGCTAACTTGAAGACACGTGTACAGAGACAGCAGTCCCATGTGCTAAGGTTATTAGCCGAGCTGTAGAAATAAAGCCAGGTTTATTTTTCAGCGGTAGAGTCTCCGTTGTATGTGTTTCATGGCGAGGTGCATTTAAAACACTCATCAGCTGTTTCATAAAGAGCAATTGTGTGGGTACTTCAGTCTGCTAGCTCGTTAGCCCTTCGATGCTAACAACAGTCTAGTTCAGAGCTACTTCTCGCAACAGATTTATTTCGTTTTGCGTGCTGTTGTAGTTCACTCTGTTTACTGAAATAGATCCGTTGCTTTATAGTTTGCATTCTCTTGAATATGCATATTAGTTAAAAGTACCCCTAGATTATTTATTACATTAATTTTCACTTGGTGTTTGGACAAGTAACATCCTGTGTCAAACCAGCTATCAAGGAGAAATTCAGATGTTTTTAAATGTAGTTATTATGAAGTTGAGTTATTTATTACTATTTGAAAAATTTCAATAGGCATAGGTCCATGCTAGATGCCATAGTGTGACTTTAGTTAAAATTTGGATTGTTTATTGAATACCTATATTTTTGAATTGTTTCAAATGAAAGATGATCTCAGTATAGATTTCATAAACCAGTTTATGTTAACATGGATTATTTCAACTGTGTAAAACTTTTTTTATTGAATTTATTGTGTACTGATGCAGCTACTAACAATCTAGTGATATATCGGTAGAAATAGTATTAAAAATGTCAGCTTTAATAGTTCACACAAAACTATCACAATGACTTTATTATAATATTAATGGGTTATTAGGTCTCTGTTGTTATTAGCTCCAGTGTTTGTTTCCTCACAGTCCATTTAAGTCCCCATGAAATCCAAATTAAGTTTTACATTTTTTGTATGTCAGATGTTTGCAGTGGCTGTTACAATAAAGAGTTTGTAAATGTCCAAAATAACATTGCAATTTTCACAAAACCAATTGGAAAGTTTTGGTGCAGAATGCTTAATTGTGTCTGCTCAGTGCAGTCCAGCTGATTATTTACAGCAAACTAATTTTTTTTTCAAAGGGAGTATGTGCAAAATTGATTACCATTTTCTGAAATATTATGTATTCTCCCGGTACATTTACAGTGACACATTATACATTTTATGGTGAGTGACAGTTTATTTAAACTTTTAGGGTAATTTCATACCAGGAAAGTCTTTTGGTCCACTTGTTTGATCTGAACCAAATAACGGACTTTATTTAATTTAATTTTTTCTATTTGGTGCAGTTTGCATTCGCATTGTGCTTTTTGCAAGCGGACTATAATTTAAAGCCACAATAGACGCAACTGACTATTAAGAAATCAAAGGCAGCTCATTCAGTGACAGTTTTACAATGATATACTTATAATTTTGGGACGGTGTAAGTCAAATGCGTCCCGCAACCTAAATGAGACAAGATGCTCCACGTTCCCTGATCCACAATGGCTCATATTTTGCAGCGCAGTCTTAGCTTAGCAACGGTGGCTTGTGAAGTCCAAAAAGGTGCATGTTTCTTGTAGTTTGTTCGGTTCGAGGCTGGTCTGTATTCACACCAGAGTTCGCTTGGAAGCGGACCGAGACCACCTCAAAAATGGGTCTCGGTCTGGTTGTTTGATCTGCACCAGGGTTCGCATGAGTGTATTCACACCCACATAAAACATACGGACCAACAAGGAAAACAAACTGGTCCATTTAAAGCGGACCAAATGTGTCAGCTGTGTATACACCCTTAGTTTTATGCATTCACATCAGTTACTAAATGTTGTTTTTGCACTTTTAAAACAGCGACAGGGAGAAATTTGACCAGTAAAAGGAGTCACATAAGCTACGGATGGAGGTGGAAAGCCATTTTTGTCAGTTTTCATGATTGTAAATTATATCTTAGGCCTGTGAATAAAAATGTCAGTGGCAGAATCATTGGACTTGATAAATTAATTTTACATATTTCCATTGAAGCTTTCAAACTAGACTTAATGTGTCATTATGTAGTACCTATACAGCTAAAGGGAATTCAGCCAACACTGTCTATAATTTAAACCTATGATATTTTTTCTATGACGTAAAAATGTGAGAAAACCCCTCTCAGCAAAAAGCAGCAAAGCAGCAGTCTTAAACATGTAGAGTCTAGGTAGTCCTGAGCTGAGTAGTCAGAGCTTTAATTAGGCAGATTAAGTAAAATCAGTCACCATTGTTGATGGACCGTGACTGTTCTGGAGCTTTAAGTGCACCACATTAAATCCCACCACAGTAAAATACCATTGGTCATTTGTCATCTCCCTGTTCCTGTACGCTGCTGTACTTTCAACACAGGACTGTTGCTCCTTACCAGGCGGTAAGACTCGACTTTCTGTCCCTCTAATCCCTGGTGGCCGGCTTGTGACCATGTAGCGTGGCGTTTATGCAGCGTGCACGGCCTGGGGGCCAATCATCTCCAGCCATCATGGCACAGACACGCAGGACTGGACAGAGCAATGGGCCGATGCCCCTTCCACGTCCTCTGTGTATCTCTGTGTGTGTGAGAGTGCGAGTGTCAGCGACGGGGATTTAGAAAATTAACAACACAGTGTTTCATAGAGTGCAGTGAGTAGAAGACTTAACAGCTCCAGACACAGTTGTTCTGAGCTGGATGTGAGTTTTGTTTTAAAAGTTGGTTGAAATCGGAACCTGACAGGTGATAAACGTTGATCTGCGCTTTCCTATCAGCACAGTCTTGATTGAAAAGACTACAGGTTCAAGTCTTAGTGCAGATGATTCATGCTCTCTCAACCTTCTGCTTTTCAGAACAAGAAGAGAAGATCTTGTAATTGATGTTGGCTTGAGTCCATTTCACTTCTTTTGACTGAGAAATACTTATGAGAATAATATAACTAGAGAAGACTTCTTGGTAAATCATGTTACAAGTTCAATTTATCAAGATTGTCTGTTAGCAAAATAACTTGTGACCCTCTGGACAAATTAACTTTACAGGAAAAATCATTGAATGTACATCTACAACAGTCACTTCATTTCGGGATGTTTGCTACAGCTAATAAACATTAGCCAACACAAAATGACTAGCTCAGTCAGTTTAATTAGCATTGAGCTAAAATTTGATCTGGTAGTAGCTGAGGTTCATTTATAGCACATACTGAGCATGACGTCGCACAATATCGCCTGAGAAGATTAACAACAAGTTTTCAAGGTTTTTCACGGTTTGACCAAAACAGATAGCTCCATCATTACTCAACAAAATAAATCTTATTTTAAAACTGAACGTGTTTGTGTAGAAGCCTCTGAGATTAAATAAATTGAAACATTTATTAAACAGCTGATGGGATTTTTTTTCTGTTTTATTCTGTGGTATTATAACATCTTTGTCAAAATATTTTTCCCACTTTATCTGACTTCATAATCCTGTCAGTGTCACCACAGTTTTCTCACTGTTTGTTGTCTTTTGTGTATGTTTACACATAACAGACACTGTGGGAAAACACTTACTTTCTGTGTGTTGAACTTGTGCCAAACTGAGACCCTCCATTAACTGAACAAATGTCTAAGGTAATCTGACCAAAGACAGATCAGTCCTCATGTTCTGTGTGGGGGGGATAAATAATTGTAACTTGGTCCGACAGAGTCCAGTTTACCATTTTAATTTGAGGAGTTCAATCAAACATGACAAAGTGCCAAGACTATTATAAAATAGTGCGTATATTAAATGTTTGGTAAAGATTAATTTAATTTTCTAAGTGGATTCCATTGAGATACGCAACATGATAATATTTTGTTCACTCTGGTTGCTTTAATATGTTTGTTTTTTGTGTTTTTGTCTTTGCAGCAAATTTTAGCAGCAGGGTGCTGCTGACTCCCCATTTAGGAGTGTTTTTGTGGGTCATGTTTATGTTTTAAACCTTTTTCGAAGGGAATGTATAGTGCCGACCACATCCGCGAAGAGTTGGAGGATGAGCTCTATCAGGATGGAGACTCGGAAGGGTCAGAGGTCAACAGTGAAATGGAGTTTCACCTCTACAGCCAGCTCCACTACTCCTCCAATGCTGCAGAGATGGAGGAGCAGGGGGATGATGAAGAGAAGGAGAATGACCGTTTGGGTCTGGATAACCAGCAACATGAGATGCTAGGAACGACTGGAAGTGGTGACAGTAATCTGCCTTTAAAAAATGACAATAAGCTTTCATCATCTAATGATGACAGCCTCCAGCCAACCAAAAAGAAGAAGAAAGTCAAGAAACAGAAGATTAAGAAGAAAACTGACTCCAAAGATCAGAGATTATCCTCACTGTGTTGTGAAGAGGTTATTGTGATCGATTCCAGCCCTGATTGCATCTCCATCTCTGATGAGTCCTCTGATGATGATGATGGGGTCTGTTCACTCAAGGGTCAAGGCTCACACAAGCTGCTGACTTCAACACCGGCACAACAGGTAGATGACAGACTATAAGAATTACAACCTCTAAGTTTAGATTTAAATATGTTAATCATGAAAAAACAAAGTTTATTTGCCTTTTTTCCTGACTTTCTTTGAAACACTAAAAGCAGCCACATAATGTGATTTTAATTTATTCTATGTTCTGAAACAGGCATGCTTTGAACTTTTTTTTATACTTCCTATAGACATCAACATAAGTTTTATGAGCTCTTAAATTTTTTTTTCAAAAGAAAATTAAACTTAGACAGACTGTAGGCCTTCAGATAAGTTGCCAAATAAAATTTTGGGCAGAATTTCTTATTAAGGTCAGACTGTGCCAGTCTTTCTGTTCATCCATCTTTGTAATATACCAGGGTTTTTTTTACTTTCAGGTTATTGCACTGGTGTCTGCTTTTTCCAGCTTACATGTACATCCAGAGGCTCATCTGAGTTTAATGAATGTTGATGCTGAACAGATTTTTCGGTAGAATTTTGGAGAAGGTCGTCGATACTTTACGAACCTTACACAAGCTTACAGAATTTACGAGGTAAAAAAAGTTACCAACGGATCATTAATTGTGAAAACAACACACCAGCTACTGTAATATTGCTACCCACCCCCTCTATCCAAGCCAGCACAGTTTATTCTTCACGTGTCTTCCTCTGGCTTCATAAAATAAATTCTGTCTGATGCTTAGGAAGCTTACGAAATGTATGGAGGGGGTAAAAATAAAAGTTACTGATAGAAATCCTGAGACGTCACCAGCTGATAGAGGGCATTGTAAAGCAGAACCACGCTCTAGCTAAATGCCTGATGCTAAAGGTGGTGTCTTCTGGTTGTGACTAGTTGGTAAATCTTTGAGGAAGTCCAAAATGCCTTGTGACATTCTTAGTGGTAAATAGTTTTCTCCCGTGTTGCATTGGTGTGCACTCCCATTGCTTGAGTTTTGAACATGTTCTGAAAATTTGGGCGACAAATTTTCTCTCAAAGTAATCAGAGTTGGTGTGGGAACAAGGCCGTACATCTTGCAGTCATTTGGTTGAAAACACGCAGGTTTCAGAGTGGCTACAATGAAAATTTCACGCATTTCCTCAGAATTTTCACACACGTGAGCCTCCTACAGTCACGGCCCAGTGAGATGTGATTACCTAGAGCTGAAGAGCATACAGCAATACAACAAAAAAACCTATAAGACAAACATTTTAGTTCAGTTAGATGACTTGTGTTTTGTCACTTTTGACTTGAAGTTCGGTTTGGTCAGTTTCATTAAGGAAACAAGTGAAAACAGTTTTGACCTAAAACACATTTGTTTTGTTACATAGGAAATACAAAAGAGAAAAAGAAGCTCCGATGTGCCAGTGACCGTGGTTTCCTGCAGCTCAGCTGATTCAGAATCCACATTAGAGTCGGACTCATCAGATTCAGACGGTCTAGAAAACTGGATGCTGCTCGGTCAGGGGATGCAGGATGGAGACCAGTCCATCTCACTCAACCTGGAAGGAGGTTCTGTCAGCAGCGCAGGTGTGTATTTGTTTCTGTGTCTACTGTCTGTGCTATGTTTGTTTTGATGAGTTTTTGTGTATTTAAATACCAAGAAAATTAAACAGGTGAATATATATATATATATATATATATATATTTTTTTTTTTTGACCCAAATAATTCAGAACACTTATTCTACCTGCTGCGCAGTGATAAGAAGCAGATACAGCAATATCCTGCCGGTGAACAATCTGTGATTGCATGTTTGTATGTGCACCATCTGTGTCGGCATGTTTACAAACTTGTAAGCTCTTAGCATTTCTGGCACTGTCTGCCCAGCCGCCCTCCTCTCTGGTGCATCTTTAAGTATGCCTGTGTGCATTAACGCGTGTGTGTGTGTGCGTGCGCCTCTGTGTCTGTGTGTGAATACTTGTGTTTCTAAAATATTCCAGGTCTAATCAGCATGCATGTGTACATCTACGTAGAGACCAACAGTCGTAACGTTAATGCCAAAAACAAACAAACACAGGAGAGGAGGGAGGGGCAGGCAGGAAGAGATGGGAGTAATCAGAAATGGAATAAAAATGTTCCCTGCAAATCTCTTCAGATCTACACATTATCTTATCCTGCAGCCTCAGCATACTCTGCAGCTCCTCTTCAGCTCTCCCTCCTCCTCCCTCCTACCTAACACTCTCCCATCTCATTCTTTTATCCTATTTTCTCACTATTGTGCCCCCCGCTCTCCCTTTCTCTGTGTCTCCCTCACCATTTCGTCCTCATTTGAATTTCCCTGGGCTGATGTTTCTGCAAGAGTGCTCACTGCCTCTTTTACACACAGCCGGGCGAAGGGTGGTGGGGGCTTCTGGAGCTGGTGGGATGGCTTGAGGTTTTTGGCCTGGTTTTGGGAGGAAAGAAGGATTTTAGGTCTCTGTCTTTCGTCTGGCTCCTCTCTGTGATCTTTGGAGCTTGACCTCATGTCTGCACATTGGGGGTCATGGGTGTGGTGTGGAAGGAGACTTAAAGTCAGAGCAATGGGGGAGGGCTTTGACGAAAAAAAGAAAAGAACAGAAAGGCAAGGAAATTAAGGGACGGGCCTCAGTAGTCTTGAACTGTGCCCAATTCTTTACTACCGACTAATTTAAAGCTGTTCTTGGGTTTATTGTGTCTTCACCCTGACCTGATTAAGGAAAAAAAATCATTTGTAAAGGCAAGTTGGCTATAAATTTATCCCAACCAAGATTTGTTTGTGCATCGAAGTGAAATGCTTGAGCACTTTTTAAATAACCACTGTCATTTTTCACTGTCGTTTTGTCGCAATGAGTACGTGTGTGAAAAATGTGTTGTAATCTGCTTTAAAAGTGCCAAAGAAATGCACAATTTTTAGATTTTTGAGTTATCTTTGAAACAATATATGATGTCTTACGAAATAACCTGGTATTTTTGATAATGCTGTAAGATTTTGTTATTTAGTCTTTCATTCAAACGCTGCAAGTGTCTTAAAACATTTTGTTTCAAGGACAAAATCTTGAGAAATATCTAATCTGATACATTCATGTGGCTGCAACTTTTTAAAATCTGCTTATTTTTTTGTGCTAACACACACACACACACACACAAATAAATTTAGGTATGATAGAATATGGCATTAAAGTGAACTTCATAGTTAAAGCTGGTTTTTTTTTATTTATGTTGATGATCAGTAGTTTCACAAATAATTGTGACCAGTTGCTTTTAATGTCACGTTGAATTCCAGTGGAGAGCCTTAGACTAGCGCCATTTCTATTTAATATCAAATACAAGTCTGTTTAAAGGGTTTCTCTTTTGCATTTGGGTAAAATTTCAAAATATTCCCACAATGATTAAATAGTCCAGATTCTTTAAATGAATCTATGCCAATACATGTTTATTAAAATTCACTTTTCAGGTACCCCCAATTAATTTTATTCACCCATTAAAACCCATTAAAATGAAATGACAACACTGATCACAGATGTGATGATAAAATTGGTCATACACTTATTGTTAAGAACAATTTTCTAAAATTAACACGTCATATATGTAACATTAGTGTTTTGTGTGCTAACTGCAGTAAGCTACATACAGTATTCAGATTAGGTTGTACATTGTGTACAGACAACATGCAGTGTGACATTTGGACACAGTTCAGATTCTCCCTCCTGCCTTTTTTGTCTGTCAGAGCGGCTTTAGTACTGTTTCAAAGCAAAATTTCATGGTGACTACATTCTTCTTTTGAGGATTTGTTTCACCAGAACATTTATCCCGAGAGAGTAGAGGCAATTTTATTTTACTCAGCTATGGCTTGTTTAAAGTCTTTTTTTTATGATTACAATAACCTTTAATGTTTATAAGCTAGTGCTTCAGCAGTGATTTATGCTTTTTCATTTTTGGGGTCATGTTAGGTGTTTAAATTTGTAAGTGTGTTTTGGTGACAGGTTTGCACAGCAGTGACTAATATTATTTGAATGCCTAAAACCCATCTCTGCACCATCAACAAATCACATTCACTACACTTAGTCTCTTCTTCTCACCTAGAAAATTGAATCTGTTCCTCCTCTTCCTCCCTGGTCCTGCCTCACTGGTACTGGCACACAGTCCTGTTCTTTAACCACCTAACCTTCTTTTGTTCAGAGTCAGGTATGTTTAGCAAATAATCAGACTCTAAGGAGCTGTCCACAAGAGGTGGGTAAAAATATTGATTCATCAATGCATTGCAATATTTTTTTTCCTCTTATGATTCAGTTAAATCCCTTTGTCACAATTTCATGTTTGTCATGATTTTATGTTTGTACTCCATATGTAGAGCCATTATTATTGTGCTACTGCTTTATTTTCAGATATTTTATTTCTCAAAAATGTGCATGTATACCATTTCTGTTTACATGACCAAATATATAAATATCTAAAAAATATCCACAGAGTCTCTAATGAAATATTTGTACACGTTTTTTTTATGAAATACGTAGTGAAGCATTTAAAGCGATATCAAATTGAATTGATTTATGACCCAGAAAATTGAAATCTAATTGAATTGTGAGGTTGTTAACAATACCCAGCCCTACTGTCCACGTGTCCTCTGATCTAACCTACAACCATCATTGGTTGTATCATTTGGTTCATCATTGGTCATTCTTGTGTTGTTTACATTTCACACCCAGTGTGTCAGTTTTGTGCACATGCTCCATGGCTTGTTTCCTGTTTTTGGTGCATTTTTGTAGCAGCGTTACAGCACCACATGCAAACCATATTTACCAATATTTTGGTTCATTTTCAGTGTTTCTGCATGGATAAACTAAACTTGAAGAAACTGCATTTAGGAAAGCCTAGGAATGCTCAGCTGGTGACCAGAATCAGCCTATTTTCAGTTTGATCAATGTGATCGATTACAGTTCAATCCGAAACTCAAAAATACCCTTTTATTCCTGGTTTATGTACATGCTGGTGCTAAACACTAATTTACACTGACTCTAATGGGTTTGACTCGTAGTTACTGTTATAGTAAATGACTAAAAAACACGTGGTATTCTTGCAGCTCATTTTCCTACTCATTAACACTTGAGCTGAGCTTTTTGATGTGGGTACCACTTAAACAGATGTATATTTAAATTCAAATATTTATATGTGGTAAAGATTTAATAGTTTAGGTATAACTGTAATTTGCCATGAATATAGTTAGTTACCATTAAATAAACAAATCATTGTAATGAAAGTTACATTTTAAGATTTTTTTTACCACAAATATATTTGAACACTGTTGCAGTTTTCTTGTAGAGAAAACAGTAATATTTTGAAGCATTGGAAAAGAAAACGAAAGCTGTTTTATAAATTAAATGTGTTTCAATTTTTTTTGGGGTGGTATTTGTGTAAATATTGTCACCCAGTAATCTGTAGAATATTATTTATGGTTTTCCAGATTCATAAAGAGAAATCTCTTTAGCCTGGTAATATTTTTGGAGAAAATAACATTTTCCTATATTAGAAACATATTATTATAGGCACACAGTTACTTTTTCAATTCATTCAAAATAAAAATTATAACAGGAATAAATAGTTATTGGAAACACCCTAAATTGGTTCATAATTATTAATGGCATGCCACCGTTTTACAATAATCAGAATTTAGAACCAACAAAGAGAAGTGTGATTAGTGTATCTTTCGTCTACACACATGAGCCTGGAGGCAGTCACCTGGTTGTAAGTGGCAGCTGTTGGTAGGTGCTTCTGTGAGGATATGAAAGAAATAAGACAAAGTAGCCAAAAGGGGTTAAGTTGGGCCCGCCTGCCAGTCCAGCAGCTTTGCAGCAGTGACCAGACGGAACAAGAGACAGAAAACAGGGCGTCCCAAAATCCAGTTCAGTGCCTCTCCCACCCAGAAAAGGTGTGTGAGTGTGTGTCCCCATGAAAGAGTCCTGGGTGTAGGCGGGGTGAGCTGAAGCTAAACTTGAATTGTAAGTGGTTAAACTTCACTCAGTTGTCCCACTTTTTCCCTTCTCTTTCTGCCCCCTCAGTTCTTCTCTTTGCCTCCTTGTCCACCCGGTCTTGGTCGCTGCACACCAAACTTTGTTACAGGCTTAGTGAGTCAGCTCTGGTCTGCTATCGGGGTGGCCGATCACATCAAAGTGTGCCTGACTCTGTGTGTGTGTGTGTATGTGTGTGTGTGTGTGTGTGTGCGCGCAGCTTCTGCAAAGAAAAGTCTTGGAAATTGAGAGAAAGAAGTGTGTTTGTATCAGAGAAAAGTAACAAAGGAGGAGGAAGGTAAGCTCTCTTCTCTTCTCTTCTCTTCTCTTCTCTTCTCTCCTCTCCTCTTCTCTCCTCTCCTCTCCTCTCCTCTCCTCTCCTCTCCTCTCTCCTCTCCTCTCCTCTCCTCTTTAAGCCATGTTTTACAGTCTTCTCATGCTTTTCAGATCATCTTGCTGTAAGAAAACTGTTTCCTAGTCTCAGATTAGTATGCCAGCAGTAACAGTCATGTTTTCAGGTTGGTATCTGTGTGAGCAATGCTGCTTTGGGCCTGCAGCTTGTTTCAGTCTGAGACCCTGGTTGGACTTTGATCACTTTGAGGTCACATGCCAGTATACTGAATGTGAAAGATGGATTTAGCTGGTTCCTCTTTGTGTTCGTGGCTCTGATTGTGTGCGTGAGAGAGCGTGTTTATGCACAGAACGTCGGGATTGGGAGACCAGATTACAGTGGCATGCTGGGTACGGTCCTGTGTGTGTGTGTGTGTGTGTGTGTGTGTGTGTGTGTGTGTGTGTGTGTGTGTGTGTGTGTGTGTGTGTGT
>NW_013952501.1:845500-852490 GCF_001266775.1 Austrofundulus limnaeus | reverse complement strand
GTGTGTGTGTGTGTGTGTGTGTGTGTGTGGGCGGGCAGGCAGGCACTGCAGAAGGGAGACGTGGATAGGATCAGCTCTTATCTTGGCTGCCCAGTGCCACACGAGGTGTAACGCCACACCCACACCACCACACAGTGTGTTTGAACAGACACACACACACACACCATGAAATCGCTGTGCCATAGTTTGACTTGTATTATCCAGTTTTTACAGAGAATATGTAAATTAGACGAGACAACTGTGAAGGCCTAAATCTAGTGCACAAAAAAACTGTAGAAATTAAACTGAAAGCTTGATGGGTTCATGTTTATAGAAGTTTGTGATTCAACAGTGATTTAATGCCACTGAAATATAATGGCAGCAGAATTCTAAGCAACAGTTTCTTTAAGAAGAATCTCTTAGATAGCCTGCTCTGGTTGGTAAAAGCTCTGATTTTTTTTAATTAAAATGGAACAAAACATGTTTTTTTTTGTATTATCTCAGGAAGTGTGTTTATTTATTTTGCAAGATAACACTTGTATTACTCTTTTGAGCTCATAATTATTTAAAACCACAATCTTTATATATAAATTATATTGTATTTTTTGTGTTTATTCACCTAAACAGAACTGTCATCATTAATTTTTGTTTTACCAAGTGAATGACAGGAAGGAGGAGGCGGTAGAAATTTAGATTTGATAGTATGTCCATAGATGCTTGAATCCTAAAAAAAAGAATTGCTGTGGACAAACTGTGAGCAGATCGTCAGATAGTGGGAGACGAGGATGAGAGTGGAAACCTAAACCAGATGAGGCGACATCAGCCACGGTCTTGGCCTGTGAGGGATCATCTCCAGTCTGATGCCCCAGAGCGACTCGAACTCGGCTGGAGTTTGGACGTCTGGCTTCGTGTGTTTGTTGTCGCTGTTTGTGAAAGATGGTTTTCTCTGTTTTTACATTAAAACTTGGCCCGACGTGGCGCCGTCCAAAGCCTCAAATCTAGTTTCAGCTGTGTTTTCTTGCGTGCTGTTTCAGAATTGTAGTGTTTTGTTTGAAGCTTGAAGACAAAACCGTTTGAGTTGTTTAAATGTGAAAACTGATTTATAGTATGTTTAGTGCACGTTAGTTTTTTATTTCTAACAAACACTTCTTACATGCATAAAAATTTAGTTTTCAACCTAAATATAAATAATCACGTTGTTGAATGTTAATTTTTTTGTTACTGCAGATGTGTTTTTTGCAGCTTCGTCCTTCCCTCTGCAGAATGTTTCTCGTGTTTTTGTGCTGATTATGTACAGTTTGTTTGTACCACATTTTATCTGCATCTGGATGAGACAAGCCATCCTGTTTGAAAGTAATCTTTGTCAAAATAATCTATGAAAATTTCTGTTTTTTTTTCTTTAAGAAAGACTTTGACTAAAAACACCCACAGACATCTGCGGTTGTGGCTGCAGGTGCTCATTTGTATTATGTGGCTGTTTGTTCTTCGGAGTTAGTAAGGGTTACAAATTTAAATATAATCTACCCGAAAACATTTTGCTTGGATTTACAGAAGACACACACACTTGTACACTCACACTAGTCATGGCCGTCTGCAAAAAACGGCATTCTGTAATCGATGGGCGAGGAAGTTCAGGTTGAAATTAAAATGATTTTTCCGATATTTTTAAAATGTATTTCAGTCGATATCAGGTTACAGATTTTATGTTCTGTAAAAGCGATGTTTTATATTTTGTGTTGCTGAAACCAGAAGCGATTCTTGGAGCGAAAGTGAAGGTGCGATGCGAGGTTGAAGGTGTTCTCGCTCTCTATCTGTGTGTGTGTGTGTTGGAGTGTGAAGGTGTGTGCATTTTAAAACAAAAGTGTGGGAGCCGGTGTCAGCCTCACCACGCCTGAGGTGAGCCCAATAACCGTGCCCGGGCCCAGTGGAACGGAGTTTCACCGTCTTTAGTTCCGAATAGAGAACCAATGCAACTTTAACTGAGAGAATTTGCAATATTTCTTTTTTTCATGTCCTGCTGTTGAAATTTAGTTAGTAATGTGGGAATTCTTATATATTTTTTTATAATTCAAAATCTAAACTATCTGTCTGAGAGAGGTTTTGAGCAACTGTAGCCTGGAGGTAGGGGTAATAAAGTGGGGTCCAGAGGGTCTCTACTGTAGTTAAACTATAAAAAGGGGTGCTTGCTGGGAAGAAAAGGGAATCCCCGTCTTCTGCTCAAACCTTTATTTAACCAGGATATCCCCTGAGAGAAAGAATATATATTTTTTCCAAAGGAGACCTGCAGCAGACGTGCCCTCAAGCTATAAAACACCCTAATACACCCACAAACACACATACACATGATTGGATGAATCTTCCAGGCCTCGATATTTTAATCCCACATTTGATGTTTTAGTGGATCCTGTAACACAAATACTTTGTTTCTTTTTGACTTTATGTAGGTTACCTCAACAGATTTTTATTCCACAACTCATCGTGTCCTGAGAGAAGACTCTGGGTGAGGGAGGGGACACAGACAGGAGAGGAGTAGCGGGAGGAAAAAAATGTCAATTACAATTACCAATAATAATCATTATAATTAAGCAGTCACTTAATAGGAAATCAAATTATTGTGGGGGTGACAGAAGGACAGAAGGAGGTCCTGTGGGACTGTATTAATTTCTCTTCCTTTCTTTGACTGCAGAACTTTGCCTTTATTGTCTTTCCTTGGTTTTTGGGCTTGGGGGGGCTGTCGAGAGGGCTTTATTAACTGGTAGCCTAGGGTGGGGATTTTTTTTTTTGGGAAGGGGGAGGTTGTGGAGGAGTTGAAGAGAAGGGGTTGGAAGGCTGTGTATTAATATTAATACGTTTTTTGGGATGAGAAGCAGGAGAAAGATGCACGAGCTATAAAGGGGCGAACGAGGTGGGTTCAGGCAGTAATGGATCCACTACTTGTTTCCTTCTCTTCTTTTTTGTTTTCTTGTCTGCTCTTGTCTTCCTCTGGCGTTATCGTCACCAGCAGACGGGCAGATCTGTTTTGGAATCAGAAATTCAGTTTAACAGTCAACAGGGTACGAGGGAGAAAGCACAAATACTCACGTTTAGGGTTTGAACACTTGCTTAGGTATGCAAAGAGCTGCCTAATAATAGCTGGCCAATGTTTTTCACAAGGTCCCAGTGGATTGATGCTCATGTGTGTGTGTGAGAGAGCGAGTTTGATTCTTGGCGGTGTACCACACAGACACACAACGATGCCTGTTTAGCAGTTTTTTCTCTCTCCAGAGGCTCTTGGCAGTGTGTATGTGGCCATTCCAAGGTTTCTCTCCATGTCTCTTAATTAAGGCCCTCGTCAGACGGAGACCAGCTGGGCCTGGTTTGGCCTCACTGATGCTCACTATAATATCACTCTGTTTAATTCTTCACTCAATCTCTTTTCTAGCATTTGTACTTGTTTTTTTTATCACCGGTTTTCTTGGTAATTCACAAGATTGTTGGTTTTCCATCGATGGATTCACATTTTTAAAAAAAGCTATTTTCTGCTGTCTTATTGCTGATGTTGCAGCAAGAATAACCGTTTGACCTTTCTGTTATACCTACCTTTTAGTAAAGCATTAATTAGAATCTATGGATCTTGTTGCTACTTAAGTCTATAAAGCTGTTTTAGATACCAATGTTTGTAAATGTTTGTTGATTAATGTTCTGTGAAAGGTTGTTTGAAATAGTTTATCATTGAATATTTTTTTATATTCGACATGTGAAGCTTTGTATGTGTCAGATTTTTTAGTGTTTAAGTAGTTTTTAGTTCTGTATATTTAATGTTATAGACGTACTTTTCGTACTTATTTGCTCATTTTTGATTAAAATAGTATGAACTGTACATTTCAGTCCTCTTGCAAACTTGCTCAAATGTGCTTTGTATCTAAAACAACTAGCATAATCATTACCTGAAGACTTTTATATGATCATAAGATTAGGTTTCCCAGCATAATAACCTAAAAAAAAGCCTGAAATTATGGATACAGTATGGTTCATCAGAGGTTTATCTTCAGAATGTAGCTGATTTTTACTAAAATCTTTCTTCTCTGCAGCTCCACCCCTTCCTTCATCCATCCCATCTTTATATTCATATACTTTCATGTCTAACCGCCTTTCAAACAACAAAACCAGGCCAGGATACATGGATGTTGCCGTGCCATGCTTACAGGGTCAGGATTTATGCTGTAGTCATTCCCAGACTTATCCAGATCACATTTTCTTTTTCTTTTTTATGAGCTAAGCTAAATGTTTAGACTTTTTTAAAGGTTAATGCCTAAATTTGATTATTTATTCCAGTATTAGAATGACAAACTCATCTTACACATCTTTAACGGGTTTATATAATCAAGCAGTTGTAAAAGTTTGTGTTGTTGCTCGGTCACGTGATCTTGAGTGCATGTATGCCTGTGCAGCAGCACACCTTGACCACTCCCTTATCTTGAGGGTTATGGTTAAATGAAATGCTGAGATTCTGGCACCTGATAAAGCCAAAGTAGGTGTTGGGAGAAAAATGTCATTATTGGGGATAAAATCAGAGCAACCTAGATGGTTACCAACTCGTTTTGGAGTTCAGTCATTGCTATTTCTACGCATGCCACCAGGACGAATGCAGAGTTGATCACATACTTAATCGTGTGGTTAGCTGAGATTTTCCAAACTTTAAAAAAATTCTGGTGAAAACTTCATTTAGGTTATGCTGATCAGCAGACATGCGCTAATGTCTCCTATTTTCCTATTAAAAATTGAACAAATGCAGACTTGATGATTAATTAAAAATATAAAAAAATCATTCTAATATTGGTGTTAAAATAAAGCTAGCTGAGTATGTTGTTTTAGATTGCTGGTTAAAATGTAAATATTGATTATTTGTGGTTTATTAATTGTCTGGGATTAATGATTAAACATAATTACTACTATTGACAGTTCGATACATTTTAAATTATCATTTTCTCTGTGTTTATTTTCTAGTTTTATAAAAATCACACATGGTGAGTTTGCAGAAAATATTCAGTACAAATAAAAGCTGGAAATGTTTTATTTTAGATGTGTCAGAAAAAAAGCACGTCATATTGTTCAAAAAGCAAAGTTAGCTTTTAAAAATAATTAAATTAGTTCAACACTTAATTATTGAATCTATAGTTTGATGAATGTGTTACACTTGATTAAAAAAAATCCTGGTTCCTAAACCCTGCACTGAAAAAGTAACTAATATTTTGTGGTTTATCCCTTAAATATCCCCTTATTTTTCAGTACCGACATCAGTATAATTTTTTTATCAAAGCAAATGAAAATAGAAAAACACAGACATATATTTTTTAGAAGATTTATTGATTTTTAGCCCCCCAGCACAGAGGATAAAATAAATCAAACCAAACTCTTGTTCAGGTTAGTCATGTAGCCCGAAAAAGCTTTACCGTTGTTTTCTAGTATTTAAGAGTTTCTTCAGGAGAGTGTTAAAATCAGCTGTGAACAAACGGCCATCCCTAACCTTACAGGACTTGTTATTTCTAAACAGATTAGCGTTTGTGTGGTTGTGTGTGGCTGTGCAGGTGAGCACATTTCTGTCCTCTTGAGTGCCGACAGATCAATAGTAATTGGGTTGAGTGTCTCAGACCTGTTTCTTGCCTTTGAGCTGCGGGCCTTTTTTGCGGGCTGACACAGAGCTCGAAGAGAAAAGAGGACAAGAGGGGGAAAGAAAAGGACAGAAAAGTGGGGGGGAGAAAATGGGGAGTGTTTGCAAGTCGTCGAGCTTGACTGACTCCCTCAACCAAAACTCCGGATATTTATTCAGCATTACTCACTAATCTGAAAAAAAAGAAAGAAAGAAATCTCCCTGCTTTTTTGTATCTCCTCTCCTTCCATGTCATTCACACTCGAGGGTAAAATGTGTGAGTGTTTTTAGGTTTCTAGAGAGGCAATTCTGTCCAAGGATCTTTCAAGTAATGCAATAAAACATATATGTCGTTGCGATGCATTAATAGACTTTCTTCTATCTCCCTCTTGTTTACAAATGCAAGCCCACACCCAGAGTCTCTCTCCTTCCTCATCCATCTCTATTTTGTCTCTTGTATGGTTTCTTTAAAAGCGACGTGCGTTGAGTGAGGTTTGAAGCCCTGCTGGTATTAGCAGGGAGGCATTAGGCATAAACTCAAAGGTATATTAAAGCAACGGCCCTGTTGTTCATATAAACACGCCAATTCAATTTAGCATGCCCCATGGGGAATGGGATTTCAGCAGCTTCGGAGGGCAGCAGGAGGAGGAGGAAAAAAGGATGAGGTAAGACAGGAGGAGGATGTGGGATAAAAGGATTTTAGGGAGGTCCAGAAACAGGAAGAGGGAATAAGGGAAAGGAGGTAGAGAGAAAAGGATGTGCATATTATTGTATTAGAGTGGCTAGTTTTAATTATTGTGTTAACTATCATGATGCAAGTGCCTGGGTGTTTGTGTATTTGCATATGCTTTATTTACAGTGTGTTGTCTGTAGCGTTGGTGCGCTGCACGCTTGGACAGAGCGATGTGTGAGAAACCCTGCAGTTCAATTATTCAATCCAAATTCAGATGGGGCTTGTCAGGAAGGCTCCTGTTTTTTATTACCTGTCAGAAAAACCAAGGAATGGATAGAAAAGAGAGGAGCAAATTAAAGAGCACTTAAATGAACCGGACCCCACCCCTACCCCCATATCTGTCTTCTCTCTCCCATCTCGTCGTTCTTTCCGCCGCCGTTGACACACGTTTGGAGCCTTTGACAGCATGTTGTTGTTCAGCTCTATCTGGGGTTTACCTTCACCAGGGTTTGTCTGTCAGTCAGATGCAGGAAAGTGCCTTTGTCACTGAATTCACTCTTTAGTCAATATAGAAGCAACCGAGACAACAATACGGTTTATGTGACTGGAGAAAGTGTCTCAGAAATGTCTCAGCTGATATTAAGGCTGATAATTATTGTTTGAATATGTTTGAGTGACGTAAGGATGAAATTTGCATCTTATGAGGAAG
>NW_013952501.1:844212-845280 GCF_001266775.1 Austrofundulus limnaeus | reverse complement strand
CCCACACACACACACACACACACACACACACACACACACTCAGAAAAGCCTCCTCCCGTCTTGCCCCTTTCAACCAGGCAGAACCTCTGCCATCTGTCCACTCTCCTCCTCCTACTCTCTCCCTCTTGTTTTTCGTTTACCCCTTCTCCTCCTCCTGCTCTCTCAGCACATCCCTCCCTCCCCCTGTTCATTTAGGGCCTTTATGAATGCCTCTCCAGTGGCATTCAGAGAAATATGGAATATCAAGTTAGAGAAATGTTCATGTTTCTGTAAAAGTAAGAGCAGACTGAGCACAAGCTGCTTTTTTTCCTTTGGGTGTCATTTCTTTTTACTGTATTACTTTAGTCTGTACTTTTTATCTGTTTTTAATAACTAATGCATTCAATTTCCCTTTGGGGTTAAAGTATTTTTGAATTGAATTGATTGTGTAAAGGTAGCATTTTTTTTTAGAATAACAGGGGAATAAAAAGTTGGTCTCAGATGGATGTTTTTTTTTCTCCTTTAATGTGTCTCAAAACTTCTGAAGGCCAGGTTCAAAAGCCAGTCGGATGCATTTATAAACTGTATTTAAATAAAGTGATAAAAGGCCCATATTAGGGGCTCCTCTTCTAATCCTCTATTGTTCTTTGTCTGTCCCTCGTCCCACAGAGAGTCTGCTCTAATTAAAGACTAATAATTGTATTGTTTTTTAAAGCCTATTGAGACAGAGATTCTGCTTTTCAATCATTCTCTTCCTCTAGTGTACCCAGCCCATGGAGGGCTATCTCACTGAAAGAAGTCTAAACACACACTGACGAACTTAGGTTTGTGTGTGTCCAAGTGTGTATGTGTGTGTCAGAGGAGGAAGGAAAAAGGCAAATCTAAATTAAAACTTTAAAGCATCATTATTTAATTACCCCAAAGGCTGTGGATTTGAAGGATTGAAGGGTGGCTTTGTGTGTGTGTGTGTATTTGCTCTCACAAACATGTGCTGCTATCCAGGATTATTTCAGTTTTTCAATTTGCCCTTTTCTCTGGAAGTGTGTGTGTGTGTGTGTGTGTGTGTGTGTGTGTGTGTGTGTGTGTGTG
>NW_013952501.1:838868-844187 GCF_001266775.1 Austrofundulus limnaeus | reverse complement strand
GTGTGTGTGTGTGTGTGTGTGTGTGTGTGTGTGTGTTCGTTCATGTGTTATTGGCTGCCCTCTCCCTTAGCCCCTCCTTCCCCTCTATCCCGCACAGACAAAACGTGCATACACGCCGAAGCGCCGGCAGATAAAAAGGCATTATGGTAAATTCCACTTAATGACAAATTTTTAATTTGGGGAACAGGGCCTGTTGAATGGAGCTTAATTACTGGGGCCAAAGATCCCTCGGAAAAATAACCCTCTCGACGTTCCCAACCTGCCCGATAATGGAGCGCTCCGCGAAATGGTTTAGATTAACCAGCACCATTTATCTCCCCTCCCACACCCCCCCTTCTGTATAATAACAAAAATAACAATCATGAAAATTCTATCTGCCTCCCAGCCCCCATCACCCAGCTTCCCTCTCCCGCCTTTCTGCCCTCCCGCCCTCTGCTTGGCTCACTCCCGCAGGAGGAAATTCATCAAAATGAAATTGAGGTTGCAACTCAGTGGTTTTATTAAAATATATTTGCCCCTCACAGATGATGTGTGCTTGTGTGTTTGTGTGTTTTGCTGCAAAAGACAAAAGGGACACCATGAATAACTTGGACATTTTCTTATTGAAGACACTTTTTGTGTCTGCATACAAAGTATGATTTTATTGATAAAGTATAAACACTTGTTGATTAAAGCTTGCTCTGCCATGATGCTGACTTTTTTTTTTCTCTAGATACTTAAATAAAACAAGAGTATGTTGCCACTGGCACAGCAACAGAGATTTTATCTTTGAGAAAACTGCAAATTTAAAAAAATTAATTATGTTACCATTAAATATTTTGTGAGTGTCTGGGGCGGGGTCTCTTGAAGGAATTGATTTCTCCCACCTTTCATGAGAACCTTAGACTAACGTCAGCTTATGATGAGAGGAAATAGAGCCATATCCATTTCAGCCAAACATTGTAAAGGATGTTATGTGTGGTGATTAGTGAGACTTGTGTGATGTTAACTCTGAGTATGCAACAAGAAGGATTCTCATTTGCTACCAAACAAAACTATAGCTCAATATCTGTAAAATTTACTGAGTTATAACCATTGTTTGCACAGGTTGGTTACTCCAAAAGCTAATCAGCTGTAGATGTACGTTTTAATGATTGAGTTGTTTTGTTAAAATTTATGCAGTGGGTTATGAAATATTTTGCTAACAGACAGACAGCATTGACTCTAAAGCCTGATTTTTACTCAATTGGAAGGGCCATTCTGTCACAGTGCTTATGGGGCATGATGGAAATTGCGTAGTTTGCTACTCTTACCACCTGCTGAGACCCTGTTTAGTGCATCGCCCCCAGTCAGAGCTAGTTCTCATAGCACTGTGTTGAGCATCGAGTGACTCCGAACTTTGTGCTGATCTCTGAGCAGCGTCTGCAGCTTCTTAATGAGACGTTGTGATAATAGAACCAGCATTATAACTGTTCCAAATGATAGACAGTCAGATTGGACATCTTTGTGCATACAGGTGACATCACTGATAAGTGGCGGCTTTCAGAGGCTGTGCTGACCAGGAGGAAGTGTGTCTCGGCTAGGCAGCATATGGGCTCATTCCTGCAACGTTTTTCTTTTGCAAGCGGTGGCGTTCTCTTCTAAACAAATTTACAAAATGGCGCTTCTCTTCGATTAACAACAGAACTACCAGATCTTTCTCCTCCAGCTCCTTCATCATCAATTTAAAACAAACATCCGCTCTTGCACTATCTTGCATTGTTGCCATTTTGCCTTCAGTGCCAAGTGATTATTAAACATGTCATTCACCTTTTGTTATCCAGAGATCATTAAGGTATTTATTTGTAGATCACTGTGATTGATGCACTAATGTGAAAGCAATTGCATATTGATTGTGTATAGAGGTTTGATTTATTTTAGAGTAAGCCTATGGTTTTAAAAAAGCATTTAAATTCAGAGCCTAATAATTAATTAGGCTATTTGTTGTCTGCAGCTTAGTCTTCTGTCTGAAACCCTCTCTGGCTTCTTTTGTAAAATAATGTTGTTAGATGTTTAAAAACAGATTTCATGCATTAGATAATTTTACTTCAGTTTGTTGTGTGGCTCATCGGATAGACTGGGGACTTCCAATGTATTTTTGTTTCACTTGTGTTGTACTTTTACCAAATATTTCTGGAACAAAAGGTGATCTAGAATATTTTATAGCTGCATTTGACCTACCTAATCTATGTCTCCCCCATTGCAGTGTGAGGTTGCTGTTGCAGGGCCCTTTTATCAATATATTTATATTTTGAGGCTTAAGAGTTTTAATTCCCAACATTTATTGGGATTTTTCCCCCTACAGTTTTTTCCTCATATTTCTCAGTTGTCTTAAAAACTGTACATCTGTCCTAAATGCAGATGGGATGCTCACGGTGTGTGAAAAGCTGGAGCCTGCGCTATTTCCTCGAGCCTGAATGGGTTAATAAGAAGCACTCAGATTCTCATCAGACTGATGGAGATATTGTTTGTGTTTTAAATTAATAATCTGCAGTAAATAAACAGCAGGCGGATATTAAAAAGACACAGTGACTACCTGTCTTCTGTCAAACTGGCAGATAGGTTTTGGCTCAGCCTTGGAGAACTCGAACACGGTTATGTTGTGCACACGCACACACACATCACCTCCTTCACTTTTCTTGGCATTCTTTGGTCCCTGTTGTTGTGTACGCTGATTGGACCATGTGGTTGCCATGCGGCTGCCAGGCCGCACCCCTGCTGTGCGGTAATTGGTGTCTGTGGTGTTGCCGCGTGGCGACGGTGGTTTGACTGACAGGTTTGGCCACCTGCCCTGCCCTAGCTGCCAACATGGCGTGGAAGTGTGTGTGTGGGGGGATTAAGGGAGGAGGTGGCACAGATGAGCAAGGGGTGAGCTCTCGACATGTCACGGAGGGAGCATGGGATGGGCTTGGATATCTGATAATCAAAGATGGACTGAGCTGAAATGTTGGGCAGATGCTAGGGTTGGGCAATATTGGCAAAAAAATTAATCACGATTAATTGTGGTATTTAGCCGATAACGATTAATTTGACGATTAATCCCCTGGAGTCCATGGACACCCTTATGTCCTGGTCACATCACCAATTTAGTGGGAAAGATTCGTAAAAATCTGTTTCAAATTGTGTCAAAATTACCGACTTCAGGCTATACATCAATTTTTAAATTGTGTTGATAGATAAATAAATTACAGAACCTTTTCTTAATGTTTGTCATATTTGAAGTGGAGAGGAGCATCGAGCGAACTGATGGTGGCATTAATCATATTAATCGTCAAGTGCCAAAAAATAATCGATTAATGTTTTTCTGACAATTAATTGCACACGATACGATTATGCCCAACCCTAGCAGATGCAAAGCAAACTACAGTAAAATCAACAACCTTTACACAAAGCATCATTGGTGATGGACTCTGGCTTCTCCTTGCTAATTCACCACAGTGATCAAGCAAACAGAGTTGTAAGATTTTGGATTAAAAAACATCTTTGTTTCTTTAATCTTTAATATAATAGAAAAATCAATGTTGTAACCAAAAAGGGCAATATTTTGTCTCGAAAAGGAATATATTTCTGATGCACTACCAGTTGTTGTTTAAAGAAGTAGAATAAGCTCTTCATCTTTAGGTTCTGTAGGTTTCAAACTACTGAATGGTCTGAACTCACCATACAGGCTGTATATATTGTACTGTTAATTAATGAGTTTGATTTGAAGGGATTGCAGTTTATTTTTGATTTTTATTTTTTGACACTACAAAGTTGTGACTCCTTACATTGGGGATCACAATGAAAAAATGCAGATTGAAGTTTGTTTTTGTGGCTCTTTGCAATTTTGTTGTTATAAATGTGTAGATATTTGATGAATTTCTTCTTGAATTCTGCAAATTGTTTTCAGTTAGATTATCTGAATGAATATACCCCTTTGTCTTGAATTAAATTCTTCAAAACAACCACTCCTATTTTGTCTTCATGCAATAAGCAATAAGCGATTAAATTAACAGAAAAAAATTGTCTTGTATGCGAAAATATTTTTGTTGAAAAACTCAGATAATCAGCTATATCAGGATGATGAGCTGTAGCTGGATCAGATTTGTTTGGCAGTAACTTAACAATACAAGTAAATAACCCCGAGACTTGCCACCTGATTTAAATTCATGTTATAAAATGTTTTCCACACCAAACAATTGAGAAAAACACAAAATGAAATATGAGTTGAAATGAACTGAAGCTGTTTTCATGTTTGGTTTTGTTACTTTCTAATCTAAGTATCTAGAAGAGTGTGTTTTTCCTTATTTAGGACAATTATACTGTAGTAAATCCTGTTTGTATGAATGATAAAAAATAATTAAAAAAATAATAAGAATGACAGCTGAATGTTCTTCGATTATGTTTAGCTTTTATTTTGTCTTAAATCTTTGTGCGCGCTTGTCTTCTGTTTATATTCGCCTAAGTTTCAGCATAACAAAGCTAAAAAACACATTTTAACTTATTGCAGATAAGTTTTTACTCTTAGCTGAGTGATCTGTGTTGCATTTATTTATGTCACCTTTGTCCCATTGTTTCTTTTTAAGTGGCACCTGTGCAGAAATATTTATTTTTAACTCAGACCTATGCCAAATATGAGCATGCCAGTAGTTGAGTCACATTTCACAGAATATTTTTTGTCTAAAAGTGTTTTAGGAATATGAGCAATAAATGAGAACCTGAAAAGCATACACATCTGTATTCAACATACTGTTTTAATTTTCCTGTCCTATTTAGCTGTTGTTTTTCCAATTTTTTTTTCCACCTAGATATTTATTGATACTCTGCATGTTTCTTACTGTGCTCCCCAGCTCCACCTGCTCCTCTGTCATCTGCTCATTGTTCTTGTTCATCCCACTTGTTCTCCTCCTCTGTTGTGTTTTACACACGTTGGTGTTTTTAATCGCGCTGGGTGTAAGGCCATAAGGCAAACTGATGTCACAAAAGAAAGACTTCGGTTTTTGCACACTACCACCCACCCTCACCATTGTCATGTATAGTGTTGCTAATCCAGCCCTGTTGCTGCAGTATCAAACATAACTTCCATTTGGAGTGAAAGAGCACCTCTTTTACTCCCAGTTTGTGTGTGTGAGCACACACTGACTGGTGCATTAATGGGCCTGGTCAAGATCTTGTACAGTGGGCGGTGCTGGCTTGGGATGCTTGTTTAAGTGTTGAGATGGAGAAATGGGGATTGACTTGACAGGTCAGTTCAAGCCTCTTGTTCTGTTTACACACACACACACACACACACACACACACACACACACACACACACACACA
>NW_013952501.1:810927-838837 GCF_001266775.1 Austrofundulus limnaeus | reverse complement strand
GTGTTTTGTGTGCTGCAGAACAGGAACCTGCTGTAAAACAGCAATTATGCTGAGTCAGGCTTGATTTTTAATAATCTTTTCCTGTTAAATAAATAAATCAAATCAAGATGTTTATCTCATTGTAAATCTAACACAAAGCTAAGAAAAGACTTGCAGCTAAGAATGTAAAAAAAGAGAACTAAGAGAAATGTTTGCATAGGACATATTTAGAAACAGCTGTTAGACACCTCAACAACACTCTGTTAAACTAAGAAACTTTGAGAGCTGAAAGGAGAGGGGGGATCTCAGTTATTTGAGTCTACATAAGTAGAAATGTTTTAAGTTGTTGAAGTCTTGAGTCATTGGTATGTTCTGTGCTGACTATAGCACTTCCTGTTGGGAGTTGAAAACAGCAGTTCTTCATAGAAAATAAATGTTTCAATAAAGGTTCACATTCTGTCACTTTTACTGGATTCCTCAAAGCTGATAAAGTTCGAAGTTGCTGGAAAGTTGCTGATGGTTTTGACCAAGTGAACAATTATCTGCCTACGATTTGAATTAGACAAACTGTAGTGTTTTGGTTTTTAAAAATGAGTCACTTTCATGCCTATCTGGGTTAATCTTAATTTTTGTGAACAATCAACTGATTAAATTGTCGCTGAAAACAAATAAAAATAAATATTTCAGTCAAAATGATCAAAACTTCTCTGCTGAGGTCAATTTAGAGGTGACAAAATGGATATATGCACAGTTTTGACTTGACTGCTGGATTGAGATGTAAGATTTACAGCTTTTCACTTTAATATGGTATATGAAGCAGAAGTATTGCCTCTGTGTGAGTGACACAGCTACCTGTGTGGTGACAACACTGAATAGCTTGTGTTTGTAACTGTGTGTGTGTGTGTTTAGAGGTGAAGGTCGTGGCAGAAAGAAGCTCCATCCAAACAGCAGCCATTTTAATTTGTTTGACAGGGGAGAAAGGTGATAACCTCCCTCTACAGCCGCTCACCCGAGGAAGAGGGGGTGGTGTTAGAAAACAAGGCGCGAAAGCAAAAAGCAAAGGAAGGATGGCTGAGCTGAATAGCGATAAGGCTGTTGAAGAGAGAGAAGCTGAAAAAGAAAGAAAAGAGTGCGGTGGAAAGGAGAGTGTAATATTTGATTATGGCTCAAGGCTTGTATGTTTATCCAAAGGCTAAAGACTGTCAACCAGCTAATCACGGGGGAGGGATGTGTAGGTGTTCCTGTGTTTGTGGGAGCATGTGAGCCTGTGTGGGTCATTGCTATCAGCACATAATTTATGCTGACTACACGTGTCTGTGTGTGTTTGTGTGTACGTTAGGATTTCTGGATGTCAGTTACAGTTCTGTGGGCCTGAGGAGAATACAGCAGACTCCCTCAGGGTGCTGTTAGTGCCACTCTCATACAGATGTGTGCTGGGCTGCAACTGTGACAGTGTCAACGCCTGCATGTGTGCGTCCTTCTTACAGGAAACAAAAACTCATCCTTTAAGGCTCAGCGTTCCTAACAGTGTCAGATGTTTTCTAGAATCGTATCAATTTTTTTTTTTACTGACTACTGGTCCACTAAATTAGTGATGATGTTTGAGAGGAAAAAAGCTAAATATAATTGTGTTTGTCACAGAATTTGGTTACTATGAAAAGATTTCTAATTTTCAGTATCAAATTTCTGCAAGAACAGTTTCAGTCTGTATATTCAAAGAGTTTTATAGAAACTAAAGAAAATCCTAAATTTGCTGTAAGGTATTGAGAGCTCATCTAACATGTTTTAACCCTTTAAAATCGTGGCTTAATGACATTTTTACATTAAAATGATTAAATTTATCACCCACCACTAAAGGCAAAAGGGTGATGATGTTTTTGGCTCTTTGAAATTAAAAATCAAAATGTCTTCAACCCAACATGAGATGATCAGCTTAAAACATGAAAAAAGTGGGTGATGTGCGTATCCTTAAGGACCCTTAGTTTATGGTTGTAATTAAGGCAGAGTTATTATATTGCAATTGATCTTGAAAAAGCATACCTATTTTATTACCTTGGTACACCATATATTATAATTTGAAAAGAAAAAGACAATTTTAGCAATATGCTACAGCTTTTGAAATTGCCTTTTTTTTTTTCCTGACAGATTTTGAAGGAGGAGGAACCTGGTTGGTTTCAGAAAAAGACAAGGAGGTAAGTCAATTTCAAAGTTTTCTTTTTTTTTACAGTAATTTTACTGTTGTTGTTGTTGTTGTTGTTGTTGTTGTTTTTGTTGTTTTTTTTTTCTTTTTAGGCAAATTTAAAATAGTTTCCACTTGTGGTATGAAGAGTTTTGAGGAGCTATAGGAAAAAGAATGTTTGTTAACTTTTAAAATTGTTTAATTCTTGTTCAGCCATGTTAAAGGCTGATTTGTTCCTTCTGAACTTGTCTAAGATACAGTAGCAAAAGCAATAAACTATTTAACAACAATAGTAGTATATTTGTGACATTGTAGCGTTATGTATATAAAAAGGTTTTTACTTTTGTCAAAGTGATTTAGAAGACATCAACACCTAAATTAATGATTCTTAAAAAGTACTCCTCTTTAATGAGTTGAACTCTTCTGGTTGGTATTGATCAAACTCTGGCCATGACCTCAGTAACAGTACTAACTGTGTGTGTTTCAGGCTCAGATCTATAACAAAGGCAATGGTCCCAGGATAACGGTACAACGGGTGTCGAACAGATATTATACTAACAAGAACGTCCACTGTAGAAACTGCAACAAGACCGGACATATCTCCAAGAACTGCTCTGAATCCAATGTCAGTTCTTCTTGCACAGTAGTGTTTCTGTCTTGGCCTCATTGCAAGGATGTAAACATTTTAATAACAGTGCTGTGCATATGTGTGTGTGTGTATGTGTGCAGAAGTTGTTGCCCTGTTACCTCTGTGGTACAGCAGGCCATGCAGCCAGTGAGTGTCCCAATAAACACTGCCGCAACTGTGGCCAGCCCGGACACTGCTTTGATTCCTGCCGTGAGAAGGCCTATTGGTACAAACAGTGCCATCGCTGCAGCATAAAGGGACACTTCATTGATGTGAGTATAGAATATTGTTTTCTTTATGTATGTATTTTTGTGTTTCCAAACAGTATTATTGTTTATCGCGATAATTTCTGCGACAATTTATCGTCCAGCAAAATTTATTATTGTGACGTGTGAAATTTACATCTATACTTGGATCTGTTTACACTGGTTAGGATTAGGGCTGCGCGGTAGATGGTAGAAACGGTATGAAGTTGGCCTAGGGTAGAAATTTACCCTCTACCCTCCTACCGTCATTACGTCATCGCACCTGTGTCAACAGGACTGTGAGTGCAGAGAAAACTGAGCAGGAGACGTTTGAACTATAATGAAGAAATTATAGTGTTTTAAAACATGTATAGAGAGAATAAATCCTCAAAATTGCCCCCTGCCGCTGTAGAAAAGTTACGTTGTGTCACGGGATCATTTTCTCCCTCCCTCTTGCTGCACGTCGTGCAGAGCGAAGCTTTAACATCATAGTTTTTTCACACCCAAGTTGTCGGAGAAAAAACTTGTTTTTTTATGTGTTGTTACCCACAGAGGTGATTTAAAAAAAAGACGTGAACGTTCGTTCAGTCATAAATCCATCTTGCTAATGTAAAGATGGCTTCTGCTCTAATGATGAAGATGATGAAGATGAGAGCGCAGCATAGCAGCAGCCGATAAGTTCAGCAGGAAGAAGCTCATTGTATGGCAGGCAGATGTTACATTTATTTGGCTTCACCACACTTACATTCTAGTTATCTGAAATTGTTTCATGACAGGACTATGTGCAGCTTAAGCCCCTTAAGGTCCTGTCACACTATAACATTTTAGGCAACATTCAATTTTTTACGTCTAAATGACTAATTTTACTTGAAGTACTGATTATAATATTAATTTTATTTTGATATTGTTGAAAATTTAAAAAATGTTTTTGTTGTTGAAAGGGTTTTACAATATATATAAGACATTCTTCTGTACTTCTGTTATGTTCATTTGCACTACGGCAAAAATACTGGCTTTGATTATGATTACAGTTTTCTGCAAAATAAATGCTCTAAAAATAACATTATCTTTGCTTTTTATGATAATGTTCTACCGTGATACATACCGTTACCGCGAAGGGATCCATTTTATACCGTGAAATGAATTTGAGGTCATACCGCCCAGCCCTAGTTAGGATGTACAGTAGTAAGAGCCTAACATTACAAGGAGTGTAAGCTAAACCATGTTGAGCTATGCAGGGCCGTTTTTGTGTACATGTCTAATGCAGTGTATTCATTACAAAAACTCATGTAGGATGTGCATAAACACAGGGGTTTTGTGATGTTTTTATAATTCCAAAATGTATGTGTAACATAGAGAACACACAGAGCAATTGAAAAAGCAATAAAAAGGAAATCAGAAAGTAGTCTGCGTATGTTTTTTTTTTTTTTAGCTGAACTATGCAAAGACATTCCACACATTTAATCATCAATCACCAATGAAGGAAGTATTTTTTGTTCCAGGTTTGGATTGGTGTGTTACAACTGAAGGGTGTAACTAATGACCATTAATGCTGCATTTATTACCTGGCCCTATTACGCAGAAGTCTAGAAAGAGAAAACTGTATATTATGAGCTGTCGACAGCCACCTCCCACCCCCACGTCTCCTCTCCCTCCTTTTTCGTCAGTCAGTCATGTACCGTGCTTTGTGTGATGGATGAGTAACCAGGTGAACACCAGAGGGAGAGGCTACACCAGGACACACACGGCCCAATTTACCTTTTTATTCTTTCCTCCTTCCCTCTTCCTTTCTGACAAACTCTTATTCATCCGGTCTCATCTTCTCATTCCCACCCGTCTGTTCTTCTCCTTCCTCTCGCCTCTTCTACATACCGTTTTAAACAGCAGAGGTCCAAAGTTGTGCAGCGCTGTAATTACCTCTCACTTGTAATGCATAACTTTTTTGTTTGTTTGTTTCTTACACTCACAAATTACACTGAGTGTATTAGTGTGTGTGTTTGTGAGAGAAAAGGAGTCAAGTCTCAGTCCCTTGGGCCCTACTGTGTCTCTCATTAAAGACAGACGGTTGATGGAGCGCGAGTGTGTCGCTCGCCTCGCCTGTCGCCCTCAACAACAGCACACTACCCTGGCGGTCTGGAGGGATAGAGCAAAAGGGAGGGAGTGTGTGTGTGGGTGTGTGTGATGGTGGGGGGGGGGGTTGTCAGAGGGAAAAAGATAGATGAGAGGAAGGAAAAGATTCTGCTATCAAAATTCATATTAGTTCCTTTTATTCAAATCTAAACAGGTAGGATTTAGCCAGGAAAACTACCACTCAGGCCAAATTAGACTTTTTGCAGTTAAATATAGAATTTATTTAAGTTTACTGAGTGCAAGAGCAAATTATGTACAAGCTTTTTTTTCACAGAACAGGCTTGAGAATCTGAACTGTGTCTCACTCTGCTTCTCACTCAGTAGGTATGTAAGCAGATAAATCTTATTGCCTGAGGCGACTGCGGCATTTTCAATTTCCCCATGGGAAGTGGCACTGGCTGGCAAAGGATGTCGGAACGCTTAAGGAACAGCGTGGAGAAGCCCCAGAGATAATGCTTTAGCCACAGCAGCACAAAACAACTGACTGCCTCACTTTCTGACTGTTTGAGCAACACATTACTGGAAAAGTGTAAAAATCTGGGCTTTAGGGAGAGAGATGCAGGAAGAAGCTGGAGGACTCAGGCGGGCAGTTGACACGGAAGTGTTTTCTAAATTTTATTTTGCATGGCCCTCATGTCTTGGTATCACTCAATAAATCAGATTTCTTTTTCTTTACATTTCAAACATAGTTTTCATGGATGTTACCAACATGTTATTTTTTCTTTAGTGTTCAGCTCGTGGTAAAGAGTCGCATACACATTCATGCTGCTTCCGTGTGCCTCTCCAAAATAATATTTGAGAATGCATTTGTTGTGAATTATGCCAAATAAATAAATAAATTCAGTTGATTTCTTTTTTACTTTAAAATGTATTTTTCTCTCCTTCCAGGCTTGTCCAGAGATCTGGAGACAGTATCACATTACAGTGAGTATCTTTTCATTAAGTCAACTCTGTCAAGCCCTGCTGCGCTCACATTCACCTTAACACTGCTTCACATGTTCATGTTCTAATCTCTGAGGATTTTTTAGTCTTTTAAGACAGAATTCCAGATGTGACTTTTGTTTATTATATTGGTATCCTAAAGAAACAATGATCTTCTTTATTTTGAAAAGATTTTAGACTGAAAGTAACACTAATATAATAACTGGGTCTTCACTTCCTCCCCTTGTCACACGAACACATACAAAAACAGGTCGCACTAGACGTTTTACTAAGTTCACCATTTGTTTGCTGCGAGTGTGTAGTAAGTCTACAGCACAACCACTCAACGTAATGTTAATAACTAGCTCACAACACGCATACATCCAAATACATCACTAAAATGTAACTTATTTTTAAGGAAGTGTCATCCAAACACATTTTTTACTATTTACCACAGATGAAGTCAAACTCAGCGTTGAAATTCTCCTAAATGAATCCATCCTTTTGTCCTTATGGATTAATTTTTCAGTACTGATTCAACACGTAACAGACAGCCTGTGTCTTTGCAAAGCAAGAAATATTAAATGGATATCCATAACTTCATCAATTGATGCTGTTTGAATGAGTTAACTCCAGTAGTTTCCAATATCGATTTGCAATTTAATTATATGTGGCTCAGTGGTTAACTGAGGGCACTGATTGTGTTGAAAGCTTAGTAGTTGTAGTAATAATATTAATAATAATACTAATAATAATAATAATAATAATAATTAGGCTTTAAAACATTTGGACAGTACTGTATAGGCTACAAGTGTTTCCAGTAGATTACTTACTTACCACAGTGCTCCCAATTAAAGCAGAAAGAAAGGACACAAGATGGTGATGGTGGATGGACAGACTAAGCCCGCAGCTTTCTGAACCCAGCTTATTTTAAACCCAGTGACTGTCCCTTTATTTTTATTTTTTTCTTCATTCAGAATACAGCTAATCAGACACAAAATCTATTAAATCTAATGAAGCAAAACACGTCTGACAGAACAGAGCTTTCAGATATATTCATTTCCTAACAGTTGTTTGAATAAATGGAAAATCTTATTTGCCCTCACATCATATTTCTGTAACTTCCTAAAGGACAAGTGTTAACATGAACTTCAAATAAAAGTTTCAAATCAGTAAATTGATTCTGACTAGGATTGAGCTCGCCGTACAGCTGAGATGTTAAAACTAAAAGGTTAAAGGAGTTTTGAAAAGGGATGGAAGATGATTTTTGTCTTAATGTTCAACCTAAGTGCACATGTGATGTTGGGGTGTGTGTGTGCATGTATGTGTGTGTGTGGTGTGTGTGTGTGTGTGCTTACAATGTGTCAGAAAGTTGAAAACTGTGACACTCACGTGGGCCACATGTCAGTAGGGAGGCATTTGCCTATTTGAGAAAGTGTGTGTGCGTTTGTGTGAATTAAAAGATTGGAAAGACAACTAGTTTTCCAGGCGTGTGTGTGTGCGTGTGTGTGTGTGTGTGCATCTGAGCAAGGGGGTGATATAGACCTCAGCCTAAGAGAAAAGAGCAGCTTGTTTGTCAATTAAAAGACGTGATAAAGCATGAAATGGGCTGCCAACACCACGCGGGACGAGGCAGCGAGGAAGAAGGAAGAGGAGTGTGTGTTTGCATATATCTTGGCGTGCACTTTGCGTATGTGTGTTGGCGGAGGTCTGTCACTCTCCTCTATGGAGATTAATTAGCAGGGGCTGTCTAATGAAAAGGCAGCATCGTTAGCGCGGGGTAGCATGGTGGGAGAGACGGGGGGGGGGGGGGGGAGCGGGACAGAGAAGTTCCAGGGGAGATGCTAGCAGAGAGGACGGTGGAGTTTAATTGTTGCTCATGTTTCAGTGGAAGATGCTGATTCAGTTCAGTTTCACTCAGAACCACAGACGAGAGGAGACGATACAGGCGGAAGTCTCTGGTTGCACGCTGGTGAAACAGTCTTTTTTGTGCGTTGGCGTGCGTGTTTTTGTGTGTGGCGTTGTGCTTTAACGGGTGGAGGATTGTGACCCAGGTCTAATTGAAGTATTTAAGCCATTTAAGCACAGGGAACAGAAGGTCGTTACAGATCCAAACTGGCATGGGGGTTAGGGGCCCGCGCACACACGGACCCGCTCTCACACTCACACAACCACGCAGGGCTCCTTCTGTTTAAGACAGCCCCATTTTATTCATGATGCTGCTTATGACCCTGAACTCCCCAACGTGAGGAGGTGTGTGCGTGTGTGGATGTGTGTGCGTTCGCTTTGGGAGATGAGACTCTGTCACCTTCCGCTGGGCTCAGCCAGGTGTGAAAAGGCATTCTGTCAGACCTCCCTGCTACCGGGTCCATTTATCCTTCGTTGGTGTGTGTTTGTGTGTGCACAGTCCGTTTATCTTCCGTGAGTGTATGTGTTGTCTGCCTGCACCTGGCCCTCAACTAACAAACTCCTCCAAACCCCTCAGTATAGACCACAAAGCCCAGGGGCTTTTACTGAGAAACTACCACACGGACACACACACACACACACACACACACACACACACACACACACACACACACACACAGAAGTATTTAATAGTTAACATAACAGTGTGAGGAGACTGACATTTTCTGCCTTGTCCTTGGTTTATCAGACTCAAACCATCCTGTGTGAACCTCCTTGTGTGTGTGTGTGTGTGTGTGTGCGTGCGTGCGTGCGTGCGTGCGTGCGTGCGTGTGTGTGTGTCACCCCAGGAGAGCTGGGAGTTCATGGTTCATTAGCCACACGTACACTTCCGTTCTGCTCTCACTGGTAGAAGGGACAGATTCAATGCATTCACACACAGACACACACATGCGCACACACTCAATTTCTCTGTTTTGCTTTGTTCTGCCGGCGCTGATGAACAGACACGCACCCCACCCCACCCGCCGCCGCCTCAGCCTCCTCATCTTCAAGTAATCAGGGTACCTTCGAGACAGACAGGTAGCATCTGTCGCCTTTTCTCCCCTGATCCGTCCTTCCCTCTGGTTCTCCATCTCCCTCTCTTCCGTGCCATTGTGTTGCATTACCCTTGACGATGTAGTGATGAGATAATGAACAAGTTGTCCTGCAAAAGTAAAGTCAGTGGCACCTACAGTGCATCTTGCAAATGGGATGTTCACAAACAGTTTGACTTTGATGAAACTTGACTCCCTGACATTAGTGATCTCCCTTCAGAAGTTCCCACCTTCAATGAGAGCTGAAGCCAATGCTTTTTCTATTCAAGATTGGTGGGCTTTGACCTCTAAGATGGATGTTATAATGGCTTCACTGTTGGATCTGTTGAAATTGCAATCAGCACAGTTCAGGCCTCTTGTGAGTCTGTTCAGCTGCTTGAGGAAGTCCCTGCCATCTGCCCTTTTCGCTCCAGACTCCTTCGGATATTCTGGGCTGCGATGGAACGAGGCTATGACAGTTTTGGTTTTGAACTGGGCCTCCAGCTCTATTAGCATATTTTCACCCTGTGTACAGACAACAGACCCCCAGCCACCCTCTTCACCCCCTCCCACCCATGTGTTTGATTCCTCGTCCGTGACAAAGAGCTTCACCCTTTATCCGTGTGTGTGTGTTGAGCTGGTGAGATGGGGGGTGGCCCTTAGATTAAGGGAAAGCTTCCTGCTCTTTATTTGGGCAGTCCCCCTGGGAGACGCTTTGGGAATGACTTTCGTTGAGTCACTAACGCCTACTTGCATACACACACACACACACATGCACGCACGCACACACATACACACCTTTCACCCCTGCTCTTTTTCAGACTGCCCTTTGGCCACGCACTGGTTGTTGTGTAACACCAGCTAAGCGTGCAAAGACACAAACACATGTCCCACCGAGGCCTCCTAGTCTCTTCGCATTAGGAGACCCCTTTATCTCTCCTTTATACAAAAATAACTTGCCAACTACAGTAAAATATCTTACTGAAATATGACAATGACTGTATGTAAAGTATGCACCCACCAGTCTGCAGGTACATGAAAAAAGTATACTTTAGCTGTCATTTTATAGTAAAGGTAAAGCATCAGTGGGTGAAATTTGTAACTGATAATACAAGAACCAAAACAATTTACATATATGAAATTGAATGTTTAAGTTGGCAAAGTATGTACAAAATACACATTAATATTGTTCAAGCCACTATTTGCAGAAGATTAACACCTATAAATTTGAAGTATGATAATAAGCACACAATAGGAGATCTATCATAAATTTGTAAGATAATATCTTATGTTCAACTAGTTTTTCATTATAAAGTCTGCAAATAAACAATGTATCATGTGGGTACAGAGAAATTAAAGTGACATTTTTATCTGGGTATGTCTCAAGAGTGCTACTTCATAATTGTGGCTTGAAGAAATGATTGTCAGTGACAGGTGAAAGTAACAATAAAACATTTAATAACAATTCACAAATCTCAGTAAATGGACTTCTTGTTTCTGATCATGAAAAAATTGCTAACTTATTTAATGAATATTTTATTTCTTCAGCAAGGACATCATTACNGTGTTTTGTGTGCTGCAGAACAGGAACCTGCTGTAAAACAGCAATTATGCTGAGTCAGGCTTGATTTTTAATAATCTTTTCCTGTTAAATAAATAAATCAAATCAAGATGTTTATCTCATTGTAAATCTAACACAAAGCTAAGAAAAGACTTGCAGCTAAGAATGTAAAAAAAGAGAACTAAGAGAAATGTTTGCATAGGACATATTTAGAAACAGCTGTTAGACACCTCAACAACACTCTGTTAAACTAAGAAACTTTGAGAGCTGAAAGGAGAGGGGGGATCTCAGTTATTTGAGTCTACATAAGTAGAAATGTTTTAAGTTGTTGAAGTCTTGAGTCATTGGTATGTTCTGTGCTGACTATAGCACTTCCTGTTGGGAGTTGAAAACAGCAGTTCTTCATAGAAAATAAATGTTTCAATAAAGGTTCACATTCTGTCACTTTTACTGGATTCCTCAAAGCTGATAAAGTTCGAAGTTGCTGGAAAGTTGCTGATGGTTTTGACCAAGTGAACAATTATCTGCCTACGATTTGAATTAGACAAACTGTAGTGTTTTGGTTTTTAAAAATGAGTCACTTTCATGCCTATCTGGGTTAATCTTAATTTTTGTGAACAATCAACTGATTAAATTGTCGCTGAAAACAAATAAAAATAAATATTTCAGTCAAAATGATCAAAACTTCTCTGCTGAGGTCAATTTAGAGGTGACAAAATGGATATATGCACAGTTTTGACTTGACTGCTGGATTGAGATGTAAGATTTACAGCTTTTCACTTTAATATGGTATATGAAGCAGAAGTATTGCCTCTGTGTGAGTGACACAGCTACCTGTGTGGTGACAACACTGAATAGCTTGTGTTTGTAACTGTGTGTGTGTGTGTTTAGAGGTGAAGGTCGTGGCAGAAAGAAGCTCCATCCAAACAGCAGCCATTTTAATTTGTTTGACAGGGGAGAAAGGTGATAACCTCCCTCTACAGCCGCTCACCCGAGGAAGAGGGGGTGGTGTTAGAAAACAAGGCGCGAAAGCAAAAAGCAAAGGAAGGATGGCTGAGCTGAATAGCGATAAGGCTGTTGAAGAGAGAGAAGCTGAAAAAGAAAGAAAAGAGTGCGGTGGAAAGGAGAGTGTAATATTTGATTATGGCTCAAGGCTTGTATGTTTATCCAAAGGCTAAAGACTGTCAACCAGCTAATCACGGGGGAGGGATGTGTAGGTGTTCCTGTGTTTGTGGGAGCATGTGAGCCTGTGTGGGTCATTGCTATCAGCACATAATTTATGCTGACTACACGTGTCTGTGTGTGTTTGTGTGTACGTTAGGATTTCTGGATGTCAGTTACAGTTCTGTGGGCCTGAGGAGAATACAGCAGACTCCCTCAGGGTGCTGTTAGTGCCACTCTCATACAGATGTGTGCTGGGCTGCAACTGTGACAGTGTCAACGCCTGCATGTGTGCGTCCTTCTTACAGGAAACAAAAACTCATCCTTTAAGGCTCAGCGTTCCTAACAGTGTCAGATGTTTTCTAGAATCGTATCAATTTTTTTTTTTACTGACTACTGGTCCACTAAATTAGTGATGATGTTTGAGAGGAAAAAAGCTAAATATAATTGTGTTTGTCACAGAATTTGGTTACTATGAAAAGATTTCTAATTTTCAGTATCAAATTTCTGCAAGAACAGTTTCAGTCTGTATATTCAAAGAGTTTTATAGAAACTAAAGAAAATCCTAAATTTGCTGTAAGGTATTGAGAGCTCATCTAACATGTTTTAACCCTTTAAAATCGTGGCTTAATGACATTTTTACATTAAAATGATTAAATTTATCACCCACCACTAAAGGCAAAAGGGTGATGATGTTTTTGGCTCTTTGAAATTAAAAATCAAAATGTCTTCAACCCAACATGAGATGATCAGCTTAAAACATGAAAAAAGTGGGTGATGTGCGTATCCTTAAGGACCCTTAGTTTATGGTTGTAATTAAGGCAGAGTTATTATATTGCAATTGATCTTGAAAAAGCATACCTATTTTATTACCTTGGTACACCATATATTATAATTTGAAAAGAAAAAGACAATTTTAGCAATATGCTACAGCTTTTGAAATTGCCTTTTTTTTTTTCCTGACAGATTTTGAAGGAGGAGGAACCTGGTTGGTTTCAGAAAAAGACAAGGAGGTAAGTCAATTTCAAAGTTTTCTTTTTTTTTACAGTAATTTTACTGTTGTTGTTGTTGTTGTTGTTGTTGTTGTTTTTGTTGTTTTTTTTTTCTTTTTAGGCAAATTTAAAATAGTTTCCACTTGTGGTATGAAGAGTTTTGAGGAGCTATAGGAAAAAGAATGTTTGTTAACTTTTAAAATTGTTTAATTCTTGTTCAGCCATGTTAAAGGCTGATTTGTTCCTTCTGAACTTGTCTAAGATACAGTAGCAAAAGCAATAAACTATTTAACAACAATAGTAGTATATTTGTGACATTGTAGCGTTATGTATATAAAAAGGTTTTTACTTTTGTCAAAGTGATTTAGAAGACATCAACACCTAAATTAATGATTCTTAAAAAGTACTCCTCTTTAATGAGTTGAACTCTTCTGGTTGGTATTGATCAAACTCTGGCCATGACCTCAGTAACAGTACTAACTGTGTGTGTTTCAGGCTCAGATCTATAACAAAGGCAATGGTCCCAGGATAACGGTACAACGGGTGTCGAACAGATATTATACTAACAAGAACGTCCACTGTAGAAACTGCAACAAGACCGGACATATCTCCAAGAACTGCTCTGAATCCAATGTCAGTTCTTCTTGCACAGTAGTGTTTCTGTCTTGGCCTCATTGCAAGGATGTAAACATTTTAATAACAGTGCTGTGCATATGTGTGTGTGTGTATGTGTGCAGAAGTTGTTGCCCTGTTACCTCTGTGGTACAGCAGGCCATGCAGCCAGTGAGTGTCCCAATAAACACTGCCGCAACTGTGGCCAGCCCGGACACTGCTTTGATTCCTGCCGTGAGAAGGCCTATTGGTACAAACAGTGCCATCGCTGCAGCATAAAGGGACACTTCATTGATGTGAGTATAGAATATTGTTTTCTTTATGTATGTATTTTTGTGTTTCCAAACAGTATTATTGTTTATCGCGATAATTTCTGCGACAATTTATCGTCCAGCAAAATTTATTATTGTGACGTGTGAAATTTACATCTATACTTGGATCTGTTTACACTGGTTAGGATTAGGGCTGCGCGGTAGATGGTAGAAACGGTATGAAGTTGGCCTAGGGTAGAAATTTACCCTCTACCCTCCTACCGTCATTACGTCATCGCACCTGTGTCAACAGGACTGTGAGTGCAGAGAAAACTGAGCAGGAGACGTTTGAACTATAATGAAGAAATTATAGTGTTTTAAAACATGTATAGAGAGAATAAATCCTCAAAATTGCCCCCTGCCGCTGTAGAAAAGTTACGTTGTGTCACGGGATCATTTTCTCCCTCCCTCTTGCTGCACGTCGTGCAGAGCGAAGCTTTAACATCATAGTTTTTTCACACCCAAGTTGTCGGAGAAAAAACTTGTTTTTTTATGTGTTGTTACCCACAGAGGTGATTTAAAAAAAAGACGTGAACGTTCGTTCAGTCATAAATCCATCTTGCTAATGTAAAGATGGCTTCTGCTCTAATGATGAAGATGATGAAGATGAGAGCGCAGCATAGCAGCAGCCGATAAGTTCAGCAGGAAGAAGCTCATTGTATGGCAGGCAGATGTTACATTTATTTGGCTTCACCACACTTACATTCTAGTTATCTGAAATTGTTTCATGACAGGACTATGTGCAGCTTAAGCCCCTTAAGGTCCTGTCACACTATAACATTTTAGGCAACATTCAATTTTTTACGTCTAAATGACTAATTTTACTTGAAGTACTGATTATAATATTAATTTTATTTTGATATTGTTGAAAATTTAAAAAATGTTTTTGTTGTTGAAAGGGTTTTACAATATATATAAGACATTCTTCTGTACTTCTGTTATGTTCATTTGCACTACGGCAAAAATACTGGCTTTGATTATGATTACAGTTTTCTGCAAAATAAATGCTCTAAAAATAACATTATCTTTGCTTTTTATGATAATGTTCTACCGTGATACATACCGTTACCGCGAAGGGATCCATTTTATACCGTGAAATGAATTTGAGGTCATACCGCCCAGCCCTAGTTAGGATGTACAGTAGTAAGAGCCTAACATTACAAGGAGTGTAAGCTAAACCATGTTGAGCTATGCAGGGCCGTTTTTGTGTACATGTCTAATGCAGTGTATTCATTACAAAAACTCATGTAGGATGTGCATAAACACAGGGGTTTTGTGATGTTTTTATAATTCCAAAATGTATGTGTAACATAGAGAACACACAGAGCAATTGAAAAAGCAATAAAAAGGAAATCAGAAAGTAGTCTGCGTATGTTTTTTTTTTTTTTAGCTGAACTATGCAAAGACATTCCACACATTTAATCATCAATCACCAATGAAGGAAGTATTTTTTGTTCCAGGTTTGGATTGGTGTGTTACAACTGAAGGGTGTAACTAATGACCATTAATGCTGCATTTATTACCTGGCCCTATTACGCAGAAGTCTAGAAAGAGAAAACTGTATATTATGAGCTGTCGACAGCCACCTCCCACCCCCACGTCTCCTCTCCCTCCTTTTTCGTCAGTCAGTCATGTACCGTGCTTTGTGTGATGGATGAGTAACCAGGTGAACACCAGAGGGAGAGGCTACACCAGGACACACACGGCCCAATTTACCTTTTTATTCTTTCCTCCTTCCCTCTTCCTTTCTGACAAACTCTTATTCATCCGGTCTCATCTTCTCATTCCCACCCGTCTGTTCTTCTCCTTCCTCTCGCCTCTTCTACATACCGTTTTAAACAGCAGAGGTCCAAAGTTGTGCAGCGCTGTAATTACCTCTCACTTGTAATGCATAACTTTTTTGTTTGTTTGTTTCTTACACTCACAAATTACACTGAGTGTATTAGTGTGTGTGTTTGTGAGAGAAAAGGAGTCAAGTCTCAGTCCCTTGGGCCCTACTGTGTCTCTCATTAAAGACAGACGGTTGATGGAGCGCGAGTGTGTCGCTCGCCTCGCCTGTCGCCCTCAACAACAGCACACTACCCTGGCGGTCTGGAGGGATAGAGCAAAAGGGAGGGAGTGTGTGTGTGGGTGTGTGTGATGGTGGGGGGGGGGGTTGTCAGAGGGAAAAAGATAGATGAGAGGAAGGAAAAGATTCTGCTATCAAAATTCATATTAGTTCCTTTTATTCAAATCTAAACAGGTAGGATTTAGCCAGGAAAACTACCACTCAGGCCAAATTAGACTTTTTGCAGTTAAATATAGAATTTATTTAAGTTTACTGAGTGCAAGAGCAAATTATGTACAAGCTTTTTTTTCACAGAACAGGCTTGAGAATCTGAACTGTGTCTCACTCTGCTTCTCACTCAGTAGGTATGTAAGCAGATAAATCTTATTGCCTGAGGCGACTGCGGCATTTTCAATTTCCCCATGGGAAGTGGCACTGGCTGGCAAAGGATGTCGGAACGCTTAAGGAACAGCGTGGAGAAGCCCCAGAGATAATGCTTTAGCCACAGCAGCACAAAACAACTGACTGCCTCACTTTCTGACTGTTTGAGCAACACATTACTGGAAAAGTGTAAAAATCTGGGCTTTAGGGAGAGAGATGCAGGAAGAAGCTGGAGGACTCAGGCGGGCAGTTGACACGGAAGTGTTTTCTAAATTTTATTTTGCATGGCCCTCATGTCTTGGTATCACTCAATAAATCAGATTTCTTTTTCTTTACATTTCAAACATAGTTTTCATGGATGTTACCAACATGTTATTTTTTCTTTAGTGTTCAGCTCGTGGTAAAGAGTCGCATACACATTCATGCTGCTTCCGTGTGCCTCTCCAAAATAATATTTGAGAATGCATTTGTTGTGAATTATGCCAAATAAATAAATAAATTCAGTTGATTTCTTTTTTACTTTAAAATGTATTTTTCTCTCCTTCCAGGCTTGTCCAGAGATCTGGAGACAGTATCACATTACAGTGAGTATCTTTTCATTAAGTCAACTCTGTCAAGCCCTGCTGCGCTCACATTCACCTTAACACTGCTTCACATGTTCATGTTCTAATCTCTGAGGATTTTTTAGTCTTTTAAGACAGAATTCCAGATGTGACTTTTGTTTATTATATTGGTATCCTAAAGAAACAATGATCTTCTTTATTTTGAAAAGATTTTAGACTGAAAGTAACACTAATATAATAACTGGGTCTTCACTTCCTCCCCTTGTCACACGAACACATACAAAAACAGGTCGCACTAGACGTTTTACTAAGTTCACCATTTGTTTGCTGCGAGTGTGTAGTAAGTCTACAGCACAACCACTCAACGTAATGTTAATAACTAGCTCACAACACGCATACATCCAAATACATCACTAAAATGTAACTTATTTTTAAGGAAGTGTCATCCAAACACATTTTTTACTATTTACCACAGATGAAGTCAAACTCAGCGTTGAAATTCTCCTAAATGAATCCATCCTTTTGTCCTTATGGATTAATTTTTCAGTACTGATTCAACACGTAACAGACAGCCTGTGTCTTTGCAAAGCAAGAAATATTAAATGGATATCCATAACTTCATCAATTGATGCTGTTTGAATGAGTTAACTCCAGTAGTTTCCAATATCGATTTGCAATTTAATTATATGTGGCTCAGTGGTTAACTGAGGGCACTGATTGTGTTGAAAGCTTAGTAGTTGTAGTAATAATATTAATAATAATACTAATAATAATAATAATAATAATAATTAGGCTTTAAAACATTTGGACAGTACTGTATAGGCTACAAGTGTTTCCAGTAGATTACTTACTTACCACAGTGCTCCCAATTAAAGCAGAAAGAAAGGACACAAGATGGTGATGGTGGATGGACAGACTAAGCCCGCAGCTTTCTGAACCCAGCTTATTTTAAACCCAGTGACTGTCCCTTTATTTTTATTTTTTTCTTCATTCAGAATACAGCTAATCAGACACAAAATCTATTAAATCTAATGAAGCAAAACACGTCTGACAGAACAGAGCTTTCAGATATATTCATTTCCTAACAGTTGTTTGAATAAATGGAAAATCTTATTTGCCCTCACATCATATTTCTGTAACTTCCTAAAGGACAAGTGTTAACATGAACTTCAAATAAAAGTTTCAAATCAGTAAATTGATTCTGACTAGGATTGAGCTCGCCGTACAGCTGAGATGTTAAAACTAAAAGGTTAAAGGAGTTTTGAAAAGGGATGGAAGATGATTTTTGTCTTAATGTTCAACCTAAGTGCACATGTGATGTTGGGGTGTGTGTGTGCATGTATGTGTGTGTGTGGTGTGTGTGTGTGTGTGCTTACAATGTGTCAGAAAGTTGAAAACTGTGACACTCACGTGGGCCACATGTCAGTAGGGAGGCATTTGCCTATTTGAGAAAGTGTGTGTGCGTTTGTGTGAATTAAAAGATTGGAAAGACAACTAGTTTTCCAGGCGTGTGTGTGTGCGTGTGTGTGTGTGTGTGCATCTGAGCAAGGGGGTGATATAGACCTCAGCCTAAGAGAAAAGAGCAGCTTGTTTGTCAATTAAAAGACGTGATAAAGCATGAAATGGGCTGCCAACACCACGCGGGACGAGGCAGCGAGGAAGAAGGAAGAGGAGTGTGTGTTTGCATATATCTTGGCGTGCACTTTGCGTATGTGTGTTGGCGGAGGTCTGTCACTCTCCTCTATGGAGATTAATTAGCAGGGGCTGTCTAATGAAAAGGCAGCATCGTTAGCGCGGGGTAGCATGGTGGGAGAGACGGGGGGGGGGGGGGGGAGCGGGACAGAGAAGTTCCAGGGGAGATGCTAGCAGAGAGGACGGTGGAGTTTAATTGTTGCTCATGTTTCAGTGGAAGATGCTGATTCAGTTCAGTTTCACTCAGAACCACAGACGAGAGGAGACGATACAGGCGGAAGTCTCTGGTTGCACGCTGGTGAAACAGTCTTTTTTGTGCGTTGGCGTGCGTGTTTTTGTGTGTGGCGTTGTGCTTTAACGGGTGGAGGATTGTGACCCAGGTCTAATTGAAGTATTTAAGCCATTTAAGCACAGGGAACAGAAGGTCGTTACAGATCCAAACTGGCATGGGGGTTAGGGGCCCGCGCACACACGGACCCGCTCTCACACTCACACAACCACGCAGGGCTCCTTCTGTTTAAGACAGCCCCATTTTATTCATGATGCTGCTTATGACCCTGAACTCCCCAACGTGAGGAGGTGTGTGCGTGTGTGGATGTGTGTGCGTTCGCTTTGGGAGATGAGACTCTGTCACCTTCCGCTGGGCTCAGCCAGGTGTGAAAAGGCATTCTGTCAGACCTCCCTGCTACCGGGTCCATTTATCCTTCGTTGGTGTGTGTTTGTGTGTGCACAGTCCGTTTATCTTCCGTGAGTGTATGTGTTGTCTGCCTGCACCTGGCCCTCAACTAACAAACTCCTCCAAACCCCTCAGTATAGACCACAAAGCCCAGGGGCTTTTACTGAGAAACTACCACACGGACACACACACACACACACACACACACACACACACTTTTACAGAAATAAGCAGCAGCAAAATGGAGTCAAAAGATACCCACATTTTCATCACGTCTGGGTCAAACGTTTTTATACAACTCCTAATATTCAGAAAATGCTTTTTTTCTGTTAAAGAACAGGTGGACTATAACAACTCTTTTTACGCCAACTTACACGCACAAGCATACACACACACACACACACACACACACACACAAACCCGCCCACAGACACTGGTTTTACTTCTTTCTTTTTTATGCACCTTAGACTCCATATGTCAGACTCCTTCCTCCTTCTGCATTCTGACTTTCTTACTAGGTAATGAAAACTGAATACAGTTTTTAAAAAATCTCCAAAAGTCCCGTCTAAAATCAATTTATAGATTTTACCACCAGATTTTATCTGTTTGTCTGGGTAAGTTCACTGTATGATCACGTCTACAAATATCCTTGTAGTAATATGTTAAATGTTGCTGAATATTGTTTACCCTTTTCTACATTTTGTAAAGTGTTTGATAAGATGATGGATATATTCTCACAGAGTGCATTATGTACAGTGCTGTGAAAAAGAATTCAATAATTTACAGATTTCTTCATTTTTTGATTCTTTTTTTTGGTCACACCTGCATATCTCATTCGTTTATTATAACTGGCGATGAGTCCTTCGTGTGTCTGCTGTGTCTGGAATCATCATCCTGCTTCAGAAATCAAATGTTTTTGAGCTTAAGTTCACAAAGTGATGGCTGAATATTCAGCGTCACAGTTTTCTGGTAGAGAGCAGAGTTCGTGATTCCATCAGTTACTTCCCCTTCCGGGTCCTGAAGCAGCCCCTGACCATCACAAGTCTCACATTCGGCAAAAGACATCCTGATAATCCCAAAATATTCTGGATTGACGATAGAAAAGTAAACCCTTTTGGCAGCTGAACATCCTGTTACATGTGGTATAAACCAACACTGCATGTCAGGAAAGAAACACAGCCAAGCATAGTGGAGGTAGTGTGATGGTCTGGGGCTTCTTTAGGACCTGGACTGAATGATCGATCATCACGTCATGTTGTTTATAATGTCCACATTATGAGCACTAAATGTAATTTTGTTGCTTTGACAGAAGACTTCTAGTTACAAAATGAGAATAACAATCAATTTTTTTATTTGACAAACTAGAGACTGTCAGCATCACAATTAACAAACAGCTTTTATTGAAAAATTAGTCTTTAGGAGAAGTCTTTGACAAACACGAAACAAAACCATATTTATATTTTGCTGAAAACTCAGTCTCAGGCTAGAGAAAAAACATTACGAGAATGTGATTGATTCATGGATAGAGTGCATTGACAGAAAGTCAAGATAAAAATTTAATGTCCCGTTCTTCATTCTGACTGCATAATAGCATGTAAAGATGGTACAATAATTCCTACATGCAGTGTATTAACTGTCACAGTGACTTTGTCCTCCTCCTCAGTCTGCATGGACAGACACAGAAGTGTTGAATCAAGACCAGAGCGCCCCCCTCTGGCTGCTGCAGGAAGTGGGGGCAGATCTCCTTGAAATCAGCATTGTTTTAGTATAAATGTTCTCCTTTTTATTTGAGACTATGTTAAATATGTTGTCAAGCTGTGTATAGGTGTGTATCTGTGTGTGGTGTGAGACTCACCAGCACAGAGGAAATGTACAGACAGACAAAAAAGACAAGGCAGAAACAGCTGGACAGGCTGGGGGGGGAGCGAGGTGTGGTAAAGCGAGTGTATTAAACTGTTGGACAGAGACGAGGAGAGTGAACCTGCACACAGCAGCTGATTGGTTCAGGTATATCTGTGTGAGAGCATTGATTGGCTGCTCTGTAGACGGCGGCGTTGACACCTGTACGTTGGTGTTTATTGATCGGTCTGGTCGCAGACTGTAGTGTGTGTTTATTGAGCGGATTTTCTCATCATGTTTGGATCAGAGTGGATGTATATCGATCTTTCCCTAAGGGACAGGTGCATGTGTGCGTATGTGTGTAATGTCATGAAAAAAAAAACCCACTTTGTGACCCTCTTGTTTGAAATAAATCCAGTTGAACTCTCCTCTTTCCCACCTGACTGCCTTTCTTTACCTTTTCATTCGGCATGTTGTAGCTTTTAATACACTTTTGTCTCACTGTCTTTCTTCAGAAGACATCCTCGGTTCACACATGTCTTTTGTTAGCCCAAGGTTAAGACATTTCGCCCCTTAAATCCTCTTATTTTCATTAAGAGTATACCATTAAATTTCCAACAGGGCAAAAATTCTGTTAACACAAAGGACTTTTTCAGGTTGTCAGTGTCAAATTAAAGCATGAGAATTTGCTGCTCGTTTCTTTTTCTTTTTCTATTTTTTTTTTTTCTTTTTGGAGTGGCTCTGGTTAGGAAAAAAGGTTTAAAATGGGACCACTAATGTAAAAGACCAAACTCTACAGTTAAATTTATCAAAAAAAATCTGTTTATCTAATTTTATTTTTAATTTTGATCAGTTTATGCAAAACTTACTCAGTTATCTAAACTTTAAAAATGTGTTAAACACCTTTTTGGTAATTTGTCATTATTCTGTCTCAGGGGAGCTCATTGGATGGTCAGAGGTAAACTTGAAATTATGTTTATGGTTTCTAATTTTATTCAGAAGCTTTTCTAAAATAAGTTTTTATTTAAAAGCCAAAGCTAAGGTTTTATGCCCTTTTTAATATCAAAGTGACTTTAAAGTGTTTGCTGTTTAATTTAGAATAAAATGTATTTTACAGTTAATAAATGCAGGGTTTAATTTTATGGGATTCAAATATTAGTTTGTATGGAGGACTGAAACTGACATGATTAAAATAAAAGCAGTAATATATAAATGGCTCAATAAATAAATAAATATAATTAAAATTTTAAAAAGGGGAAATTTAACTTAAGTTTTATAATTTAATTGACCTTCATATTTACCTTTCCAGCTTAGTTCCAACAAATTATATATTTTAGCGCATATTTAAATATTACTGACTTTGAAAAAATATATTTTATTGTTTTTCCTTTTACTTGTAGATGTATTTGTGACTTACTTTTTAATTTTATTTAACATGAGACAAAGCTCTCATTTTTAAAATGAATTAGTGCATTTTAGGTGTACTTCACTTTTTACTGGACCTGTATTTTAATTAAGTCAGTTTCAGTTCTCCATATAAGACAGATAAATAAGTCTATTGGTTGAATCAGTGATGTCTGAAGTCCTATACCATTGTTTGCTCTGCTGCCTTTTCTGTAAATGACAGAAAAAGTAGAATCACTAAATGTATTTTTATTGATTGATACATTTGCTTCACTTGGCTTCATATTAATGTGAATCAAGCAGTTTTTAAAGAGGGCTTTTCTTACAATTAATAAAAACTAACTGCACACATATATTAGATGGGTTTTTGTTGGCTTTGTGGAAATGGGGTGCCCCTCAGTGGTCAAATACAAAACTGCTTTTTGAATTAATACTTCCTTCTTGCTCTGATTTGTCTCTGATATTCAGACTTATTGCTTACATGAGGCAGCTAGAAAGCTGAAATTGGCAAACATTACTCAAAAAGGAAATACACATTTATTATAAGACTTGTTAAAACGGAAGAACTGAGTCCCATATTAAAAAAAAGATTATATAAAAAGATTAATAGAATCTGAACACGAGAAAAAAATGCTGTTAGAAACCATGTCAACACTAAGTCTTCTGTTTTTTATTTTATTTTTTTCAAAAGTAGTTTTAAACATGACTTTTCTGCCCTTCTCTCTGTTTGGACGACCTCTTTCAAATGTTCCCCTCACAGAAATGTGCTGAAATGAAACAGCGCTCTGTGAAAATCCCTTCATTCTAATTCTGTGCAATAAGCTGTTTTTGCTGCCTCATCATTGTGTGGTACAGACTGTCCTGTGTGCTCGTTTCTGTCTATTCAAAAGGCTCTCCACTCTTTATTCTCCCTCGGACTGAGACAAGAGACAGACATACATTTAGGTTCTGTTACAGCGCTGAAAGAATGTGACGTTTTTCTAGCTGTTATCACAGCAGCCACTAAATGTGAAGGAACTCTTTAATGAAGTCATGCAAGTTAAGAAAGTGCAAAACATGACTCTACTGTGCCATGAGGGAAAATTGGTTCTTTGTGTGGAGAACTCCTTTTTTAGCATTTTCTGAGGATGAAAATCTTGTTTTATTGTAAACTAGATATAAATTAGGTGGACAATTTGAGGAATTCGTGGGCCATAAATCATAAAATAACAAGTTAAAATTGCACAAAGCAAGTATTAAAAAAGACATCTATCCTCTTGGACAGATTATATCCCTGTAGAGAAATTAAAAACACAACCATGACATCCTTTTCGTCCTGGTGTTTTAAAAAAAAAGGCTGTTGCGTGCACATGCAGAACTATTGGAATGTACACGCACGTTTTACTGCACACACTCTGTCACACACACAGGTGCTCTGTTATCAGAGGTTTTGCAGGCTTTGCGGGTCATTGTGACTTTGTGCTTAGCTGGATAATGTCGATTTTGTTGCATGTTCTGTCTGTGTTTGGTTGGCTGAGATGTAAAAATTAGGATTTAACATCCTGACTCAAGCGTATTTGACTCTGCCTATCTGTACGTTGTACATCTAAATCTCTGTCTCTCACGTCCAAACGTGCTGTCTCGGTCTAATTTGAGTGGAAATAAGTGGGTAGTATGGTGTTTTTTTTTAAACCGTCCCCTCACTGAAAACAGATTCGGGTCTCTGAGCTCAGCATTGAGCGCTGAGAACAGAAAGCGTACAACTTACATTTGAAAAGATTAGCTTGGATCCTCTGTTCTGCTTTCCACGGTGTGACCAGATTACCGCCCGTTGCTGCCCCAAAAGTGTTTTTTTTTCTCCAAAGGTGGCAACCCACCACCGTTCAACCCTGCATCACATTATCAGCACATTCCAGGAGGGTTTTTCATCTTTCTCTGAAGAGAAAATCAGTACTCAAACCAGTTTTTATTTATTTATTTATTTTGCAGACTGATGGGAGGAGATAGAAGGTGCATACAAAAGTTGCATCGTGTTTAAGTGTGGATTCTCATGGGGTAGGGAGTTAGTGCCTCATTTTGGGCACAAAGGAGGCAAAAATCCCATCTGGATGTTCGATTATACTTCTCTTCCTGTTGATGCATGTGTACACCACCTAAAACATCTCACTTGTGTTTTTTTAAGATGCTCACCTAATAGCTGTCTTCCTACAGTTTGTCACCACACCCGGAGTATAATCCTTCCTGTTTACCTAACGTGTATGTTGTTATGAACCCAGTATTCTTGTGTTGTGTTGCGGAGCTGTTCTCTATGATAAAGCATGCAGAGTCCGTCCCCTGTGGGTCCACTAACATATGCAAACCTCTCCCTATTGCTGCAATAACATATGCAAAACAGCGCTGCTGGCCCCGGCCCCCATACTCCCACCACCCGTTACTATTCAGATCCCACCCCCTCTCCTCTTACACACACACATGCATGTTTGCTCCTCGGATTTTGTTTGGTAACTGTGTGTGTGTGTGTGTGTGTGTGTGTGTGTTCCTTCAGATTGTAGTTTGTAACAGTCTGAGCTTTGTGTTGGCCGAAGGATTATCACAGCTTTGCCACCAGCAGCTAAAGCAAGGAGCAAAGTAGAGCGAGGCTTAGAGAGACACGGTGTGTGTGCTGGGATGACTGTGGGAAAACACGCATGTGTATGTGTGTGTGTGAGACGGGGACGAAGAGTTGATGTGTCTGTGTGTGCGTACATGAGAGGCTGCGGGTGGTTGGCTGTCTGTGTCCACACAGTGAAGCCCAGAAGACCCACTCACACACAAACACACATCCTAAACCCAACCATGAGTCCTCCTCAAGTACTGGGCCCGCTGTCAGACAAACCAATTCTCTGACTGATTCAAACCTAAAGTTTTTTTATGTTGCATCAATTGGATCTTATATTTACTATAAAGGGAACAAGTATTTTAAATGTAGCTTTATTTACATGTCTGAGAATGTCAAACAAGTTTAATTAAACACGAGGAAAAGTTAGGAGTTTTATGATTGTGAATTGTGTCAAATGGTTTAATTATTTAGGTTAATAAACTCTGACAAAAACGTCCGTAAACGCAAATTATACCACAGTTTTAAAGTAAAATGAACATTGGTTCATTTTCTGGGTTTAAACACACAAAAACTGTCACTCATTGAAGAATAATAAAGTCCAACCTCAATTTAAATGTTCTGGGCAGACTTCCTCACATTAAGGCTAGGTATCAACTAGGACATGATTCAATACGATTTTTGATAGAAATGCAGCTCGATTCAATTTCGACATCAATATTACTTTATACTTATTGCTCAATGCCGCTGACTCAACAAAACCAGCAAAAATATTTAAGTATATATTTATAATTATAAAAACCAAATTGTGTCTGCTTTTAAGAACAAATAGAGAATACTGCTGGCCATTTTTTACTTGCTCAACAGTCTCACTTGCAGCTTGCAGTTCCTGCTCTGAACAGGAATCATGCATTGTTATACTGCCCCCTAAGGGTTTGGAAGATGTATCAATATTAAAAGAAAGAAAAGCAATATCATTTAAAAATATATTTATATATATCAATATATTGATTTTTATGCACAGTCCTACCTCACATGATGTTTTGGGAAAATGGGCCTTACAGATGCTAAAACACACAAAACATTCTTGAGTTTGTGTGCTGGACTGGTCCTGAATATGTATTTTGAATGCAATTGTATTAAAATATAAGTTGATTCAACACAATCTGCTGTCATCTTAGACTGATAGCTTTTACTAATTGGCTTTTATAATGTATGTGACTGTTTTTGTACAGATGTAGATGATGTTTGTTGTGACTTGATTCTATATAAATAAGCTGAATTGAATTGTACTTTAGTACACACTTGGAGGGACTTGGGAATTGAACCCTCAGTCCTTTTAGAAGGCAATCTCCCCTCTGGTCTGCTCAACCTAAATAGACAGAAAAAGAAAAAGACAAATATATACCTTTAATTAATTAAATTAAGACCAGACTACTCTGGATATTTAAAAAAAAAAACTTATAAACCCATCCAGACTTAGAGGTTTAGATGAAAAAAAAAAAACAGTTAGGATGAAAAGGGTTTTCCTCAGTGGAGATTTTTCTAAATTGTGTTTCTGGTGCTTTCATGTAAATAGGAGTTACACATAATTTCAGAAACAATGACATAGAAGTTTTTTTTCTCTCATGCACACTATCACATTGTGCCCTAGAAATACAAACAAAAAATGAGCTTTTTTTATCAATTTATTCTGAGGGTCTCGCTTTATCTTTATGCTGTCACCATCAAACTTAGATCAGGTGCTGAGATGGTTAGAAACTGAGAGGAAAATGAATTTTGATCCAAATTAAGTGCCTTTTTTTCACCTTTTTAATCTGTTATTAATGTGGAGTTTTTTGCCACCTTGTGGTGCACCATGGGACTTACATTATTTTGTTTAGTTCTACATATTTTTAAGAATCTGTGGGCATGGTTTTCTTTTAAAAATATCAGGAGTAGTGTAGATCGGGCCCTAATAGTTTGCAGCTGTCATGAGATCACTCATTGGTTTTAAAACTGCAGCTAGAAATATTCAAGTTTGACTCTGGAAGCTGATTTTTATTATTTAGTTTTACTGGGGATAGATGCAAGAATCACCTCAAACTGGATAAAATGTGTTTCTTTAGAACTAATATCTTTACATTATTTTCTAAATGACCACTACCACACTATCAAAAGGAGTGAATTAGACCATAATAACGTCAACAATAAGAATTTCTAGAGTGCTCGTACTCCAAAAAGAGTGAGAAAGACACCAGACTGATTAGACTTCTCAGGGTTTCACATTGTTAAATGCCCATAATGAACACTGTAGGAGTAAAAGTGTAGCAGAACAAAGATTCATCCAGTTAATTAATATTGAATTAGGCAGACAATTCTCCTCACACACACACAATCTGACACACCTTTACGCCCGGGGTTTTTCGCACAACTATCACAGGTTGATGGGAGAGTGTGAGGGGATTTAATTTCTCCTTTCCCCCCCTTCTCTTCTGTGCTTTGCTTCATTCAGTCTTGGTGCTGGATCAGACTGTGTGGAGATAACAGAAGCCCAAGGTCAGGGAGGAAGAGACGGAGGGAGACCTACAGCCAATTTACATGAGAGATGAATGGGAAGAGGGGCAGGAAGGGTGGAGGTCGGGGGGCTCGGGACGGGGACTCTGATCTCCTTAGGGTGCACATGTGTGTGTTAATATGTGTGTGTGTGTGTGCGCGCGGTTGCAAGAGGTCTGTGATCTCCTGGCCTTTGTGATGGAGATGGACCCGGCAGGCCTGGCCCGATAATGACGCGACGCTCTAATAGCATTCATCCCTTCTACCGCAAAACTACTCAAGCGGAAAAGAGAGGGAGAGAGGGAGTGAGGTGGGGGGGAAAAAGGATGAAGGAGGCAATAGGAAAAAATCAGTGCGGGCGGGGGGCTGCAGCAGGAGGCTCATTCATCCATTCTAAGCCTAGAAATATTAACTTTGCGCAGGAGTTTATTAACATAATTACTGTAAACAGAGGAACTTAAATGTTTGGTAGAACATAGATCTTTGTTTATTTCATAG
>NW_013952501.1:747872-808910 GCF_001266775.1 Austrofundulus limnaeus | reverse complement strand
GTGTGTGTGTGTGTGTGTGTGTGTGTGTGTGTGTGTGTGTGTGTGTGTGTGAGAGACATTAGCAGTAAATGCACTCTGCCTGTGTGTCTCCTTTCTCTCTCTTTATCAGTGTATATTTGCTGTGAGCGCTGAAGCGTGGAAGGCTTTCAGAACCTGGGCCCATAGGGGACGGGAACCTGTGTCCAACACATACACACACGCACGCCCAAACGCGTACATGGTTACTTATCATACAGGGTCATTACAGTCCTTTAACTATACCTTGGTAATCACCAGTTTATATCTGCACCCATATTCACCGTGTGATACAGACCGGTGCATGGGAATGATGGAGGCAGCTGAGTGGGGTACGAAACCCCTCTTTGCTTGTTTTGTGTTTTATTCATTTTAAAAAAAAACGTGCTTTTGCAATAAATTACTTCATTTTGTTTTTTGTTTTCTTCAGACTAAAAGTGGCCCTCCTGTAAAGCAGCAAAGAAAGAACAAAGATCAATCTGTTGCTTACTGCTTCAACTGCTCCAAGAAAGGACACTTTGGCTTTGTGAGTACTTTACTTTTGTCTTCACTTGTTTCACTGCTGTCATTTTTAGTTGCTTTGATTTGAGCAACATATTACAAGAAACTGCAGCAGGGTAACTGGAACTGCAAGAAAGCTTGTTTTGCTAAATGATGATTGAATATCTGTTTGGTTAACTGTTATCATGTCGGTAACTTTGTTGAGTAACTCAACAGCAAAAAAAATGTAAGAGAATTTGTTTTTGGTAGACAATTTCTTAATTGTAGCAATGTTTCTTGGCAATAAATCTTACTCGGTTGGAAAGCCTGTTAATTTCCCTTTTAAATGGTGCCATATTTGTAAGGATCATGCATTTGTGGGATGAGCAGTAGTGCTGGGTAAGTGGGTTGTGCACATAAGAAACTTGCCTAATGTTCTCTGCCAAACAGGTTATTTTGCTGTTGTTGTTGACACTTGTTTTGAGCTTCTGGTACCCCCAGGTGCTGCCAGTCAGATGCTCGGAATGTAATTTATTACCAAGAAGCACAATAACAACAAGGAAATAATCTACCAAACACAAATGTCCTGACTTTTTGTGATAAATTTATTTAAAATGAAGTATCAGAGTTGTTTCAGTCATTTGATTTCCAGCTTGTGGTTCTTGTCCTCTATACTAAAAAGGGACCAGGAAAAACAACAGTAGCTTGATGAAATGGTCAACACAGCTGAACTAAATTAGAAGAAGCTATTAGAAATTATTTTAAAAGGTCTTCTATTTTTCTTACATTTTAAACCTTGTGACCGGTTATTCAATGAGAAGTTGAGCCACTGTAGATGAATATTATATATGAATATAATATGATTGGGAGGTGAAACATTTTTTAACAGCTTCTTCAGGTTTAAACATCAGATTTTTAATCAGACTGAGCAAATTTAAAGGGTTTATAGTCTATTCTTTATGCACATCCTGATTTTTCCACTTTGTTATTGTATTTTTTGGTTATTGCTGTTTTCTTAACATCTGTGTGTTTTTCTTCAGGCGTGTACGAACAAGAGGATGTTCAGTGGAGTTTATCCAAGCAGCCCGTTCATCGGACACTATGACACTGTGCAGGACATTAAACGCAGACAGTACAGGATAAAGATGAATGTCAATGGTAAGTCACACAAATGAAGAGTTACAGTGGTGTGAAAAAGTGTTTGCCCCCTTCCTCATTTGCTGTTTTTTTGCATGTTTGTCACACTTAAGTGTTTCGGATCATCAAACCAATTTAAACAATAGTCAAGGACAACACAAGTAAACACAAAATGYAATTTGTAAATGAAGGTGTTTATTATTAAAGGAGAAAAAAATCCAAACCATCATGACCCTGTGTGAAAAAGTGATTGCCCCCTAAACCTAATAACTGGTTGGGCCACCCTTAGCAGCGACAACTGCAACCAAGCGTTTGCGATAACTTGCAATGAGTCTTTAACAGCGTTCTGGAGGAATTTTGGCCCACTCATCTTTGCAGAATTGTTCTAATTCAGTTACATTAGAGGGTTTTCGAGCATGAATGGCCTTTTTAAGGTCATACCACAACATCTCAATAGGATTCAGGTCAGGACTTTGGCTAGGCCACTCCAAAGTCTTCATTTTGTTTTTCTTAAGCCATTCAGTGGTGGACTTACTGGTATGTTTAGGATCATTGTCCTGCTGCAGAACCCAAGTTCGTTTCAGCTTGAGTTCACGAACAGATGGTCGGACATTCTCCTTCAGGATCTTTTGGTAGATAGCAGAATTCATAGTTCCATTTATCACAGCAAGTCTTCCAGGTCCTGACGCAGCAAAACAGCCCCAGACCATCACACTACCACCACCGTATTTTACTGTTGGTATAATGTTCTTTTTCTGAAATGCAGTGTTCTTTTTACGCCAGATGTAATGGGACACACACCTTCCAAAGAGTTCCACTTTTGTCTCATCGGTCCACAGAATGTTTTCCCAAAAGTCTTGGGGATCATCAAGAGGCGTTTTGGGAAAATTGAGACGAGCTTTAATGCTCTTTTTGCTCAGCAGTAGTTTTCTTCTTGGAACTCTGCCATGCAGGCCATTTTYGCCCAGTCTTTTTCTGATGGTGGAGGCATGAACGCTGACCTTAACTGAGGCAAGTGAGGCCTGCAGTTCTTTGGACATTGTTGTGGGGTCTTTTGTGACCTCTTGGATGAGTCGTCGATGCGCTCTTGGGGTAATTTTGGGCGGCCGGCCACTCCTGGGAAGGTTCACCACTGTTCCATGTCTTCGCCATTTGTGGATAATGGCTCTCACAGTGGTTCGCTGGATTCCCAAATCTTTGGAAATGGCTTAATAACCCTTTCCAGACTGATAGATCTTAATTACTGTCTTTCTCACTTGTTCCTGAATTTCTTTGGATCTCGRCATGATGTGTAGCTTTTAAGGATCTTTTGATGGACTTCACTGTGTCAGGCAGCTCCTATTTAAGTGATGTCTTGATTGAAAACAGGTGTGGCAATAATCAGGCCTGGGTGTGGCTAGAGAAATTGAACTCAGGTGTTAAAAACCACAGTTATAGTATATTTTAACAAGGGGGCAATCACTTTTTCACACAGGGCCCCGATGGTTTGGATTTTTTTTCTCCTTTAATAATAAACACCTTCATTTACAAATTGCATTTTGTGTTTACTTGTGTTGTCCTTGAATATTGTTTAAATTGGTTTGATGTTCCGAAACACTTAAGTGTGACAAACATGCAAAAAAACAGCAAATGAGGAAGGGGGCAAACACTTTTTCACACCACTGTATTTAAAAAATACATGGTTATAGCTTCTTTTCTGGCAGATGACCACAAATAGAAATACTTTCTTTTTAACTTGAATTTCTACAGAGAAATTGTTTCTCTTAACCATTAAGTTAGTTGCAAACAGTTATTTTCTCAATGTTTTAGACTATTTAAATCCTTTTTTACTTAATCACCTGATCATTGTCTGCATGTCGTTTGATGTTAAAAAAAGAGTAATGATAAAAATTAAGAATCAAATTAAGATATCAAACATCAAACTGTTTTTTTTTAAATTTTTTAATTTTTTTTAGAAATGAGAAAAAGGGGCCATTTGCCAGCCCCTCATACTCCTGAACCGCCAAAGAAGAAACAAAAAATCAGCCATCACACAAACAACCACCAACCCAAAAAGACGACCTTCCAAACCCCGAACATGCACAAACCCAGACCAAGCCACATCATCTTCACTGACAGTGACTTCCCGAACTCAACACACAAGACAAAGAGCCTCACACAGCAGCAGCCGGTCGGCAGCGTCAAACCGTGGAAACCCAAAAGACTCGTGCCCACCTCCAGAGACCCACTACCAACGAAGAAGCGAGCTTTAGATGAAGACGAGGACTTGCCAAGAGGAGGAGGGCCGCAACCAAACAAGATGCAAAACAAGGGAAGGAAGAAGAAGAAAACCGGGCAGGTTTTTTTATTTCAGACAGAGATGCACAAAGGAAGAAAATCGGACCTTTTCTGCGGGACTGGAGGGGGAGGGATGCAGAAGCAGACATCAAAAAATCAGAAGAGAGAAAACTGGAAAAAATTTAATAACAAAAAATCTGGTGCGCAGCATGAGGAGGATAATCTGTTTGGAATCAAACAAAGGAAACGCAAAAAAAAGGATCAGTTTGTATGAGATGTCACAGGACATTTAGAGACAATTTGTTCTCTAAAGTTTTAAAATAAGGACGATGTCGTTATTAGGACTTTAGAATTCGTCACATTTGTCATTTGGTGTAAATAAAGTTTATTAGAGCTGATGACCTTGCATAAAGAAATGATTACCTACATTTTCTCTTATAATTTGTTTAGTGTGAGAATCGATTGTTTAACTCAAATCAGCTTAACACACATTGTACAAATTCTAACACACTACCACAAATGCACAATAAGATCCTCTGTCTGATCTTGGTTGTTTCATTAAAACTGTTTTCCTCTGGAGCCAAATAAAGTATTTTGATTACTTTGAACACGTTTGGAAATTATTTGAAATGATCTGGCTCTGCACCGGGAATAGTTTGACTTGGACATTTACTGTTTTGTTGCAGGCAGCACAGTTTTTACCATGATGTGCTGTGAGGATGACTCGTATCAGTCCATTAAACCTCTGTCTCTACTTATCCCACACACGACCCGGATTCTTCCCCCACCAGAACTGAGCCTGTCGCTCCAGTGAAACACAGCAATAAGATGAAAGTCAACATAAATTATCATCCCTACTCTCTAGCTCTCACTACCTCTACAAACTACTCCTTTCACTTTGTAATTACCTCCACAGCAGAGGTCACAGCAAAACATAGTTGTGATTTACTGAAAGTGTTGCAGGGACAGAAAGAAACGTGACAGTGTTTTCTTTTCACCACCAGGAGGCGATAATGTCTTTTTAAGCACGAAGTGGTGTCGTGGAAAAAAAATTCCAGTGGTCATGAGGGGTAGACTGAGCATTAAAACTGGTTCTGAGTAAAGTTTAGAAGCATTTTTTATGTCCACTGATCTTTACAAATGTCTTCTGGACTTTGGAGAATAAATACATTTTGTTGCTTTACAAGCTGGAATTTAAATTCATGATAATTAAAAGTAATTAACCTATCACTTGAAAACGATGCATTCACCACTTCCTTCAAAATTATTTGTGACATCACCTTTTGCAGTAATTATTACATCAAGTCTATGCAGGTGATATTCTGATTTCAGGTTTTTATTTGCTCCATTCCTTCAATTTTGACCAGTTTCCTATACCCTTCTAATAAATTACCTCACAGCATTATGCTTCCACCACCATGCTTCACTATGAGGAGGAGGATTTCAACATAACAGGTGGTAGATTTGAACCAGACATAGGTTTATCGTGATTAATATTTTAATTACCTCGTTTACTTTGAGGGTAAAACTTTCAGTCTTTCTGCACGGAAGAGGATTACAGAGCAAAACATATTTTTTCCTGAGTTTTGATTTTTTTTTCTCAGAATTCTGACTTTTTCCTAATCCTGAGAGTAAAAAGTCAGAGCTCAGGGAAAAAATAGTTTTACAAATATTATATCCTCTCTTTTTAAGAGGTATTTAAAGTAGTCAGTTCTCCACTTAGTAACCTCTGAATCAGAAAAAGTTAAAATTGAGTTTCTGTTTGGACGTACAGGAAATAAGTTTTCTCGTGTCACAACTAACTAGTCTACATTATACCGTAATACATCGTATGAGCGCGCAGTTAATTTTGAGCATTCAGGACAGACTGTAGTGTATGTTTGTTGGCTTATTCCACTGAGCTACATAAACTGTTATTTTAGAGACAATTAAAAATGTTTCTCTATTACAGTGGCTTGTACTGTCGACATTTCTTTGACCGCGTGTCTGCTGCAGTTTACAGTAGTGAAGGCACCGGAACTGTCTGTACGTGCTTACGTCACACCCGGGTCACGTTACTGTCGGATGTACGTACGCGTCTGGCTCGCTGCAGGCTGACAGCCACCTCGCCGGTTCGGACGCAGTTTGACTCGAGAGAAAAAAGAAGAAATGGAGGATAATTTGACCCCAACCGGTGACACGAAGCTAGACGAGGCTGTCCGACAGTGGCTGCAGTATGACAGGGTGAGCTGACCCAAAACAGGGTCCAAATGTCACTGACCGAGCATTAAATATGTGGATCATTTAAAAAAGCCTACTGACGTTTTTCTATATGCACATTTTGAAAGGCTTTACATATCAGTTCATAGTATTTAAAAAAATAGGAACAAGTAATGTGATGATGCAACCAGGAAGTGTGGTATTTAGTAATCAGCTGATTGTCATTAAAAAACATCAGAAATCTGTCTTCAAATGTCAAGTTTGACATTGTTTTCTATTCAAAACCTTTTACCTGATTTGGCAGAGGAAACCAGAACTGTGTTTTTAAACTGTATTTTATTTCAATAACTGTTTAAATGAGAGGACTTGTGAGAAATTTTCTTATTGCTTTTACACAAATGTTTAATTTCCTCATTTCTTCTGCCTCAGTTTCACTCATCAGCTGTTTGAACAACCTGTGTGGTAATGATGCCTCTGAGAACATACTCCAGCCATCTGACCAACACAAAAACGTCCTTAAATCTAAAGAGACATGCGGTGATTTAAATCTCTTTGGAGAATGGACTCATTCAGTAACATTTGGATATTGTGTTGGGGCGGTTTGTTGAGGGGGCCACAACAAACAGGAGCCATCGGACTGGACAGATTCATTGTATTTGCATTGACATGTCACAGGAGCTCTTTCAGTCAAGTTTTGCTCAGTTTATCTGTAGTGAATAAGATTTTTCAAAGTAGTTTTTTTGGTATATTAAAATAAGCTACTCAATCGTTTGAATGTGAAAAGCTATTGGGTTTTCTTACAAATGTTGATGTAGGTTGTTTTGTTTTTTTCAGAACCCCAAAACAACATCAATGGTGCAGAATCTGGTGAAGGAGGGAGCGGTGGAGGCTCTGAGGAAATGTTTCTCATCCAGGATGGAGTTTGGTACAGCAGGACTGAGAGCAGCCATGGGCCCCGGCGTGTCCTGTATGAACGACCTGACTATCATCCAGACCACGCAGGTTGGTTAATCGATGAGACACTGCTGCTCATTAGACATCGGGTCACATGAACCGTCATGGCACATTTGATTTATTTTTCCTTTCCCTGCTTTCATGAAGCTGTACTTGGTGTCGGCTGTGAGGCTCACAAACCAGCCTTTTTATACTCAGTTCAGTTTGAGTCCTGCAGCTAGAAATTGTTTTGTTTTACAACAAATAATAATATAATAAATCATCACTCAATCATGCCAGTGTCACTTAATCTGTATCTTAAGAATAAGGTTGTTTTTTTTTCTCATTACATATTTTAGGTTTTTTTTTTTTTTTTTTTTGAGTAAGGCAGAAACGGGTTAATTCATTTAACTATATAAATGGTTTACAGGCATGGCACATTTTAACCCTGTTTAAGTTCTACAAAGTACTTCACAGTTTGTTTCTCAGTTACCAATTTACATACATACTGTGCAAGAAGAGTTTTCACTTTTCCCACTGCTCTGTGATCATCAACAAAATGTTTTTTTTTTTTTACTGAGTTGCTGTTTTAGAAATAATGGTGCCACTTTACAATAAGGCTCCCCTTTATAGATGGCTAAAGAGTTTATAGATACGTTACTAATTCAGCTGTAAACACTTTATAAATCATTAATAAATGTTTATTATGCAATAGTTAAAGACGAGAAAGAGACAAAACTGTCCAGTTTCTTACAAACAATGAGACAAATCTGTTCACGTACATATTACATCTAAAAGGTGCTTATTAAACATTCCAGACTGGGTTACTACATTGTAAGCACAAAAACAATAAGAAACACATATTTTAACATATTAGTATACTATATTACTGCATTGTAAATATTCACAGCTGTCAAAGGGAGACTTATCGTAAAGTGTAATACAGTACACTATTAATGGCAATTATAAATGCCAAAAGTTAGTTTTTAATGTGAAAAATCACAATTTTTTAAACGTTGTGCTGGCTATCAATATTTGAAACTATTGTTCAAACATGTAACTACTGTCAACAATGTTGAGGTATCATAAAAGTAAAAAAAAAAATTCCATCCAAAATAGTGTACAGTTTTACACTTTACAATAAGGATCCCTTTAATAATTGTGGATATGTATATTGCAGTAATACAGTACAATATTATATGTTAAAATATGCATTTCCTAACCATTATTGTGCTTACAAAGTAGTAAACTAGTCTGAAATGTTTAATACCCAAACAGATTTAGCTCAGTTTTTGGAAAGAAACCGGACAGTTTAGTCTCTTTTTTACCTTAATTAATGCATTATAAACACTTATTAATAATTTATAAAGTGTTTACAGATGAATTAATAAACTATATATAAACTCTTTAAAAGCCATTTATAAGGGGAGCCTTAAATTGGTACTGAAATAATGTTAACATTTATTGTGCAATTCTAAAATTTACTGTTGAAATCACTGATTTTGTTGGTCAGTAAGTCATTTTAATTGCCTTGTCCATATCTTTTTTATTTTCCCCCCCTCCTGTCAGGGTTTCTGTTCGTACCTGGAGCAGAGTTTTACGACCCTTAAAGAGCGAGGGGTGGTGATTGGGTACGATGCTCGAGCCCACCCTCCCAGCGGGGGCAGCAGCAGGCGTTTTGCCGACCTGGCCGCAGCCGTGTTCATCAGCCGAGGAGTGCCGGTTCACCTCTTCTCTGACATCACACCAACACCTTTTGTGGTAGGCTCTGCGGTTTCTGTGATCTGTACATTAGGCTGGTTTCACTGGACGTTACAACACGCTGGCTGTCGATCTGAAGCTGTGGGGCAAATTCCTTTCAAAACCTCCACTCCCCCCCCGCTAAAGAGCATGTTGCATAACACGCATGATTCAACAGGTTGTCTATTTAACAAGAGAAAAATTTCACAACGTTTAGGATTTCATTTGACATGTATTTGATTATTTTCCTTAAATACTACATGATAAGCTCATTCTTTCTTAAAGTAAATTTATACCCAAATATAAGTTTTTACCTAATTATAATTAATAATCATGTTAACTTTTTATTGTTTAAATGCTAAATGCTGACTATATATTATGTCAGTATATATATATTTTAATTTAGTGGTGGTTGTTTGTGGTAGTAACGTACGACATCTGATGGACAGTGTCAATAAGAGAATCATAGTTTTGTGCAGTTTTTATGAGATTTCATATTTTTAAATGGGTATTATTATTATTGATGATTGTCTTTTTTTTTAAATCTCATTTCTTGCAGCCTTTCACAGTTTCCCATCTGGGTCTGTGTGCTGGCATCATGGTGACCGCTTCTCACAACCCCAAACAGGACAACGGCTACAAGGTAACTCAAGAATATTTAGCGTTTGTCAATTTATTTTTTAGCTGAAACTATTTCATATCAAATACACTGTTCCTTTTTATTAGTAAGACCTAACATAATGTTAATGAGCACATCTTTTAAATCTTTTCCTCTGCTTCCATGCTAGGTGTACTGGGAAAATGGTGCTCAGATCGTGTCTCCTCATGACGTAGGGATCTCTAAAGCCATTGAGGAGAACCTGAAGCCTTGGCCCGAGTCCTGGAACACAGAGGAGACCCTGAAAAGCCCCTTACTGAAAGACCCCTACCAGGATATCTTCACACAATACTTTAAAGCCATTCAGAAACATTGTCACTACAGGTGCTCGATTCAAACAATGTTCAGCTAGAGTTTCATGCGCTGCATTTTATTGATGCTTTTAATAGTTGTGCAATGCTGAATCAGCTGTATGAGGGCCTTCTTACATTCAATTTAAATAATTTATATAGCACTAATTCACAACAAAAGACACCTATAAAATTTTAAAATTAGTAAAGGTTCTGCGATTGGTAGATTGGATATACAGTAGATCTGTAATTTGCGCTTAAATTAATGGAAAAAAAAACAAGACTACTAATGTAGAAATGTAAATAAAAGGTTTTAACTTCTTTCTTCGCAGGGAAATAAATAAAACTTCAGAGGTGAAAATAGTGCACACGTCCGTGCACGGCGTTGGCCACACATTTGTCCAGTCAGCGTTCAAGGCCTTTGATCTTCTCCCCCCGTATGCTGTGAAGGAACAAAAAGACCCCGATCCTGAGTTTCCCACGGTGAAATACCCTAACCCTGAGGAGGGAAAGGGAGTCTTGGTGAGAACTAAGATACTGCCAAAATACACGAGATTCAATCATGAGCAGCAGATGCTGCATTTAGGTTGTTTTGATAATAAATATTTGCTTTGCAGACGCTGTCGTTTAGTCTTGCAGAAGAGGAGGGAGCTTCTGTAGTGTTCGCAAACGATCCTGATGCTGATCGACTGGCTGTAGCTGAGAAGCAGGAGAGGTTTGTGTTTTTCTGCCCGGTTTGTTAAAGAGGACAAATGTAAGTTTTCCTAATCTTAATTCTTAATCCGAAGTCTCTCTCTGCCTCAGCGGACAGTGGCGAGTCTTCAGCGGGAATGAGTTGGGAGCGCTGCTTGGCTGGTGGATGTTCCACTGCTGGAAGGAGCAGAACCCTGAAGCTGCTGCTGTGAAAAACATTTATATGCTGTCAAGCACGGTGTCGTCTAAAATACTGCGGGCCATCGCCCTGAAGGAGGGCTTCCACTTCGAGGTAACACGTTCAAGGTTAAAACTCTGATTTTACATCATGTAATAGTTTATAAAAACCATGTGCAAAATGTAGGTTAAAAATATGAATTTGAGCTGTAGCTGTAAACCTGTGAGCTTGTGATTATTAAAGCACCAACATGGAAATCTTTAAGGAAACGCTGTCGTTTGTCAGGGTTACAGCTCTTCTGTCATGATGTTTGTTCAGGAAACCCTCACAGGATTCAAGTGGATGGGAAACAGAGCCAAAGACCTTTTGGACCAGGGCAAGACCGTTCTGTTTGCTTTTGAAGAAGCCATAGGTATGCACACACAAATGAATGATGGACGCAGGTTGAGCCACAAGACGGGGACATCTAATGTGAGAGTTCGTGTTTCATTTGCTCTGACAGGATGTGACATAAACGTGTGCATCAGTTTGAGGCTGGTTTGAGTTCATAAATGTGTCTGAGGGGGAAATCAAGTCTACATAGAGTAACATCCTTTATTGTTTTTTGTGAGCAGTTGTTTTTATTGTATTAATAAATTGCATTAGGAAGCATGTTGATCAGCCCCAATAAAAAAAAAAAAAAACAATGGAAATTGTAATGAAAAGCTCAAGCCAAACTTGAAATGTTTTCAACCAGATTGACTGTACCAACTGCAACAGACTGAAATTCAGTGTTTAAAACATTAAAACTTCTTTTAGGGGTTTTAATAGGTGCAGTGAAGTTTCCATCAGAAAGTGGGGTGGAGAGTTTTAATTTTATATTTCCTGCTGGCTGCATTTATTGGAGTTCTCTGTTCAAAGCACAAACTTTTAACCAGGAACAGATGAACGAGAGCCATTTAACAGCAGCAAAACCTTTTCTTTTCTTTTTTTTACCAGATTGTCTGTCGTTGTTATTTTATCATCTGCTTTTTCACTTCTTATACATGTTGGATAATGTTTTCTAATGTCTTGGAGGGCCACAGCCTGTAATTTAAATCAAATTCAAAACCGCATATATAGTGAATATCTTAGATATTCGGATGAGAATCTGTAAATTTTGCCCCTTGAACCCTTAAGAAAAGTAATTTACGTGTCGTAGATCTTTCTGCTGTCACTAGTCTTGTGTAATTTTAGGATTTTAAGATGTCTTTCTGGGCTTTTCTTTAGTTCCAGAGAGAGAAAAAAAACAGAATCACCTCTTTAGATGTTTTTCTTATGTCCTCCTTCTGCAGACTGAAGTGTCTGTATCACTCTAAGCTGGGATAAAAATAGCACCTAGTCCTTCATTTTTTATAGGAAACATAAATAATGAACCATCAGACCTGAGTAAGGGTTTGAGTCTTTGCTTCTGTTTTAGCTGTGCTCACAGTCAAACTCTACGTTAAAGTTCTGTTTTGGGGTTTGAGATGAGTGTTGTTTTAACCATGCACAACATAACAAAGACTACAAGATTGTGATGCAGAGAATGGGATCACATGGCACTGGGCACGCTCTGTTATTAAAGGAAACAACAGCTGACTGCAGCAACTGTGTGTGTTTCAGGATACATGTGTTGTAACTCTGTACTGGACAAGGATGGAGTGAGTGGTGCAGCCATCGCAGGGGAGATGGTGTCTTATCTGGCTGCAAAAAACAAAAGCCTTTCTCAACAGCTCACCACCATCTTTGAAGAGTAAGAAACGCACACACGTTATCTTTGCACTTTGAGTTTCTCACCTTTTTATTAGCCGTAGAGATAAACTCTGCCTCCGGCACTCATTACTGTCAGGTATGGCTACCACATCAGCAAGAACTCCTACTTCATCTGCCACGATCAGGACGTCATCCGCAAACTGTTTGAGCGGCTGCGCAGCTTCGGCGGCAAGAAGGGCTCGTACCCCGCCGAATGCGGTCGCTTCTCTGTGTCCGCCGTTCGAGACCTGACCACCGGATACGACAGCAACCAGCCCGACAAGAAGGCTGTGAGGACACGAAACACGCCGAGTTCTTATAGAACTTTTCTGACGGGAGACTCTGTAAATGTTGCCACGTCTTCCTCTCCCTCTCTCAGGTCCTTCCCACCTCCAGCTCCAGTCAGATGATCACCTTCAGCTTCTCCAACGGAGGCGTGGCCACCATGAGGACCAGCGGAACCGAGCCAAAAATTAAATACTACACTGAGCTCTGTGCTGCTCCTGGGAACAGGTAGGTCCACGTAGAGGCCAGGGAGTCACAGGATTTAAGGGTGGGATTGTTAAGTATAACACCTCAAAGTATAATGAAAGAAAATAAAGTTTATTACATTTTTAAATTCAAAGTCCAAATAAATTCATGCGTTGTGGTTTATTTTTATTTTATTTTATTGTGTTGGTTTCTCTAGAAAAAAATGAACATAGAGTTTATAAAATCTGTCAGCTGCTTTGCTTTAAAGTGTTTTTTTTAATTCAAAATGTCTTAGCAGGAGTCTGCAACTGTGATTAATTAATTAAAAGAAACTTTGTGTTAAGGTTTTGCTCTTCCTTCTTCTTTTGTTTGTTTATCAGTGATGTGACACACCTGAAGAAGGAGCTGGATGACTTGGTGGATTCCATCGTTGAAAACTTCTTTGAGCCAACAAAGAATAAGTTGCAGCCCAAACCAGAGTAGTTCTGATAAAATCAGACGAACTGTGAAAAATATATTAATATCTTTAATAATTGCACAAGTGGTTCTTGGGTTTAATCTTAATTTAAGGCTTTTACTTATGGAGGCATTTTTAGGGAATTTTTGGACCAGTAAATATTTCATATAACTTTCTATTTTTTAATCATTTGCCTTTATGACGACATCGAACCTCAGCTTGGAGTTTTTGTAGCCAAAGATCAGTTTAGGAGCTTGTTTGCGTGCTCATTTTTCTGTCTGTTAGCAAAATATTGCATGAATCGCTGGACAGATTTTAAAAATACTCTCTGAAAGTATTTATTAGATTTACGTATACAACTGATTAATATTTGGAGTCAGTTAAATTTAAGACGGCAGCCGCAATGAAGCAACCTTATATAACACAACCATTGTTATAACTCGACCATTTATACAGATACTGAGCTCAAATTTAATGCTGAAGTAGCTGAGAGTCATTTCCATTACTACTCTGAGGGCTAACAGCTCGCATGGGAACTTTGTTTCAAGGCAGCAGGCGATCTGCATTCTGTCAACCAATTTCATTGTCCTGTTTTTGATTTATGGTGCATCATTCCTAAATATGGACCACAACGGTATATTATTAGGCTCGCAGGACATTCCTGTTTCCAGACAAAGTTATGAGATGTATTCAGACTGCTTTATATTACCAGCATTCAAAAAAAAAAAAAAAAAACACACTGTGCTTAAGCATCACCTGCACTACTGCTGCTTACCTTACCTTGCACTCAGAGTTGTAAACTGCTGTAAACCTTTGAATGTGTGCCATGTTATTGCAGGTTAATGCGGGAGCTTTAAAGCTTCACATCATCATAGATGTGTGCAGGTAAAAACCCACAAGGCCTCGAGGTGTAGAGCGCCACCAGGTGGAGTCATGATGCTTTAACTTACTGTTCATTCCTTTATGTTACAACACAGAGCCCTTAGTTAATAATGAGGGGGAATGCGTTTCTTATCCTGTAAGGAGCATTATGTCTGAGAGATTTAAATGCTGTGCTTGTGAGCGTTTGTAATCGAATAAAAAAAATCGAATAATGCATGAAGTGTTATAATTGGTAATTGATACCAGGTGTGCTGAGGGACCCCCCCTGCATCCTCCAGCAGCGCGTGCAGGCAGCGTGCACTTGTCATGCAGAGGAGGAGGGAGGACGGCTCGGCTCGGCCCGGCCCTGTTTTCTATATTTAACTCGAGCTACAAACACACGGAGCAGCGTAAAGGTCTCTGCTGTGGATAAATAGGTACATGTGGTGCAGGAAGCCTCAACATGCACCCCGGACAGGAGTGAACTAACAGGTAAGACCGAACCAAGAACAGGATTCAGCTGCGCCACTTTAAAAAAACATTATTGATAATATTTATACTACAAATTTCGCGCGGTGCGCAGGAACATTGGTGAATAAGGGGAAAGGGATTTCCGCTATAAAAGTGATTTTTGCACTTCCGCTTGATGACTTCGATCTGCTGTCTCCGCAGACTCAAGTTGAAGATTTGACAAGGTCAGCTGTGTTTATTTTGCTTAACAGGTTGACTTGCGTTAATATTCTTATATTTTTCCTCATTTATTTCTCTTCTGCACGTGTCTCCCTCTTTCAGGCTGTGTACAGTATGATAAAATACCTGTCCTGTGTATATTTGCCCTTGAAACTCAAATACTCAGTTGATTTATTGCTGCAACAAAGATTTGCTTGATATGCAAGTCTTCTTGTGGAAAAAGTTGGGCTGTATAGTATTAAAACGAGTTACATATTTCATAAATCCATCTTTATTATCAGGGCCGGCCTTAGCCAATTTGGTGTCCTAGGCAAGGTTTTATTTGGTGCCCCTTGTGCAGTTTTCTAAATCTCACTGTCAATTTACTGGACGGCTGTGGTGCAAAGGTAGGAGAGTCATCTTGGGACTAGAAAGTTGCAGGCTCAATTCCCCGCCATGCCCACATGATGTGGTGTCCTTGAGCAAGATGCCTAATCCTTTTAACTGCTCCTGGGAGCTTAGCTGCCCACGGCTCTTTTGTATCTTATGTGTGATTTACCAAATGCATAGCACAAATCCCATCATTACATGGTATGTGCATTATAGCTCATTCACAAATTGTGAGTTTGGCCGCCCTTGCAAAAGAAATCAGTGAACTTGATGGGATTTTCCTGGCTAAATAAAGGTTAATTAAAAAAATAATAAAATTAAATTTCTGTTTTTTTTTTTTTTCAGAAACTAGGTTGTCCAATATAAATAATTTGAAACAATACCAGAAGCCTACAGCAGTTAAGAACACCTGTTCATGTTAACGAGCAGCTGTGGACTGAAGCAGTTCTGGGGGGGGGGTCCAGAGGTATATTTCCCCGGAATTTTTTTTAAAAGATCTATTCAAAACTATGGATTTTTCAACGATTTGAAGAGCGTTTAATTAAATTCATGGGATTGTTAAAACAACATAAAATCAATATTTGTAGGAAGGTGGAACACTGAAAACCAGACTAAAACCAAAACTTTATCTGAGATCAAAACAGAGACTTCCATTATCCTTATTTTGTTTTCTATTTACACACTGAGCACCAGTAGTTACTCTTGACTGCATCACATGATCGTTTTTATCATGAAATGTCCTCTGCATCATATAACACCCCATGTAGTAACAATGCTGAGAAACACAGAACAAGTTACCTTCATTAATTTAAGTAACATGGGATTATTTTAGACTCAATCAACTATATTCTGATAAAAAAGTTAGAATTTTTTCCTTCCTCATTTGTAGTTTCACCCCTAGATGGACATCACCCTTGGCATTTGCCTATGCCACAGGCTGGCTCTGTTTATTATTGAAAAAGTCATTCTTTCTTGTCGATGCATTGCAGGTAAAGCAGAGGCAAACATCTGCCTCTGGACTCAGAAACCAGCATGGATGGACTGTTCTTTGAGGTGAAGCCAGAAGCAGGTGAAGCCCAGAGGCCTCGGAGCTTTGACAAACCTAGTCATGGTCTAACCCCGAACCACCACTCCTGTCCAGCCCTGTCACGCCTCACCTCTTCCCCTCCGATATGTTCTGGTGCTCGGGAGAGCAGCTCCACGTGGAGGGGGCAGGTGGATGAAGGGGAGATGAGGTACAAGCTGACTATGATTGGTTTTCGGACGGTCCACCATCAGACCACCATGGCCATGTTGCCCTGGGTGGTGTCAGAGATCTGCAGGTCTGCGAAGAAGGACCCAAGTGTCGGGTCACTTGTGACTGCAGGGGGTTCGATGGATCCGACTTTGTGTAATAAAACAGTTTGCCTGTACGTGTCTGTATCCTGGGTGCGGTGTGTGTCCGCCATGGGAGAATCAAGTCTCTGGGACCCTCTAACGCACACCGTCCTGTTTGAATGTCGTCCTCACCAAGTGACCAAAATGCTTCACAACAGTCAGGAGCCCAGTGTCTTTGCCTGCCTGGTCAGAGGGGTGCTGAAGTGTGCCTGCTACGTCTTCCAGTGCCTGGACTGCACCAAGGTAGGCACGTGTGAAGGTGGTCTCCAGTTTAACACACCAAGAAATCAAACTCAAGTTGGGATCGGAGGTTTGCTCATGGACAAGGCAGTCTTGGGGCTTTTAATGATTTATCTGAACCTATCTTTTTTTCCAGGGTGGATTTTTAAAAACAAGATTTGAGCAGTAGAAGCTTGGAATGATACAAACATTTATTTACTTGAGTCTTTTAATAAGTTGTATAAAGTCCTGACAAAACCAGTGCCTATCAACTATCACAACTTACTGCAGATTGTAATTAGTTTTAACCAGCATAAAAAGGATTTGACCAAACTCAAAAGGCGGCAGGTGGAAGAGCAAATGGAAGCTACAAAGAGCTGCTGGAGCAAGGTCAACAAAAATAAACCCACAAATGATAGGGTCTCTAATAGCAGGGCAGAGTGGGAAACAGGAACTGAGGTAATGATGATGATGATGACAATGATCAAGCAGAGAGAAAAGCAAACAGGGCAAAATTTACACAGAGGAAATTAACCAGCTGAATGAGTCGGTGACTCAGACTGGGTGTGAGGGAAGAGAAGAAAGAAAGCTAGAAACTGATAGAAGTAATAACTAAATCTGTAAACCAAGAGACGTGAGGTATAGCAGCAATATATTGATGTTTCCAGTTCACATCAGATGTTTGTTGGAACTTCCCCAGAGCCACTTTCACCTCAGCCGAGGGAGACAGATCTTACATCCCATAAATACTCACATTTACATACCTTTCTGTGTGACACAATGATCTTAGAATCTGCAGCTGTTCAGAAATTGCTGCTCAGTGTTGAATCAAATCTAAGATTGTCATTTTTCAGATCTGCACTAAACTTCTTGAGCTTTCTCTTTGTGTGTTGGTGTGTAAGTGCTAATAAAAAAAATCTGGCAGAAAGAATCCACCAGCTGTGCGTGAGTCAGAACAGTAGATGCTGAGAAGACAAGCTACTGCTGTACAAAGATAAAAAGGTTCCTGATAAGCACACTGCTTGGAAGTCAAAAGGCATTTGCATTTTTTTTTAAATTTTCAGCACTGTTTCCAGTACAGAGTATGAAAAAAAAAACTCAGTTATTTAAACATTTTCAAATGTATGTATGACTTTCAGACTTCAAAATAACCCTTATAAAGATCAGGGTTCCCACATCTTGGTCAACATCAAATTCAAGGACCTTTCAAGGACTTTCCATCACCAATTTCCTCAAATTAAAGAACCACGTGAGACCACAATGACCTACCGCTACTGCAGGATGTTACCAATAAACAGGTTTAATATCATGTAAATTCAATGAAAACTGAACAGCACAACACATTGTAGAGTCAGAAACAATGACGTCAGTTTACAGTAATCCTGAGTGCAACTAATGTAAAAATATTTTATTTAACTTTATAATTAATTTTTTTAAAAGATGATGAAAATCAGTCGTGAATAGAATTTCAATCCCCAAAAAACTTTCAAGGACAAGTGTAATTTTTGGCTGTTTTCACAGACTTTACAGGGCCTTGAAATAATTTTTTTCTAATTCATAAACTTTCAAGGATTTCAAGGACCTGTAGGATGATCTATGAAGGTGATATGAATCGTGACTTTTAAAACAAATGTAGGCGAATGATGATTATAGATGGCAGTATATGGTCCTGTAACTAATAAAACCATATTTTTGTAAATCAAAGGGTGCAGCTTTGTTAAAAGGGAACGTTTGCGGATCATAAACACATCAACTCCAGCTCTAAATGTCAAAGCTGTGCAAATGAAACCTCTCAGATGATGATGGGAATCAGGAGCGTGGGTCAGTCTTTTCTCTATATTTAAACAGATGACAAAAAGCTGGCGGAGCGTTGCACGTATGAGAATTTAATATGAAGATCCAGCTCTGGCACCTCTGCAGCTCTAATGTCTCATTCACCAGCACCTGTTTAAGGAGTTATTTAAATGAACACGCAGCAAACTCCTGACCTCTAATCCCTTCACCTCTCCTCCACCTGGTGTGTGTGTTTTTAAAAGCCTTCGTTTGAGCAACAGAGGTGTAGCTGTGTCAGGACAGAGACACTCGATAGCATCACATGTCCCATCAAACCCAAAACAAACAGGGTTATTAGATGTGAACCACTGAAAGCAAAATGTCAGTTTGACCTTAAGCCTGTTGCCTTCCCTGTGCCTCACGCGGCGTCACCCAGGCTCACGTAACAAATACCTGCTGCACGCTTTAAATATATTACGGCCTCCGTGAGCTGTGCGGCGTACTGTAAATATCACCCGACGAGGAGAGGCTGCTGTCTTGACTGGTAGACCCAATCTTCTCCTGTTTTTCTTGGCTGAGAGAAAAACGCTTGATGTATCACCCGGGCAGGATGTGAAACTGTGTTACCATGGAGACCACTTCCTGTTGCAACGTGTTTTGCTGTGGAGTTTGTGTACGTGTGTGTTGTTGTTGTAGCCGCCTCTTCAGCCTTGAGAAGAATGCACTGATGATGATGTCAGGCTGACCACCTGTTGCTCCAGTTCTGTGGCGCTGGGCTTAAACACACACACACACACACACACACACACACACACACACACACACACACACACACACACAAAGATTATAAATACAGTGTTTAAATAACACAAGGGGCTTTAAAAAGGGTCACTTATCCAGGGTCAGAAATCACTTACAGTTCTGACTTTGTGCACTGAAACAACTAACTGACCATCAGACAGATAAACATTTTCACTGACGCCAGGCTAGGGTTGGACAAAATTGTAATGTGTGTAGTTAATTGCCAGAAAAACTTAAATTGATTATTTTTTGGCACTTGATGATTAATATGTTTAAAGCCATCAGGCAGGCTGATTGGAGATTTCCCTGGTCAGTTTCCTTGATGCTTCACTCCGCTTCAAATCAGATTCATTTATTGTCATTCACACACAACATCAAGATGCAGTGCAGAATGAAATGCAGTTTAGAACATCTGTCCGGAGAAACACACACATGACAAACATGGGGGGAACGAATGTCCAGGGTCCTTCGCAACTTAGTGCGCTACCTTTGCAGTTTAGAATGCACACACAATAGGAAGGGTGAGTTAAAAAAAGAGCTTTGATCCTGTGTTTTATATAGAAAACACACAAACTTATGCTCAAAAAAACTACTCTGCAAAACAGTGCAATCAGCTAACGAGGGGAGGGTGGTGGGTGGGGGGCAAACACATGGTATGGGGAGGGATGCAGGGCAGACTTCATGCCGGAACCGATCAGAGACCTCCAGAGTCCAAACCAGTGTTGTTATCAGTCAAAGCACAAGTCACTAGAGTTCAGTTCTCTGTTTCCACCCAAAGTGGCCTTCAGACCAATCCAGTGCACGGATGGAACAGGTGGGGATTGGGGGGTCAAGGCTTTCTTCTCACGTGTCATTCCAGGGAGGTTTTATCAGCTTGCGTCCGAGGTCACAGCTGCCGGGATCCAATAATGAACATAATTGTTTAGGGCAAGCAGCCTGTTTTCTCTGCTTTAAGTGTTAACTGCGTCTCTGTGTTGCGAAAAATGCCAATATTCCAGATTTGTTTACCTCGCCTCTACCGTATGAAACGTAACCCAGGTGGACTCACTCCTCACGGGCACGCTGCTGAGCTGTGATCCACGTCAGAACCACATCCAGTCTGCGACTTATATCCCCCAGCATTTGAGTCTGTGCATTTGCAGTACAGGAAATCCCATCCAAGGTCCCTGACAGCTTTTCAGAGGGCCAGACTGCTGTCAGGATCGTTTTCGTTTTCCGATAAACCAGGACACCTCCACAGCCGATCAGCAGGAATCCAATTATCATAAATCTGAATATAAACACATATTCGACGTCTTCAATGGAAAGCGGGGTCAGGCAGACTAGATTCCACCTCCAGGACCCAGAAACTATGCCTGCAGTCACGGTTCCGCTGGGACAGCTGCGCTCCCTTCGCTCCAACCTCAGAGTGGAAAAAATAGTGTTCATTGCATTCAGAGACCAGTTGACCAGATCCATAATTATTTTGTCGTCGAATGATAAGGTAGAAGAAAGGCTTGATCCAGCAGCAAAGCAGGGAAAAAGGGATGTTCGGGAGAGGGAGCAAAAAGCGTCTGACTCCTCTGAAGGCCAAGCAGGAAAAAAAATGACTAACATAAATTTTTTTCAAGTTTTGTAATTTATTTACTATAGCTCTGGTTTTACTTGGCCTGTCAACACAATTTAAAATTTGATGAATTGCCTGAAATCTGTACTTTTGACACAATTTGGAACAGATTTTTACAGTGAGCATATCTTTCCCACTAGAGTGATTTAAACTGGTCATGCGACTGCAGGTGTTCAGAGACTCCAGGGGATTGATCGTCGTCCATCCATACATTATCTTCTGCTTTAACTGAACTCGGGTCACAGGGGCAGCAGCTTGAGCAGGGAAGCCCCCAGCCACCTTTTCCAGCTCTTCTGGGAGGACTACAGGTGTTCCCAGGCTGGGTCTTCCTCAGGGTCTCCTCCCAGTTGAACATGCCTGAAGCACCTCTCTGGGAGGCGTCCAGGAGACATCCTTAGATGCCCAAACCACCTCAACTGGCTCCTCTCGATGTGGAGGAGCAGCGGCTCTACTCTGAGTCTCTCCTGGATAACTGAACTTCTTACCTTATCTCTAAGGGAGAGTCCAGCTACCCTGAGGAGGAAACTCATTTCGACCGCTTGTATCCGTGATCTTGTTCTTTTGGTCACTACCCAAAGTTCATGACCATAGGTGAGGGTAGGAGCATAGACTGATCTGTAAACAGAGAGCTTTGCCTTACAGCTCAACTCCGCCTTCACCACAACGGGCCGGGGCAGAGTCTGCAAAACTGCAGAAGCTGCACCGATCCGTCTATCAATCTCACGCTTCATTCTTCCCTGAACAAGACTCCAAGATACTTGAACTCCTCCACTTGAGGCAGTACTTCACCTCCAACCCGGAGAGAGCAATTAATCGTCATATTAATCGTTATCAGCTAAATACCCCAATTAATCGTTATTATTATTTTTTTGCCAATATCGTCCAACCATATAGGTCACACACAATTATTTTATATTATGCTAACATTTTAAAAGATATTAATGCATTCATGGATGCATTAAAAACTGGGTGACAACCAGCCACGTTATACATTGTGACAAAACTGCATCATTTGAACATGAAGCGTTTTAAATCCACATTACACCCATGTGTGACGTTGCACTCACCTCAAGGTTTTGTATAAGTTTTAATACGTCTCAGTGAATGTCGTTCTTTTACCAAAAGTTTTCTATCCCTGTTGTTTCTGCACCATGAGAGACAAAACTCTGAAGGTCTAGTCACACATTTTGTGTTCATCATCTTGTTGAAGCCATTCTCTTACAGCTTCATTCATTTTTGATGATACGCTTGCTTGCAAACCAAACAGAAATTTGATCAAATCCATTATTTCTTCAATTATTGAAATGTTTTGCATTTAACAGCTGCAGCACAACCCAAAATCAATATCAATCTATCACCAACACGTGGAGAAACTTTGTTTGTTTAAAAAAACTTTACTGAAAAGGTACAATTGAATAAATGTTAGCAGTAATAAAGAGAAGCTTCCTGTTTTTTGTCTCTTGTGGTACGAAGAATAGGAAAAGGATTTACCCTCCGTTGTGTGATGAAAACAAAGTAACCACTGGGTGTCACCACAGAAGCAGAAGTGCAACTTTAGTGTGTAGGGAAACTTTCATTGTATTTTATCTGTGTTGCAGTCTCTGCTTTTACTTTTTGCCATGCCATACACACACACATAGAAGTCACACTACAATAAATATGTCCACGTGTGTGTTCGTAAGTGTGTTGTTAATACAGAGAAAAATGTAAATATTTTATTACATTTTAAAATTACATAAATTTATCTTTGCTGTTTGCTGACGGGTTACTTTAAGTCAACAGTGATCTGAAATTTATTTTATTGTATCTATTGTAGTTGCTATCCTCAAATACCATTTAGTTTTTTATCAGTTCTTCCCTTAAATGAATTATATACTTTATATGTACTATTTTTTTTAGTTGTGGCATGTTATAATCAATCAGTGCAATTTATGCATTTTTTTATTAGCAGTACAAATCTAGATTATTCATCAGCATTATAGTGCTGTACAGAGCTTGTCCAGTGACACTGGATAAAAAAAATGTAGCCATGAGATGATTATTGCTGTCATTCCCATGCACAGATTTGATTTGAATTAAGTGCTTTTTATTTTAATATAGGAATTATAATGACATACTTCAGTCACTTACGTTAGGCATTGTAATTCTCAGCATTATACACTCACCGGCCACTTTATTAGGTACACCACGCTAGTAACGGGTTGGACCCCCTTTTGCCTTCAGAACTGCCTCAATTCTTCGTGGCATAGATTCAACAAGGTTCCTCAGAGATTTTGGTCCATATTGACATGATGGCATCACACAGTTGCCGCAGATTTGTCGGCTGCACATCCATGATGCGAATCTCCCGTTCCACCACATCCCAAAGATGCTCTATTGGATTGAGATCTGGTGACTGTGGAGGCCATTTGAGTACAGTGAACTCATTGTCATGTTCAAGAAACCAGTCTGAGATGATTCCAGCTTTATGACATGGCACATTATCCTGCTGAAAGTAGCCATCAGATGTTGGGTACATTGTGGTCATAAAGGGATGGACATGGTCAGCAACAATACTCAGGTAGGCTGTGGCGTTGCAACGATGCTCAATTGGTACCAAGGGGCCCAAAGAGTGCCAAGAAAAGATTCCCCACACCATGACACCACCACCAGCAGCCTGAACCGTTGATACAAGGCAGGATGGATCCATGTTTTCATGTTGTTGACGCGAAATTCTGACCCTACCATCCGAATGTCGCAGCAGAAGTCGAGACTCATCAGACCAGGCAACGTTTTTCCAATCTTCTCTTGTCCAATTTCGATGAGCTTGTGCAAATTGTAGCCTCAGTTTCCTGTTCTTAGCTGAAAGGAGTGGCACCCGGTGTGGTCTTCTGCTGCTGAAGCCCATCTGCCTCAAAGTTCGACGTACTGTGCGTTCAGAGATGCTCTTCTGCCTACCTTGGTTGTAACGGGTGATTATTTGAGTCACTGTTGCCTTTCTATCAGCTCGAACCAGTCTGCCCATTCTCCTCTGACCTCTGGCATCAACAAGGCATTTCCGCCCACAGGACTGCCGCTCACTGGATGTTTTTTCTTTTTCGGACCATTCTCTGTAAACCCTAGAGATGGTTGTGCGTGAAAATCCCAGTAGATCAGCAGTTTCTGAAATACTCAGACCAGCCCTTCTGGCACCAACAACCATGCCACGTTCAAAGGCACTCAAATCACCTTTCTTCCCCATACTGATGCTCGGTTTGAACTGCAGGAGATTGTCTTGACCATGTCTACATGCCTAAATGCACTGAGTTGCCGCCATGTGATTGGCTGATTAGAAATTAAGTGTTAACGAGCAGTTGGACAGGTGTACCTAATAAAGTGGCCGGTGAGTGTATGTTGCCACTATAAAACACAAGGGACAACTGGAGTTGTCCAAAAGGCTTGATTTTATGTTTTTGAAGGTCAACACTCAAAACCGGCTCCTCTCACACAGATTTGGCTACAAAAGGAGTCGGAGTGAAGTTGCATTCAGGGACACAGTAAAAAATCTGTTTCTCGACACACACTTAGGGCATTCATTTTCCTCTCATAAGTAGTCTTCTATGAAAGATGAAATGTTTATAGCTATTAACATACACTAAATCACAATAATAGGAATAATAATATTAAGTTAAGGTTAGTCTACCTTTGAACAGTTCAAATTAAAAACAAAGTTTACAAAATCTGACTCCAACGATGTCTGTATTACACTGCACACACTGCTCAGAATTGTCTTTTCTGACAAAATATATTTTCTTTTATCCAGATGATTGTGTACAAGTTGAAAATTAAAAATGGGGGCTAATTACATACGTTTTGTTTATTTTTTAACAATATATAAAATAGGTCAGTGTATTATTAGCTAATTTAATGTACAAACTATTATTCCTGGGATTGAGGACTTCAAAGCACAGATATGTACCTACTTTGTGATCAGAGGACCATGACATTAAATTTTGTTACTTTTGGGCCAAATGTTTACTACTGATGCCTGAATTTATGTCAGTAAAAAGCCTAATGGACATTAATTGCTGCTTAATTGGGTTTGGTTTGCCACAAACCGGAAACACTGTTGTGTTCCCACATGCCAGCAGTGAAATCTGATACAGTTCTCAGGAGGTTAACGGGTAAACATTACCGCCTAAACTTTTGAGCGCTCCAGGACAGGAACTGAGTCCAGCCCAATCTCCAAAGACATTGGAGGGTTGATGTGATCCAATTTTACCAGAGTTCGCGGAAAAAAATCCGGAAGTTACTGGATGTGCTTTCAAAGTAAAACCAGTAAGCGAGTAGCTCCGTTTACTTCAAATGTAAAGGGCGTGGATTTGTTTTACTTTGAAGGTCAAAAGCCGGATATTCCAAAGTTCTGTTGGTTCCAAACTTTACAAACAACCGCATGATCTTCCTCAGTTTTCACGGAGGAAAAACGAACTTTCCACAGAAATGATATTGAAGTTCCCCACTCCGTAACAAATAAGTTACGGATAAGTCACCGCTGACATCTGGGTTTTGTAAAGTTTATGGCGAATGGGATGAAAGCGCGACTCCAGCGACTCAACTTGTTCAACATTAAACAGGAACAGAAAGATGTAAGTGAAGTTATGGACTGTTTAAGTTCCCCTGCCATGCTAAGAGGACAGTTAGCTAACATTACTGGAGCACTTTGTGACCAATAACTACAGTCAAGCTAGCTAAACTTGTTGGAAAGACTTCAACCATGGTTTGACACGGTATTCATACGAAAACAGGGGAAATGTGAGATTTTAAATTGCAATAACCATTTACACTGTGGTGATAATAACAATTTGCTACTTTTACTTGTGGTATGTTTTGCTTTGAGGACCCAGGGTTGTCACTAAGCATACAGCTCATTTTGTTATTGATATGGAGACAACAAAAGGTCCAGTTTGGCTGTGAAATCTTATCACTGGATGCTTGTTGAACTGTTTGTTTTCTAGGCCACTGGGACTTCTGCAGTGAATTGAGCACAACATAGAAAAGTCCTGTAAGCATGTGTGTTTTTCAAACTTAAAAGAAAATATATATATACTTTTACAGCAGCTGTGGAGAGAAATGAGTTTGAGTTCTGGTGAGTTCAGCATTTTTTGTATTAAGTTTTGGGTGTTTGGTAGGGTTAGCAAACAATGTTTCCCTTTTATTTTCTGATCTAATCTTCACTAAAACTGTCATCTGGTCAATTTGTGACACATCTGTTGCAAAAGACATCAACTGAAGAACATCTGTTCAGAGTTGCACTGTATCATTTTAGCTCAGACATTATGTGCACATATCTGCACAAGTCACATTGCTACACATGTGATTTTAAGTAGGAAAAGATAAGTTCACAGTCATGCTATGGTTTTTTTTTTAATATTTCATTGTTTCTGGGTGTAGGATGTCTCAATCTTTTTCTCATTGCTAATCTACAAATGCAATTTGCAACATCCATTTGTATAAACTCAGTTTTCAGCCCTGTTGGATACTTGAAATTTTCTGAACATTTTTTGAAACTTTTACAAAATGTTGACCTTGCATGCATATTTGCTGTACATGTATTAAAATAAATTATATCAAGGCAAAATGTTTGTCTTGTGGGATGAGGGGTTGGACAGGTAAAAAATATAAATAAAACCTAAATGTAATCAACCAGTCTTACAACCTTTAATAAATTAAACACATCAGTGCCACAGATATGCTTTCACTAATAAATCAGCCCAAAATGCAAAAGCAAGGAAATGTTGCAATAATACATATGTTTTATACTGTCCTACTTCTGCTTTAGTGTGTTCATGCTGTTGGTCAGTATAGTTTGTAGTCCAGTTCTTAAACTTTTGAGTAATAAACCAGTTTGATAAGGAAGCTACTGGTTTTGGTTGTTCTGGTGGGTTTTAGGTTGTCGGTTTTGATGCTTGCAAAGCTGCTGTTGTGTTTTCTGATTGAGCTGTTGTACAGCTGAGGACAAAAAAACCCTATATAATAGGATACTGTAGACACCGGCCAAATGTAGGTGTTTGTGTGAGAGAATGGCAGTGAGTCATAGCGATATCATCGCTGACTTTACTGTAACTTGTGCCAGAACTTTACTCCTGGAGCAGGAGGAAGGGTTTTTATTCAACCTATTAGTCATGTTGTCTATAGCCAGCTCATTTCAGCGTTCTGTCTCTAATATGGTTGATTTAATGCACAATGCCACTACCTACAACCACAAATCTATTTTATTTTAATATTTTGACCCCTAGACTTTATAGTTTTTCACTGGGATAAGTGATGACCTTAGTACATTTACATTTTTTTTAAATAACCAAATAATAAACTCCTCACTAAACAAAGGATTTTGTTTAGACCTGAGAAGTTCAATTGACTGCATTTTGATTTTTGCAACCATGACACTTTAAAAAGAAAATCTAGATAATGATTACCCAGAATTGTACAAAGATACTTTGATCTTAACGCTCCTTTTTCCTCATTTAATTCTTCAGTCCTGGACTTTTTCCTTCACTTTATCTCACCTCATGTGACAGATGTGACATGTGACTGAACAGGAGGCATCTTCCTCTTCCTCTCTTTTTAATCTGATTTCTGTTATCTTCATTTCAGTGACATCTCACACTGTCCGTCTCAATGTGAAACTTATTGTTTTCACCCTGCAGACCCCTTTTGTTTTCTTGGCTGCTGTTTTCTGGGGTTTTCTCTGTTTTGTACTGGGCTTGGAATGCTTTGTGTGTGTACAGTACAGTTTATGGATTTTAGATTTGTTTTTAAATTGGCGACATTTTCTGCTTCACGACAGCGCTGCCATTCACCCTATTTTGTGTTTTTTGTTCTCGACTCTTTTAGTAGCCCTTCTCTTCTGATAAATATACATTGAACCTTGAACTTGGCTTTGCTCAAAAAGGCACATGACCGTAGAAAGTGGACAAGGGGGTTTCTAGTAGTTTCGTCATTAATGTTGTTGAGTTTCTTGGCTGTCTGTGTCTTTCGGTTTCAGCGTCATTATCCTGGAAATTCCAGTTTTTTTCTGGCATTTGAAGTCAGACATCCAAGTGAAACACTCCTTTAGGTTTTTGAACCTTATCTGAAAACATTCTACCAAAGGTGAAATGGGATGAAAACTCTTGGGAAAGTTTTATCCTTTTCATTTTGCTTGTTTACTCAGTTGTGATAAAATTAGCTAAAAGAAATGTTTTGGTACTTCTCAGCCTAAGTTTATAATTGATTCTGATATTCCTGTAAATTCAGTGTTTGAATGGAAACTTGGATAGGTAGTTGTTGCTCTTCAAATGTTTGAAAAGAAGAGTGACCGATTGAGTTAATTTACGTATTAAATAATATTAAATAAATAAATTTAATCATTTTCCTCCTAAAAGCTTTTCAGGATGAAAGTAGAAAGTTTCTCAGGACTCAAGTATCGTTTGAGTTTCTTTTTCAAACTTCAGGTAAATATTGTTTAAATGTAAAAGAGGGTCTCAACTCAGAAATAAGGAGTTGACAGATTTATTTATTTGTTTATCTTGTCTTTTTTATGGCACAGTGAAAGTGTGTTGAGGAATCTATGGCTACGTTCACACTGCAGGCAAATCCGACCTAAATCCGAATTTTTTGACCCATCTGACTCATATCCGATTTTTTTATGACAGTCTGAACGAGACAAATCCGATTTTTTTCAAACCCGACCCAGGCCGTTTCAGTATGTGGTTTTAAATCGGATAYATATCTGATGTTTTCAAAGTGACTGCAGTGTGAACGMTCATGTCACATTCATCTGACTTTTTCATCAGTGAGGAGGGGGTGAAGGATCGATAAGACACTAACCTCAAGTCTCGCTGTTTAAATCTGTAGCTCCATGTGTTTACAGCTCCTAAACACAAGTCCAGTTGCTTCATCTTTTTACTTTTCATTTTCCACGTAGATAGTATGATAATAACGATGTCCAGCCTGGGTCGCGGAGAGTATCGATCCTAAAGTTAGCTACTCTGTCGATACTTTTTTCCAGCTCGTAGTTTCGTTAAAAACAAAAAACTTCACTGGAGCATCCCTGTCAGAGGCAGCTTCAGATATAAACACTGAACTAAAGAAGCAGGTCAGATAATTATTTAATTGGCTCTGATTAAACAACAACTTCCGATTCGATGTGCAAAATGTAGCATTCATGCTAAATCTGTAAACAAACAAGCCGGCTGATGAGACGTCACGTCTTTTACTGCGCATGCGTGTCACATCAGCGCTGTGTAGCGTTCACACAGGGGTCTGATGCAGGTCACATTTAAAATGTAATGTGAACGTTCACACAAAAAGATCGGATTTTTTCAAAAAAAATCAGAACTGAGCATTAAGACCTGCAATGTGAACGTAGCCTTTAGGCCTTCGATTCACCTGCAAGAATGAACTTGTTCAAGATGTTTGGAAGACATTGATTATTTTCTTTCCCGCTACATAGTTTGAGAAGTTATAAATCATATTTGTGCTTGTTGTGTCCATGAATTCCAGCAGCTTTAGACTTGTTCCTGTTTGACAGGTGAGAAATATCCTTTGAGATTGAACAGCATTTTTTATCACATTTATTTTGCTCTGTTATCTATATGTGTGTGTGTTCAAAAAAAAAAAAGACTAAAATATATATATAAGACAGTATTTCCCCCACTCCATTAAAAACCACAGAATGAGTGAAACAGTAAGCTGGTGCTGCGGTTCAGTAACGTAATCAAGTGTTGACAGAAATGTGTTTCTGCCTGCTCGCAGGATTGAACAGCAGATTTATTATTTAGGGAATATTGATGATGATGCACAGCAACTTTGTAGTTATTTAAAAACAGTTAACCACAAAGAGCATCGTTAAAGTGAGTTAATTCATTATGTTTTGTAAATGACACAAGGCGTCTGTCACACGTTTAATGTCTCGCTCCACTTCAGCCCTGTCTTGGTTCTGCTTCCCTCTTTTCTGAAAGCTCATGTCATGTTTCACATGAGAGTAAGAAAACAATCCTTTTCTTTTGTAAAATAAACTTCAAATTCCTATTTCTTTTTTTAATTAGTATTGGTGTCTTAGAAAGATGTACAGAAATCACAGCTTTACATTTTATTGTCAAACATATTTATCATGAACTGTTTTAAAAAATAGAAAAAGTCATCATAAATGGATAAAACTTAATATGAGCAGATTTTTTTGTTAAAAGTCATATTATCAGCGTTTGTGTACTTAAAACGACTAAAGTCAGCGTTAGGTGTCTCTGTGATTTTTCTAAGTTAAAAGCTGAAAAGTTTGTGAACAATTGCTCTACAGTGTTGTATTCTTTTTGTCTCACTCACTTATAAAGATGTTCATGATGCTTCAGTCTCTTGCATTCTTTGTTTGACCACTGCAGCTACAGTGTGATCGATAAAGTCACACGTTGCGAGTTTGCTGGAGTAACACCAACTCACGTCCTTTTTTGTGACTGTTTGAATGTTGGTGATTGGTTTGGTAAAACATTGTTTTTTAGGTTTGATAAAACACTGTTTCATAAAAATCTTTTTAATACTGGTTTGCTCAGAATTGATCAAATTTTAAAAGCCGCAATTTACATTTTTGTACAGCTGCATGTGTTTTTATGTGTATCACTGTCACCTTTGACATTTTTTACCTCTTTTGGTAAACACCGAAGAGTGTATTTTATTTCACTAAACTGCTACTTCTCTATTTATGGTGGCATTTATGTAACTTCCGTTCTCTCAGGTTCAGCGTTACAGTAGTTCCACTTGTTTCTGTCTGAGCTGCTCACAGTATTTTTCTGTGTTAACTCATCTGTGAGAGGCGAAGTCTGTGGGTCACTGCTTAGGGTTGTGTCCAAATGCTTTCCTGTCTGAGATCAGCCTCATGTAAATGTTCCACTGTGTTAGATAAAATGTTGCTGCAGCAACTTTGTCAACTTCACCGCACTCCTGAAATGCACAACTTTATCTGTTGCGAGTCGTAGACGAGGGCAGAAGAGTTAAAATGTAAAGAGCACTTTTTGCGGATGACAAAGAAGGACTTGTTTGCTGAAGCACGGAGGGATCTTACTTTCTGACAAACAGTTTAGCAGAACTCATTCCAGGAACAAGTGGAAGTGACGTGCATTGCTCTAGGCATGCACTAAATTCGTTGCTGAAATCTTCACAGATGTTTTTTCTCGATAACGTTTGGAATTGAGCATTGAGCCCTGCAGTGTGAACCTATCCATGGAGGCAGCCGTTCATACTTGCACCCTCACCTAGTGCCAATTTAGAGAAGTCAGTTAACGTAGCATGTGTTTTTGGAAGGAAGGGATCCAGAGAAAACCCATACATGCATGGGGACGTCATGTTAACTCCATACAGGAAAAGGCTCAGCTAGGAATTATGTGACCCTCAACAGTCTGAACAAACTGAGCCACCTTATTGCCTATTTATACAGTCAGATTATAATTTTAGGGGAATTATTTTTAGTGATGTCAAGGAGGTTGAACATAGTTACACTGAGCTGTTTAAAAAGTTTTAAAAAATCACTCAAAAGAGAAAAACTAGGGCTCAAATACTGTAGTTTTACCAAGAACGTAAAACAACTACTCAGTGTTTTGGTTGTTATGTGTCTCTTATTAATGGAAAAAACACAAAATCATGAAAGAAGGTAGAGGAAAAAGCATTGGTTAAATAAATAAACATAACAACTAAAAACTGTTGGTGAGGGTTTAGCGTTAAAAGCTGCAGGGAAATAAAAGGAAAAATTGAGACAATCAGCCTGACAGTCTGTTAGTGGACCGATGGCACTCTGTCATGCCAGCAAGATTAAACCACACTTCAGCCAAGGAGGTGAGAAACACTAAGTCTGGATATGATGTTGTGCCAAACAAGTCTTTGATTGTTGGAGGAGAGGAGATGCATTTCAGTTTGTTTCTTAAAACAACGATTTTAAAAAGCTTTTAATTCCAGCATCAACCCAGGCACCTCCAAACATGGTAGTATTATAAAATGTTTCTGCTTCATTCAGCTTCCAGATGAGAAATAATCGTTTTTAAACAAGACAAGTAACATTTGTTAGAAAAAAAATCTATTATTCCTTGAAGGAAAACAGTCCCATATGCCACACAGTACAGCAGTGGTTCCCAAACTTTTTGTCTTCTGACCCACAAAATATCCATGGCAAAACCTTGTGACCCCAAATATTACTGGTCTGAGTACATGAACTTTGTTAATAACCCTAAAACACAGGCTTTTTGACAATCTAAACAGCTTGTACACAAATATAAATACTTATTTTTTACTTATTTTGGGTTTTTGTAATAATTATAGGGAAAATATTACATCAGCAATTATTTTATTACCCTTTAAATTGATTTCTGGAGATTATCCAAGGTGCTTCATGACCCATAATTGGGTCCCAAGCCCAACTTTGGGAACCAAAGTGCAGTGGTTTCCAAATCTTTTAGCTTTTGACCCACAAAATAGTACAAAACCGTAGCAGAGACCTGTGTCCCCAACTATTTTTGGATGATAAACATTTGTATCAGGTCAACAAAACATGGGCATAGTAACAATATTTTTATACTACATTTATCCATTTTAAACTAACCTCACTCATTTGTAACAACTAAGGCAAAAATGTCATTAATTCAGAAAATCTTTTCAGGACCCCACCTTGATGTTTCGGGACCCCACTTTGGGTCCCGACCCCAACTTTGGGAAACACTGCAGTACAGTATACCAAATGTAAACATCAAGATTTATTTACAATCTGTTAGTTTGTATGGGTCAGTCTGAACAGCTACCAAACACAACTTAAGCTCAATTTGTAAAATGGACTGAGTTGTTGATATTTTTCTGTTTAAGTTTAATTAGCTGTGATTGCCATTCTTAATTTATTATAAACTGATTTCATATGAGTACAGACGAGTCTGTGTGAGTTATAAAAAGTGAAGAGTTGTCACAGCTTCTTAACAACAGAACTAAGAGTTACTGCAAATCTGTCATCGTTATAATGATGGGCAGGTTGTGTAAGCTCAGTTAGCTGCTTATTGTCTGTGTCAGGTTAGTTTTAGTGACTTTCTTATAAGATGTGGCTCATACTTGTGTTTTTCTATTTAAAAGGACCAAATATCTGCTATTTCTGACATAAAACACTTTGATAGGGTAAAGAAGTGACAAAAAATTTTAGCCTATACTTCGTGTTTAATCCTCCCCTGGCCTAACATTTACTTCAGATTTTAGTGCCAGTGAACTCTTGTTATTGTAACTGTGTGGAAAAACAACTTATATCTGGACCTCTGTTGCTGAGGTTATGTGGAGCACACTTGACATAAGTGACATGCCAAAAATAATGTGAAGGATGTAAAACGCATGCCAAATGGAAATAAAGATATGGATTTAAAGAGTTAAAAAAAGAAGAAACTGATCACGCCTCATACCAAACGAGGCATGACCCAGCAGGGCCTGAGTGTGTTTATAAAGTTTAGTTGCTGTTCAGGCATCTCACCCTGATGACATCATGAATGTGGCTCAACCACTGCTTCTGCTCGGCTCGACTACTTCCTGCCTTTTGTTCCTGAGTCCGACGCTGCCGTTGTAGTTTTAGTAAAATGGACCAAAATAGAAGAAGCATTTTTGGCATCCATGTTTTGATGTACTGTCAGCCAGCTGTTTTTTATTTATTTATTTATTTATTTATTTAGATTTGTAGATTAGTATGCTGTTGTTTTGTTGAGTGTGGGGTATATATCTGGCGTGAAAATCCATTCTTTAAATTTTGTTTTTGGCAACCACATGTCTTTCTGCAAATTTAGATTTAATTATTACTTTTAAGAATAATTTCTTGAGTCTTGCAAATGATTCTTGCATCATCCTGAACTGCTGACGTGTGTCATTTTGTTTAGGTGTAAATTGCAAGATGGAGTTAGCTTTTGGAGGTTTTACAGTTTTTGTTTGGGTTGATTTTTAAGAGTTAACATTAGTTAGACAGATGGATTTAAGCAGAAAATGAACTGCCTTTTGCACACTTGTTAGTACATGTTGTGGGTGTTGATGTTTCTCTCTCTCTCTCTCTCTCTCTGAAAAGCTTGGCTTCATAACATCTTCCAGAATCTAACTGGATTTATTTTCTTTGTGCAGTTTTAGCAAAAACAAAAACAAAAAAACACAATAGGTGCTCAGTGTGTTTCTGGACATCGAGGTCAAGAGTTAAAAACAGCAGCTAGTTATAACATCAGAAAAGTGGTGCACAGAGTGAGTGCAGCTGTTAAAAAGTCCACAGTGTTCATTTTAATATTTATCTCTACAACATTCTGGTAATGCATGATTTTAGGCCTCATTTTTGTGCATTAAATCACTGATAGATACAGCTAGATAAAGGTCAAGTCTCAGGACACCAGTGTAATTAATTATTTCAGAAAGGCCTTTTTCATTCTTTAGCACTCAAACAAAAACAAAAAAAAATTGCAAGTAGAAAATGTTTAACTTGCATGCATTAATATTTATCTTAATCCATTGTTACATAAACTTTTCACTGGTGGTCTTTTTCATGTTCCACTGGGTTCTTGTAAGTATATCTTTATTCAACATATTTCAGACCCCACTCACCAGCGTGGCCACTGTTGGACCTGGTTTGTTCTTTGGGCTTGAATGTTAATAATGTGTGTGTTGAGGACTTGCAAATTAGCGACCATTTCGGTGAGTTTTTTGATGTAAATTCTGTCTTGGAGCCCCCTCCCCCCCAGAGAGCAGATTCTGAAACAAGATGCTGTTGTCACTTTTTCTGCCTCTTTTGACCCATATGTCCTGGCTGGTATAAACCAACCAGATGATTTTATCAATTTATTAGACATCACTGTTCAACTGTTTTTAATGACTGTTCTATAACAAACACTAAATCCTCTGCTGTTAAAACACATACTCCTTGGATAAATGAGACCATCCGCTCTGCTAGACGCAACTGTAGGCAGGCAGAGCATCTGTGGAAGTCATCCCGTTTAAGACGCGTCAAAGTGGGCGAGAGGGTGCGCGTGCTATAGGTGACGCAATATATGACGCGCAGTTGGCCCTTTGTGGTGTCCCGTCGCAAGGTCGTGCACCTCCGGATTTTTCAAACTCCGTGGACATCAACAAACAAGATGGACGTGTGCAAGAAGATGTTAAAATGTTGGAAGGACCCTAAATTAAAGCTAAAGTTATCAGGGGAATTGGCATAAAAATCTTAGATTTAAACTTAGATATGTACATTACACTTCTTACATGTTAATAAAAGACAAGAGGTGGAAAGTCATTACTTTTATTTCATCTTTCTTGTTTTCATTCCAGCTTGTTATTGTAAAAAATAAATACTGTCCATATTAAATTCTGCTTCCTAGATAGGGTGAATTTGGCAAAGTGCTTGTGCTTTTACTCCAATACATGTACACCCAAAAACATTACAAAGAAATTTTGAAGTCCGTAAAATTCCACTGACAAATTGAGATTAAACACATCCAGATAGGTGGCGGCAGCATCAAATACTTCCAATGCAATGAACGAACACACCATCTCCTTCTGCGTCGTCGTCTCAATTATATATATATATATATATATATATATATATATATATATATATATATATATATATATATATATATATATATATATATATATATATAAATCACATCACATTGAGTGATTTAGTGATTCATTTTGTATTTAATGAAACTGTTAAACATGACTTTCGGTTTAAAACTGTGTCATTAAAGAATTTCTCACTTTTTTTTTCTTTCAGGTCCCTGAGATCATCAGTACGTTAAGGCAGGCTGGCAAAAGTTCAGCACGCAACAATGACATCACTGTTGATCCCAATAAAACGTCCACTGGAACTGGAGGAGGTGATTCTCCTGAAACATTTGTTTCCTCTTCAACAAACTCCACAGATCCTACCTCTGTTGTGTCTCCAACAACCTTTGCCAAAAAGTTTGAGGTACTGTTTTGTGGCAGAGTGAGTGTTGCCCACAAGAAAGCCCCACCCGCCCTAATAGATGAGTGCATCGAGAAGTTCAGTCAGCTGCATGGCTCCAGGACCACTGATAAAGGAGGAAATAGTGGGGGACTGGTGGATGGGTTGAGGAGGGCTTTAAGCTTCCAGTCCAACGGACTGGGAGGTGGTTCCGTTCGTAATGGTGCAGCAGGGAGCACCACTTCTGGGACACCACCTGTTCTGTTTAAGCGGGACCCCAGCTTCCCCAGTCTACGTGCCCTGGATGAGAACGGTCTCTCGCCGGAGATTTCTAATATCAACACTACAGATTCCCTCTCCTCTTCTACTAAAGTCCAGCCCACCAGCCTGCAGGAGAACCGGACCATGCTGTTCACGGTAACTTTTTCAGTACCACTCCAGCCATGAGCAGATTTTAACATTACTTAAAAAAATAGGAATCATAAATATGGGATATAAGATAAGATATATGGGATATGGGATATTTTGATATGAGTAGTTATAAAAAAGTTTTCAATCACAAATTAAAACTTCAAAATTTATAATTACATTTTCTGTAAACTGAAACAATTTTATTTAATGTTTTGAATTCCTCATACAAAGTTAGGAATAATTATTTATTCATACTGATATTTTGTTGGAAATTGAAAGTTTTGTTTTAATATTATTTTCCAGTGGATTTCCATACAATCTGACTTATTTTCCTCACATGCTGCCCCCTGCTGAGTATTTAGTAGAATGCAGATTTAAGACACTTAGACTCTGTTTTTGTAAATCCTCATGTGGAACAAAATGGAAATGATTTATGCCCACATTATTATTACTTAAAGATAAAGAAATGGTGATTGATGCACTGAGAATTAGCCTGTTATGTATCAGGTTGTCCCGATGAGCTGGATGTGTTCATTTTTCCAAACACAGTGACAACACATACATGTCTGGGTTTAGCTGTGTTCAGATCAGCCTCCTGCGTAAAACAGAAATGAAAAGCTTTTCAAATAGCCTCTTGTTCTTTTCAATCCAGATTTGTGTTTTTTTCTTCTTTTTTTTCATTTCTTTTTCTAATCTCAGCGTAAAACATGTTTGTTATTAGATACTTGGACGGAAACATGATTAAAAATAACATAGACTCAGCAAGAACAAGTGCTGACTGCAGTCCAAAACCACCAAAGCCACTCTCCTCTGATTGTCTTTTATTTGCACTCAGTGGGAATTCACCAGCAGGAGATTATCCTGTTTGTGTTCAGAACAGGAAATGGATCATGATTGGTGCAGGAATCACCAGGGCCTGGTACTGTCCTGCTCAGCAGATACAGACATCTTGTAGCTCATCGTACATCCTGCTGCCACCAGATTGACCTCGTTCATGTGACATCATCCCCTCTGATTTCTTCAGCTGTAAAGACACTAACGAATGGGTTATTTCCTTTAGAAATGATATAGTTGTGTTTTTAGTGAAGGAAAAAAAGAAACACATTTACTGATTTGATATGAAGCAGGAAGTTTTATTATTTTATTGTGAAAATAACGGTAACTCCCCTAATAATGTTGCAACTGGACTATCCCAGAGGCGTATATGGCTTAAAAATAACTCACTTCTAGAGAAAACATTGAAGCTGCCTAAAAAAAGTCCTGAAACTTATTTTTAGACTTTCTTTGTTTTATGGTTCCAAATTTCAGTTCATCATTTATGTAGGGTTTTTAGTGTAAACCACATTTACATGTTTATTTTTTATATAATTAGGATTAAAGCAAAAACCCAAGTTACCTTGTTCAAACATGTGAAGATATTTATAAACCACAGCAGAGCATCATCCCATCTTAACCGTCCTTTGTGTGTTTTTCTTGTTTTTTTAGGTGGGCAAGTCCCAGATCTTCTTGGTCAGTCCAGACACTAAGAAAGTAGCCATAGAAAAGAGCTTCAGAGAAATCTCTTTCTGCTCCCAGGTATGAAGCACTGGATTTCCTAAACAAAGTGTCTCTTTGAGTTTATCTTTAATATGACACATTATTTTTTCCATCTCTTTCCAGGGAATCCATCACGTGGATCACTTTGGCTTCATCTGCCGAGAAACGGATGAAAGTGGAAACTGGCACTTTGTGTGCTACGTCTTCCAGTGTACCGATGAATCATTGGTGAGATGATCCTGAAATTACTTCCTAATACATTTCGTATAGTACACTTGCTTTCCTGTATTAAGGAGGAATGAAGTGACTGTCTGACACTGACATGGCAAAGGATTTCTGCCAAGAAGAAAGGAAGTTGCACCAGAAACGTGCCAAGTTTGTGGGATTATTCTCAAAAAGACTCCCACTGGGCTCTGAAGATTTAAACACGCAAATATCACTCATTTATATATTAAAAAAAAGCTACACAGACACACTGCATCTTGTCTAGAAGATTGCATTTTTTCCTGAATGCATTATAATTTTAGATTTCTCGTGTTTGCCTGGGAAAGCGTGGAGCTTAGGTTTCATTTAGTGTTTAAGATGCAGCGCGGCTCCAAATCACAGAGACGAAGGCTCGGTGCATCTGTTCTCTGACTCACAGCATACCAAATGGTCTCTGTCATTTATTCCTCCTTATATTGGTAATATAGAATTATTTTTAGTGTACTGTAAAAAAAAACACTACTATTAAATGCAAGTTCCTTCACATTTTGTATATACAGTCGTTCTTTTGTTACTGATATGCAGACATTTGAAATGTCCTTCAGTAATTCCGTCTGCAATGACAGAACTGGGTTATGCTAGCATTTTATGTTTGTGAGTAATAAAAACAATTATGACAGCTGAATTTAACGTCTCTGTTTTGCTGTTGCAGGTGGATGAAATCATGCTGACTTTAAAGCAGGCGTTCACTGTGGCGGCCCTGCAGCACAATCAAAAGACTCAGAGCCAGCAGTGTGACAGCTGCCCCATGCAGCAGCTCCACAGGCTGTGTGAGAGAATAGAAGGTAGAGAAAAGTACCTTTATGATACAAGCTGAAAGGGATTTTAAATTGGTTTGGTAATCCTTGCAGTAACTAACATTCAAATTGTAATTTACATAATTTATTAAAATTAACATCTCGTGTTCACAGCTACATTCCCTCAGTTAATGGCTTCACATAAGGCCTAATATCACAAATAAGCTGCTACTGCTGCTCCATGCACCACCCAGAACTTTTAATATATACATTTTTTAACCATTGTAAAAAGGTTTTATCCCATGTGAAGGTAATCTAAAGCATAATTTCCAGCAGATTACAGCGGGTAAAATAAGTATTGAACACGTCACCATTTTTCTCAGTAAATATATTACTAGAGGTGCTAATGACATGAAATTTTCACCAGATGTCGGTAACAACCCAAGTGATCCATACATACAAAGAAATCAAACCATAAATGTCCAGAAATGAAGTTATTTGTAATAATGTGGAATGGCACAGGGAAAAAGTATTGAACACGCTTACTGAAATTTATCTAATACTTTGTACAAAAGCCTTTGTTGTCAATGACAGCTTCAAGACGCCTCCTGTATGGAGAAACTAGTGGCATGCATTGCTCAGGTGTGATTTTGGCCCATTCTTCCACACAAACAGTCTTCAAATCTTGAAGGTTTCGTGGACCTCTTCTATGAACTCTGATCTTTAGTTCTTTCCATAGATTTTCTGTTGGATTCAGGTCAGGTGATTGGCTGGGCCATTCCAGCAGCTTTAGTTTCTTTCTCTGAAACCAACTGAGAGTTTCCTTGACTTTGTGTTTCGGCTCATTGTCTTGCTGAAATGTCCAGCCACGTTTCATCTTCATCATCCTGGTAGATGGAAGCAGATTTTTATCAAGAATGTCTCTGTACATTTTTCCACTCATCCTTCCTTCAATTAGTTGAAGTTTGCCAGTACCATATGCTGAAAAACAGCCCCACACCATGATGTTCCCACCTCCAAACTTCACTGTTGGTATGGTGTTTTTGGGCTGATGTGCAGTGCCATTTGACCTCCAAACATGATGTGTATTCTGGCATCCAAACAGTTCAATGWTGGTCTCATCTGACCAGACTATATTCTCCCAGTATTTCACAGGCTTGTCTAAATGTTGTGCAGCAAACTTTAAAGGAGCTTCAACATGCTGTTTCTTCAGCAGTGGAGTCTTGCGTGGTGAGCGTGCATACAGGCCATGGTGGCTCAGTGCATTACTTATTGTTTTCTTTGAAACAATCGTACCTGCTAATTCCAGGTATTTCTGAAGCTCTCCACAAGTGGTCCTTGGCTCTTGGACAACTCTTCTGATAATTMTTTTCACTCCTCTGTCAGAAATCTTGTGAGGAGCACCTGGTCGTGGTCAGTTTATGGTGAAATAATGTTCTTTCCACTTCTGAATTATGGCYCCAACAGTGCTCACTGGAACCTTCAGAAGTTTAGACATTCTTCTGTAACCGATGCCATCATTATGCTTTGCAACAATAAGGTTGTGAAGGTCTTGAGAGAGCTCTTTACTTTTACCCAACATCAGATGGTTCTTGTGTGATGCCTGATCATCATTTGGGACTGAACCAGCTGATATTAACTTGCACTGACAAGGGGCAGGCTTGCTTTCTAATTACTTAGAGAGTTCAGCTGGTGTCTTGGCTTTCCATGCCTTTTTACACCTCCCTTTCTTCATGTGTTCAATACTTTTTCCCTBTGCCATTCCACAWTATTASAAATAACTTCATTTCTGGACATTTATGGTTTGATTTCTTTGTATGTATGGATCACTTGGGTTGTTACCAACATATGGTGAAAATTTCATGTCATTAGCACCTCTAGTAATATATTTACTGAGAAAAATGGTGACGTGTTCAATACTTATTTTACCCGCTGTATATGCAGCCTTATTATGTGGCCAATAAAACTAAATTCATATGAACCTATAAACATCTTTTTTATGTAGAACAAATCTGAACATTATCTGAGCTTCTTTATCTCATTTTTTTATTATTATTATGTAACTTAATTTTTCAGGTCTGCATCCATCTAAAACAAAACTGGAGCTTCAGAAACACTTGGCCACTTTGGACAATGATGAACAAGCTTCAGTTTTTGAGAACACTATGGTAATGTTTCTGTCTGTCTGTGGGCCTGAATGATAAAGTGAAACTAAAACAAACCAGTCAGACAGCAGTTTCAGTGCACATCTTTATTTAATGAATCACCTCAATACTTCAAGGTTTTATTGCTTCAGCTGGATTATCGTTTACACATTTTTCTCTAAAAACTTTTAAATAGTTCGAAGCACCTTTTATCGTACTTCATAGAAAGTAGCTCTTGTCTTTCTTTTACTCCAGTGAAGTCACATGTTTAAGAGTAATTACATGTTACACAAGTTTAAAAACACAAAAGGAACACAGGTTCACATTTCTGTACGACTCAGCTGACACCTGCTGGGGATGTGTCTGAATTACAACATCCCAACAGAGCTGAAAAACACCTGATTCTGTGGACAGGAACTGTAGTCTGAGTTGTTAAAAATAGAGGAGATTATTTTCCTCTGGCTTTTTACTCAAATCAAATGAAATGTATTTATATAGCACAGTTACTGGTAAGTGTTTTGTTTTATAACATTATCAGTAAAAAGTTTTTGGAGACAACGCTATCATGACTGGGATTGCTTTTCTCCTGTGAGGCACTTTCCAGCACCTTCCCTGCCAGCAATACTCTGGCAGCAAATAAAGAAAAAAGGTTGTGTAAACAGAAACCAGTATGTACTAGATAACTCCCTTTATGTATTTAACCACCGTTAAACTACTACAGTGTTGAACTACAGTATAATAAGGAAGAAGGAAAAAAAAACGTTTTAAATGCAGTTGTAATGTGTACAGCTGTTGGGTTCAACTTTTAGTTTTGTTTGTTTTGCAACATTTGTGATTCTTTAAAAAGGAGTACATTTGTAAAAGCTGATTAAATGTTATTCCATAATAGTTAAAATGTTAATACATGCTGTGCTTTCTGGGTCTCCAGCGATCTCGTCCTAAGAGCGATCAGGAAGAGAATGAGTTAGTGATGGCCTCTCTGAGGAGTCTGTGTGAGGAGAAGCAGAAGAACCATCAGCACGTAGTGACTGGAGACAACAAACAGGTACAAAACTGCACCTTCATTCTTCTCTCTGTCTAGTCTGTGTTGTAGTAAAGTTGGTGGTACCTCATCAGAAACCAGTCATGCTGGCAACAGATTCAACCTGATCAACACTTGTAATGATGTAGGTCTCATGTCAAAGTGTCATGGCAGTAACACTGAGTGATGAAACTAATCTAATCGAATTTCCCTCAGGAATCAATGAAGTGTTTTTATATTGAACTGAATTAAAACTGGGTTCAACACGTGAACCTCTCATTTTTGCACCACAATCTTATGTAAGAGAAATAAGCTTTGATTTCCAGAGAAAACAGAACAATTAATTAATTTGTGATCTGAAGAAAATCTTCTGTAGTACCCCACAAAAAAACAATAAACAAGCTCCCTCTGCAGCTGATGAAATTGTATCATCTTGAGTATTTCTCCTTTTTCTCATTCACAGTGATGCTTCATCTGTTTTGTGATTTTAGGTCTGTGAGGATGCAGCTCCTCAGGATACACCGCAGCAGAGCAGTAGTCGCCTGGAGGCGTTCAAGAGCAGAGCAAAACGCTCGCTTACCGAGTCTTTAGAAGGCATCTGGAAGGTATGTCTTCGTTTTTGTCTCCAGCTGCATCAGTTATCAGTGTTTGCTGTCAGCTTGTAAACGCATTAGAACACAAAGCGTGAACACGGGGTTGGTTACATGTAAACTATAAGGTCAAACCTTTGTGTGTTTCTGGTAGGGAAGCAGCAGGTCCAGACCTCAGAGGGACAACAGTCAGGGAAGTGAGAGCAGCTCTTCTTTTACATTCAACAGCAGCCAAGAGCAGCCTTCTCTCGATGATGCCTTGTCTTCCTCGCCTCAGCGACGACCCACCAGCCCACTCAAGTAAACACACCTATATACACATGTGCGCGCTCTGCGTCGTCAGCGTGGATTCCTCTTCAGTGTGCTTTCTCCTCCGTTCTTCTCTTCAGAGGCCACAGCTCAGCAGGGGACCTAAAACGTCTCGATAGGTCTCCCCCTCGGTCCTCCTCTTCCTCTCTCCCCGGCGACCCTGAGCTGCAGGGCTTCCGCCGACGAGCCAGCACGTTCAGCCATTCCCCCACCCCTTCCTCGTTACTCGAGTGTTCCCCGTCCCAGAAGCTATCCCACGCAGGGCAGGACCCCAGTGCAGCTACCAAACCCAAGCTCGTACGACACTACTCCGTCAGCACTGACTCTCCACACCAGAGCAAGTAAGGAGACGTGTTTGTGTTTTTATAGAAGGACTGCTTGTTAAAGGGATCCACGATTAGCTGCAACATCAGACTTTATTTCATAAACATTTATTTTAACTGTAAAATAAATACTGTAAAAATACTGTAGGATGTTTAGTTTTGTAAATTTTTTTAAATATATTTTAACACGGAGCCATTTTATTTACACACAAAGCATTCTGGGTAAATGATGACGTGGATAAGTCCTCGGTGTGAGCGAGCTATATCCACCCTGAAGGTTAATCTTGGACAATATCTGACGATCGGCTCTTTTAAATGAAACCAGAGAGCGTTGACAGAGAGGAGAAGGTAGAAATGACTCAGCCTGTAACTGAAAATATGGATGGAGGACAACAGAGCTGCTTCATGGAAGAAGAACCTCAGCTTAGCCTGTTAGCCTTCGCGCTAGCGCTGATGCTATATTGCCATATATGTATTAGCTCGGCGCTAGCGCGACAAGCTAAACTGAGGTCCTCCATCCATATTTTCAGTTGCAGGCTGAGTCATTTCTACCTTCTCCTCTCTGTCAACGCTCTCTGGTTTCATTTAAAAGAGTCAATCGTCAGATATTGTCAAGATTAACCTTCAGGGTGGATATAGCTCGCTAGCAGCCTCGCACCGAGGACCTATCCACGTCATCATTTACCCAGAATGCTTTGTGTGTAAATAAAATGGCCCCATCCGTGTAATATATTTTGAAACTTTTAGTTTAAAAATTATAAAAACTAAACAGCCTACAGTATTTTTACAATCTTTATTTTACAGTTAAAATAAATGTTTATCAAATAAAGTCTAATGTTACAACTAATTTTGGATCCCTTTAAGAGTTTTTGTATAAAAAATATGCGTTTTGGTGATTATACACACAAAAAAAGGAAATGTAAAACATTTTACCAAATTTTGCAAAACCCTACTTATTCTGTTGTTTCATTAAAGTTCTGTACATTCATAACACGTTCTATAGATGATCCATCCACCAGCTACACTTGTCGGCCTCTACACAAAACAAGAGTGTCACCAAGCTAGTTTGTGCTGTAAGTTATGATTTATCCAGTTGGCTTTACTTAAAAGCTGACAAAGAAAATTAAACTAAATTGGAATTTGTTGTCCAGTTGGTTTTCCTGTATTGTTGGTGTTTATCTAAATTACGTATCACTTGGTGACGTCAGTTTATAAGAACGAGGAATTAGACTGGTTTTTGTTCTTCAGCAGAACGTCTTTCAATGTCACTGAGTTGTAGAACAGTACATTTAAATGTAGCTCTATCAGAATGCTACATGTTGTCGCTCTCCTTCTCCCTTTTGCTACATTCCTCCCCCATCTGCCAGTAGACAACATGTAGAGCTTGGTCACGCTATCAAAATAATCACCCTCCAATTGAAGCTGAAATTAAAAGCAGATTTATTAATGAAACAAAAAAGCAAATAAACAGTAAGAACAATAAAAAATGTACGCCTTGTTTGGGAAAAATACTTTAAAAGACTGTTTTTATCCAAGCTCTGCTAAATCTACTGCTGATTCACATTTTTCTGTTTCCATTCACCTCTCGATGTCCACCACCCTCTCTTCTTCTTGGTTTTCTCTGTATTCGCACCGATTCTCAGAAATCTCCCAAACGACTCCACTCTTCCTCCACTTCCTTCCTGCTCTCCATCACACTCTCCTCTCCTTGTTCGTCATCCTTCCTCACCTTCTGCTGGAGCCAGGTTTAATAAGAGAAGGTGAGAACAGTGTGTATTCTCTGTCTTTTATGTTTTCATATACATATATTGTCATGCTTTCTTTAAGTGTGAAGAAGACCCTTTCAAGCAGAGAAATGTTAAGTCAGTAATTCATTAATTTAAGAATAAATTTAGTTTGTTTGCTTTTCCAATTTGAAAACCTTAACATATTTTTATTGTCATCAGCGGGATTAAAAGCAACATGTCTCTGTGTGAAGTGGGTCCATGTTTCTTTTGTCATCTGTATTTTTCCTCCTCTTCATCACTGCCATGTCAGTACTCTGGGTGGTCTCCGTGCCCGTCTCCACTCCTCCTCCTCTGTCCCTAATTTTCTGAAATTTCAATTTCTGGCTCCTGTCCAAGAGCATGATTGTCCCGAGCCAAAGAACAGGTACACACCGACACACACTCACGCAAACATTAAATATTAACACCTGTGTGTCAAGTGCAGAAATAATCACCTCTCTTTGTTCAATAGTTTACTGTAAATTATTAGATTTATTACGTATGTAAATTGTAGTATCTAATGAATCTTTGCACACATGACTATATTTATTTGTGTGCGTTTACAGCGATGTAGCTGGTCTTTCTACATCGACACATGAAAGTCCTCTGCGCAACCACCGGCACTCATGGAGGCAGCAGATCTTCCTACGAGTCGCTACGCCTCAGAAAGGCACAGATACGAGCGGTAAGACGTCACACACCCAGACGCATTTTCTTAAAATTAATTATAATGTTTCACTCATTGGAGATTAATTTTCATTTATTTGGAACACAGGGTCTGTAGTTACTAATGTGTAATTCACTGCCAGCAGTTCTAAAGGATTTAACAAACATGCCTAATTGGTGGTCGGTCAGCTGTTTTTCATACTGGAGGTTCAGTCATTTTGCTCAACACTTTAATAAATGTTACTTGTGTATTCACTTTTGAAGATTGTACAGTTTTCCTCGTGCAGTCACAAGTTTTAAATGTTATTTTTTTGTTGTATGTTTTTCTTTTTTCAAGTTATTCGAAACGATTTTGCACTCAGATTAAACAACAGCGCAGGCAGACTGTAGTGACGAAATGTTTCCTCTTTGTGTCACTCTTTTATTTGATGCAAAGGAGAACAATGGTGATTTTCAAAAGAGAGGAAGGAGAGAAGAATAGATTGATTTACTTGGGTTTTTTTTTTCAGTAAAATTAAATTAAAATTTGCTTTTTATATTTTTATACCGTAGTATAACCTTTAGAGGCTGGTGTGTTGAGTGATTAATTAATGGAGAAATGGCTGCTTATGAGCATTTACATGCATACAGCTTGACGTTCTGCAGTCAGAGAGAGGCAGAGGAGAAAACTCAGCTGTTGTGACGATGCTGTCACTCAGAGGAGATTTCACAAATGTCAAACAGATCAAAATACTGGAAGTTCAACTACCTCTTTAAAAGTTTTGAATTTATAAATGATCTGACTCTTTCATGGTTGTCTCTGCACTGCTGCATGCTTTTAGCCAGTTTCTGTGCTGATAAAGTTTGAAGTCATTTCATATTTAAACTTTAAAGAAGTGGTTTGGATTTACCATGATGGTGATCAGAATAATAATAATAATAATAATATTAATTTATTGTCATATTTGTCTCACATTTAACTGTTGCATTCTGAAAATGAGTTTTTTGGGATTATTGCCTTGAGCTAAGAAAAACAACAACCCAATCACACTTTATTATAGAGTTTGATCTCTGTCATGACCTGTGAGTCACTCTTCTACAAGCAGAGTGTGAGTCAGAGTAAAACTTAGACTTTTGTTGTTATTTTTGCTGCCAAATGTGGGTCATACAGCCACAGGATGTTTGCTTTTGTAATTTTACAACTTTTCCTGTCACTTGTATCAGAATATACCCACAGATTGTCTTTGCTGAAAATAATATTTTCTCCAGCATTTGTTGACTGGAATTTGTTAAACTGGTTTTAATTATATTATTGAGAAAGTTCTGATAAAAATGACAAATGTTTTCTTTAGATTTATGATTTTATATTGCATAAATATTTATTTTACACTTAAAGGTTTGTTAAAAAAATGATAGAACTGTGTCCATATTTCTCATTTTGAACAAGTAGAATAAATGATTTATAAATTAAATCATTTATAAATTGAGAATGAGAATAAATTTTCTTGCTGCCAGAGAAGTCTGAGATAGAAAAGTTGTGACAGTAGGATTTGGGTTGGGCGATGTGTCAATATTAGATCTTGAATGACTGGAAGAAGCTGTAAAAGCAAAGAGGTTTTAGTGTCATCTGTAGGGCACAGTCTTATATCTTGAGGAAATAAACTTAAACGTCTGTTAAAACTTGAAGAGATGCTAACTTTTTTTATCGGGCGTGAAAACCAGTGAAAAATAAATTTACAGATTTAGAGGTTTGTTGTCTACTTTTCAGTTAGAGCAGGGGTTCCCAACCTGTTTTTCTCAAAGCTGAGCTCCACCTTTCCCAAAGATGCTCTCAATCTAGATCAAAATAAGAATAAAACTTTTATTTTCTTCCCTCTGCTTCCTTTCATTTCATTTAAAAATTGTGTTTTTTTTTTATTTTATATAGATTTTTCTACACGTAGTGGTTTTGACACCCACAGCAGCTACAAGTATTTTAAAATGAGATTAAATATACCACCTCTATATTCCACTTTTATCATTTTTACCCACACAAAAGTAGTAGTCACTTGCAGGTTTGATGTAACTTTGAGTGTTCCCACTAGTGTGTTTACTTTTGTACACACCCATGCAGTTTTTGCTCAAGGGTAGTAATTGTATCTAAGTGCATTGTGGAATGTTCAGCTATTGTGTCCCTTCTTATTCTCTCCCACCAAATATGCTGTTCATTAGAAATAAGGGAGGTTATTTGAGTATTATGCCTCCCTCTCAACAGGAAACTAATGAGCGCTGCACCAAAAGCTCAGTTTTGAGTCAGCCACCATCAAGCGAAGGAAAAAAACTGAAAAAAATCGGTGCTTTTGGCAGGACGGAGCGAAGGGCTTTGTGCTGTTAGAATGCAGAGTTAGGTTTTGGTTTAGTTGGGTGTGTTTTTGTGTGCGCTTACACACATGAGGTCATGGGTGTGTCGTGTGTGTGAATGTGTGTGTGCTGGCAGGGGTCTTGTGGTATCTCAAGGTCATGTTGACAGTACACACACAGACAGCGCCGTGTTCTGTGTGTTTGTGCTGCAACAAAGTTCTGACCAACTTATTTGCTCAGGGTGTAGTCTGGGCCATTTTGTGCAAAAATGGATGTCTTTGCGTTATTGTTGGGTATGCAGACTTCTTTAGCTGTAAAACACATTCAGGAGTAATATTTTTAATGGAGATGGGGTTTTAAATGTTACTGGGTCGAGTGTGCGTTTGTGTTTGCATTTTTCTCCACACCTAACGCCTCCCCAGTGTCCTGTTGAAACAGTGAAGTCGTCTGTTTGTCTAGCAAATATGTGTTTCTTAATCTCTGAGGGGATTTCAGTATCTTTTGTCTTTTTTGTGTGTCTGTGTGTTCATCTGCGTTACCATGAGTCTGTCTGCACCTTTTTTTAACTAACTAAAAAGCCAAAATGTTGCTGTCACCACGTCTTAGAAATGTTCCAATTCGAAACAAAAGGTAGAGTTACATAAATGTTCAACAGCTGTGACTCCAGATGTGTGTGTTTGTGTCTGTGTTTAAAGCACAACGGATAGTCTTGTCTTTTCAGTATTTAAATTGTGACTTATCTTGCATATTTTTAAGCTTCCTTGGAAGAGTATTTTGACGAGATCTGGATCAGGTTTGCATGCCTGAGTCAAGCTGAGATATGTGTGCTCAGGTGATCAAACCATTACGATTTCCTACAAACTGAAGGGAACCAAGTGGCTGGTACGCTGTTCCTCTGTGCAGCACAGGATATTTTAAGGTTTGGTGTCCACCCTATACTTTGAGGTGGAGTCGCTCAAACATTTTTTTTATAAGTGTCTTTATTCTCCGTCAATTATGTTGAGCACTTTGCTTTAATTATTCGAGAATCGTTATTTTTTTCATTTTAGAAAACAACTTTTAGTCTTTTATTTTCTCCCCCCTCTGCTGTGAGCTCAATAAAACGTTTGTGATTTAACAACAGAGTTTATTCAGTGGAAAAGATGAGCAACGTCAAACTGAGTTGTTTGTTGTCTGAAAATGGTTTTATGTTTGCAGAATGCTCTTCCTTTTGTACTTTGGCGTGACATCATTGTGAATGTTATCACCTAGATTAAAGTATTTCCTTAAGCAGAGGCAAAAATATCCGGAGGAATTTAGTTATTGCCTGTGACATGCCTTTTCTACATATATTAAAAGTGAGAGAAAACATCTTGATATTAACGAAATTTGCTATAATGCACACAATTTTATTCATTTTGTCACATAGCTGCCATATTTTAGTTGAATTTGGCGTGGCCAAAGCGAAACAGAAAGTGACGACAAAGGGGAAGTCCCTGATCTTGATTTATTGAACCAATATTATTTGAACTATGACTTCTTCGTCTCTTTCAGCTAATGACTCAAAACGATCTAAGGAAACATCAGATTCTTTGCTATTGTCTGTTGTGAGCCAATGTAGCAATGCTCTGTTGTCACTTCCTGTTACTTTGCATGTGTATATCTCAATAACTGTTCATCTCACTGGCGTGATAAAAAAAAATTCTTGCGATGTGTTCATCTTTACTTTAATATTTATTACAAAAATGTATTATCACAGACACTTCAATGTTACAGGTTCTCGTGTTTGTTTGTTTTTTCAGAACCGGTGGATTCTGGTTTGGATGTGGCTCGAATGTGCGTGGGCCCGGTGGCTGTTGTAGGAAATCGAGACTCTTCCATGAGAGCGGTGCCAGAGGAGGCGACAAAGAGGAGCAGAGAGGAGCTGAGGGAGCTGTGGAGGAAGGCCATCCTGCAGCAGATCCTGCTGCAACGGATGGAGAGGGAGAACCAGAAGCTACAAGGTGAGCTGGATGAAAGAAAAACTTCAGCTGAAATCATCCCAAACCAGACAAGTTTGCTGTATTACCATACGTACAGCAGTGAACTGTTCGTTCAGTGTTCAAGGAGTCTTGACCTGCTTCCTAGAGATATTTAATACATGACATCAAATCCACAAGATCTCTCTAAATATCTATGGACTTCAAAATTATAAGTTTTTATGTAAAAGTATTGTTTTTAGCCCTATTAGCATAGGATACGTATTATCTGGGGACCGCATGTAATAAATAAATTACTCCCCGTCATCTGTTTTTTATGTGGCGCATTAACATGGGATAATCGAAGCCTGAGATTTTGCTGAAATTTACAAGAATCTCCCGAATGTGACATTGAAGCCTGGTTAGTTGATGTGTTGAACACAGCAAGGGTGCGAGCGCCAAAAGTGCTCCGTAATCTGGTTTTGCTCCTTCTCTTCTGCCTTTTCCTTTGGATGCTGCATGTTATGGGTCGGTTCTGTCCGCCCGGGACCCAAAAGGTTTTCAATTCACTGCAATCCAGCCTCCATTCTTCACCAAAAGCAAATAAAACTACACCCAGGAAACAAAAAACACCTAATTACAGCCTATTTCCATCCAAATCACAGAGATGCCTACTCGAATTAGATTAGTGTTATCACAGGACCTCGACGTTCAGTGAAATATAGTAGGTAATTTGCGAGGGAATTTTTACTTTACAATTTACTGACTTGCCCAATTCGCACGGGATTAACAACACAGATTATCTCTAAAATATTACAAATAGCATGTGGTGCCTAGGTAAAACTAATCCCGTCAGAATAGGGCTTTTGCCACTGTTGCTAATGATAAATCAGAAAACATATTATTGCTTCTCACAGGTGGCGACGCGTCATTTATGAACTGCCATCAATCGTGCAAACACTACTGAAAGACACAATACATTTTTGTAGTGTCACACAGCAGGACAAGGCTTTCTTTATCACCTCTTTGGCAATTTGTCCTTCCAGATGTGCACTCAAAGAGATTCTATAATTAAAGACACACCAGCTTTTCTAGCTTTTAAAATTACACAACCACAACTTATTAAGTTATATAATGTTAGTGTGCGTGCGTCCACCTGTGTTTTCTGGTAAGTCGCTCTGGGTGTGCCCGGCGCACCACCCACTTCTCGACCCAGTTGGCTTGAATTTTTATACACAAAGCTGTGCGTCACAGTCTTAACTACCTGTGTAACATGGAAAACCTTAATTCAAACACGCCCAAAACTTCATCTGTCGCATTAATAGAAGTGACTGCTGATACGGCAGGGTGTGGCTCTGCAACAAAAATTCACTCCAGTCACAACAATGAGCACATTTATAGCGTCTGGTGTTTCATTTCTGTCCATTTATGGTTTTTTAGGTTGAGCTCTGTTTCACGTTCTTGATTCTTTCTGCTTGTCTGTCTGCCTGGTTTTTAGGTCAACTTTTGAGTGTGTGCGCTTCCATCTTCATGTGCGTGTCTTTGTCAGCCTCAGGGTGGGGTATCCTGTCCTGTTGTGTGTTATCAAAGGCGGTGTGTTCCGGCAGCAGAGAAAGAGAGGAATACGGGGAGTTGGATTGGAGGAGGAATTCGAAGGTGGAGGGAGTGAGCACCAGCTGGGCTGCTGCCAATGAGCGAGTCTTGATGGGCTAGAATCTGCTTGTTGCAGACAGATAAGACAAACGGCGCAGACTCTGCTCCTCCAACAGCATCTATTCTTACTCTGGGTGTGTCAACCCTCTGCGCCATCCAAGTTTTCTTTTGTTTTTATTGTTCTCGGTGCACTTTCCAGGTCATTATCTTCCCGTCTTTGGCTGCTGAGGCCATAATGAACAACATTTTATTTCATATATTTTGCCCCTAATGCTTCTTTTGCTGTTTTAGGAATTTATTTATTTTTTTCAGTAAGTGTTTGGACAACAGCCTACTAAAGTGGCTCTGGTGTTATTTCAGTGACCCCTGTTTTCTTCTCACCGCATTTTGCTGATGCACTGATAATAATTTAAACTAATTCCCTCCGTTTATTTTTCACATAACACCCTCCATTTCCTGGAAGGTATGGGTGCAGGTTGTAATGTGACACGGTCCACCGTCTCTGTCCTGTCCAAAAGTGATGATATCACTCAGCTGAGCACAGCCAAGTTGCATCTGGTCACTGGGCGTACACCACACATGATCGGAAAGGGTGGAGCATCTGCCTGGGGAAGCGGGGAGAGTGTGGCTGATGGACACAAATGTGGACTGACTGAGCGGATAGAGTTGAGAAGAAAAGATGAGTTGTGGGTGAAGAGGCTGGGGGGAGGCTGAGAGGAAGGGTGTTGTCAGAAAGAGAGGAACAGGAGAGGGGAGCTGGGTGTTTCCTCACTTTCTTTGATCACTGGTGTCAAAACATCAGAAATCACGGTTTAGGTGTTTATGTTGGCTGTTAATCCTCTGAAACTTGTTTAAACAATACAGAAAATATCTTGATGCTTAGTCACCCAAATTATCATTTAAATTATGATGTCCAGGTGGTATTCTCTTCCTGTGGTGAACTGTAAAGGTCCAGATCACAGTACTATTGGATATAGACTCCTGAAGAAGGACATTGAGGCAATCAGACAACAAAAACCACAAGACTACAACAATGAGTTGTTACATTAGTAACATGCGTTGTGTGTGTATTTGTATCTGCAGCCTCAGAGAGTGATCTGCAGAACAAGCGCCTGAAGTTGGACTACGAGGAAATCACTCCATGTCTAAAGGACGTCACTCTGGTGTGGGAGAAAATGCTGGGAACTCCTGGGAGATCAAAGGTCAAATTTGACTTTGAGACCATCCATGATGCTGTTGCACAAGGTACATATTTATCCCATCCAGTCCAGCTTCGTTTATCAAGCACTTTTTAAAACAACCAACTAAGGACTAAAGTGTTAGCTTCAGGCCCAGGCTGCCATTGAAATAGAAATCTGTGACCTCAGTGGGATTTGCCTGGTTTAAAAAATGTTAAATTAAAATAAACAAAGATTTGTATGTTTGTGTGTGTATATATATATCTTTTTTTTTGGCACAGTTGGGACCCAGTCCTCACATGTCAGTCTTGTCCTGTCTGTCTCATCTGTGCAGGCGTCCCGAGGCAGCATCGAGGTGAGATCTGGAAGTTCCTCTCTGAGCAGTTCTTACTCAGGCAGACGGTTCCCTCTCGGCCTCCGTCCAATCACACTCCGTACAAAGAGCTGCTGAAACAACTCACCTCGCAGCAACACGCCATCCTCATAGACCTGGGTAACACGCATGCAGATTCACATCCTTTTTATTAAGTTGGATTAATCAATCCAAAATGGCTATGTATCAGGTTGAATAGATACACTGACCAGTGGCCACCAAAAAAAAGGTCACGCACTAATATTTTGTTGGACCGCCTTTAGCTTTGATTATGGTATACAATGACTGTGGTATTGTTTCAGTAAACTTCTGCAATGTCACAAGATTTATTTCCATCCAACGTTGCATTAATTTTTCACCAAGCTCTTGCATTGATGATGGTAGAGTCTGACTGCTGCACAAAGCCTTCTCCAACACATCCCAAAATAAACTCATTCAGTCAAATAATTGCTCTATCTCTAGTGGTGGGCACAGCTCCCTTAAAGCACTAAGATGGGAACTAATTTCCTGATTAGTGCTTTAGGGCTTTTGCTACTTTTTAAATACATTAGTGGATTAGCACTTGCTAAATTTATGGGTTTAATTTAGAAGCACTAAGTGAGGTCATTAAATGTTATTGATCAACATCACACATTTTGTTCATATGTATCACTTATCCTGTGACATTTTGACAATATTCTGCACACAGTAAATATTGTCTCATGTTAACTTTGAAGAATGTACCAGGGGTCAATTATATTAGTGCTTTAGAATTAGCTTTTGCTACATTTTTCAGTGTGTTAGTGCTTTAGGATTAGTGGACCTAAATATTTGAGTTAGTGCTTTGGGGTTAGTGCAGCTAATTTTTTAATTAGTGCTGCTCACCACTGTCTAGGATAAACCACAGACTTTCATTTGAGGTCCAGATGTCAGTGGAAATCTTATGGAGTTGTCATGTTTTAACATCTTTTTCACATATTTTTGGTGTCTGCAATAAGCCTCTGTTTGAAGAAAATGGTACAACTCGTTCAAACGTTCAACAACTTTTTTGCTTTTTCCTTTAAACACGCAAAAACATGAGTATTAAAACTGCAGGCAACTATTTCATCCGATTCGCAAAAACAAAACTGAATCTATTATTTATCGGTTTAGTTGATATTACATTAATCTTTTTTGTAAGCCCCAACTAAAAACTGCCAAGTGATTGACCTTTTTAACTTCCTCGTTTTTACTGTAGAAGAAAAAAAATCAAGATTTGTGATCAGTGGTTTAGAAATGTGCACTAAAGAAACTGTTTGCAGCGATCCTTTAACACAAAAGTTAATCAGCAGCAGCTTCTAACACCTACCACCCAAAAACCCACACATACAGTACCTCCACCCCACCCATATGACACCCACATATTGTTACATACACATCCACCCACACATGGAAACCCTGCAGCACTCAGCCGCCTGCGTTTGTACCGTTGACCTCGTGTCATTCAGCCGTCTTTGGTAGTTCCCTCTACTTCAGACAGGAAGGTAAAAACAGCATTCTCTCGAGTGGTTTACTGACATTCCTTATTATAAAGGTGTGAGGCATAAAAACAAAGCATTTATGATGGAGGCAGCAGGCAGGTATGTCAACTAAAGCTGCACATCTTAACTTAAAAAAGCTAAAGTGTTCAGCGCTCCCTTGCCTGCGATCCAGTCGCACACTTCTACAGCCAGGGTGGGGCATTATGGCTTTATGTTCACAAAACGTAAAGCCCCCGGAGCACATTCCACACAGGAAAAACTCACACTTTGTCTTCTTCGCACACTGCAGGTTACACAGTCTCCAATCCTAAAGTACACATACCTTCTAATTGCCTGTCTGTCTGTGTTAACAAGGTTGTTTTATGGATCCAAGACTTGGTGAGCTTCACTTCTTGTTCTGAAGTGGCTGTCCAATATTTCACTGCCGTTAAAGTTGCATGTGTGTTTTCAAGAACAAATATTTAAGCAGGGATGATGCATGTTCCTGTAGAGTTGTTTCATTTATTTTGCATCGGCAGCACAAAGTTAAATCTAGCGTCCCAGCGCGAAGTTCACCAGTGTGTACATTTTGTTCCACCATGTGTACAGGCCTTTATCTGTTTTTGGATCACTCTAGTCCGATTCTTGTACAAAATAATGCCAGACAAAAGCAAGAATCTCAATTTGCTGCTGGGTTTTAAAGGTTTCTGAAACTGATACTTTTTCTGACATTCTATAAAATTCATTTTTGTCTTTTAAGTTTTATTGCTTTAGCATTTAGAAGCTAATACTTTGCATTAAATAATACTTTTAATGTCTTTTTCTGCTCCAGGTCGCACTTTTCCTACCCACCCGTATTTCCAAGCCCAACTGGGGGCAGGACAGCTCTCACTGTACAATATACTGAAAGCCTACTCACTGCTCGACCCTGAGGTAGCTTTGTCCACTTCTAATGGTGCTTTTCTTCTTTCACGTAGTGGAATCAACAGGGATGTCATCTGCTTTTGTTTAACTTAGAGTTTTAACCCTTGTTCTTGTAGGTGGGTTACTGTCAGGGCCTGTCCTTCATTGCTGGAGTGTTGCTTTTACACATGGGGGAGGAGGACGCCTTCAACATGCTCAAATTTCTCATGTTTGATGCTGGTCTGCGGAAACAGTACAGGCCTGACATGATCATCCTGCAGGTAAACAGCACAGCAGGTCAGCATCGTTGTGTTGAAGATGCCTGACTGAAACCGTTTCAATCAGGTTGGATTAGAGAAAGACCAAGAAGTCGGTGTAGAACCAGCTTCTGATTTATCTGACCTGCCAGAGGCTGAGCGTTGCACATGTGTCTGTTCTGCCACTTTGAACCAGACTAAACTGAGGCAAATACACATTCAGCCATAGAGTATTCTTTTCTATAAAAAATCCCATAAAACAAATCGATTTAATTTCAAAAATATATTACAATTAATTACGATTAAAATTTTAATTAATGTCCAATACTAATTTTAATTAATTTATATTGATTTATTTTGTGATTGTTCATATCTCTATAATTTAATTAAAGCAGTCTTGATTTGGCATTTTACTAACATGAACTAAGTAACAAGGAGGTCCTATAGAACAGCTGGAGTGCGCAAAGACCACGTGACCGTGTGATTGGCTGGAGAAACTAACGGCTAACGCTAAACGGGCAAGAGTCTGGATTTCCCTTTACTGTACATGTTGACAACAGAGCCGAACAACAGGACTGACGATGTAGAAATCACAAACTATTAATATTAATATTAATCCAATTATTATTAATAGTTTAGTTTATATAATTTGTTTAATGTTTTAAATAATGTCAGAAAAGCTGTTTGTGTTATGGATTTATTAACAGAAGATAAACAGGAAAACATCTCATTTCACGTAAAAGTCAGCAGATTTGATCTTTTTTAGCTCAATGTGATCTGAGCAGAACATAATGTAACAGTTTTAAAATAAACATAATCTTATAAAGTCGATGTAATCACTTTATTAAAAGTGGTTAGCAGATGTTAACTTGTGGAGCATATATACAGAGTTTAGCACTGTTGAATCATGCAACAATTTAACACAAACTATTAAATATTACTGATGATTTGTCATCTGATTAATATTTAGACCTACAGTGTAAAATAATATTATAAATGTMTCTGATTAATATTTAGACCTACAGTGTAAAATAATATTATAAATGTGAGTAATTTTAGGTTTCTGTTAGAGGAACCTGACCTGTTAAGATGGTTAGCTAATAGAGACAAGTTTCATCCTATAACCAGAGAACATTTTCTAACTGTTGACTGATAAATATAAATATTCTTATTTTTTATGACAATAAGAAGAAATATTAAATATACTTTTATTACTAGCTGAAGTCATCATTTTTCAACTAGCTAAAGTTTAAGTTACAGGCTGACTTCAGGACTGTTTAAGATCATTGTTGTTTATAAATAATATATTTTTCTGGTATAAATCTGCTGTTTTACATGATTGTTGAATGAAATTAACATAATTATTAATTTATTTTAAAAACATGACTGATAATCTGTGAAACAAATCCGGTTCAGCTGCTGTTTATCTATTAGTTTCTATGGAGGCTGTGAGCTGTTGCCCTTTTAGACACCATTTTTGCTCCTCCTTGCTGTTACAAACACTACCAGTGTACGGTATGGGTGGGACTCAATCTAGTGATATTTAAGTCTGTGCTAAGTAATGAAGCAGAAAACATGTTTTCTTACTTCTAGGTTACCATTTACTAAAAGATCATTTTACTTTATCAGGCTGAAAACAGTTGTTTTGATGGAAAGGCTCAAAACTAATAAACATGTATTTCACCATGTTTTTAAATATAAAAACATATTAAATATGTCGCTCCAGTTAAAAGCTGCGATGTGATTTGTCTGTCAGATTCAGATGTACCAGCTGTCACGGCTGCTTCACGACTACCACAGAGATCTGCACAGCCACCTGGAGCAGCAGGAGATCGGGCCCAGCCTGTACGCCACCCCCTGGTTCCTGACTTTATTCGCCTCACACTTCCCCCTGGGCTTCGTGGCCCGAGTGTTCGGTGAGATCTGAGAGCCGGGTTTGTCTCGTTCGGACTTTACATGGTCACTGCAGAGAGGCTGACTCCTCTGATTAGAGCTGAGTGTTGGAGCAAAACAGTTACAAAACTGTGACTGCAGGCAGCACAGAGGAAACAGTCATTTTTTTACACATTAAATAGGAGATTTTTAAATATCAAACATTTTCTTGAACATTAATTTACATTTGATTTGTTTCTGTTTACTTAGTAGAGTCATTTTTTTTAACAAGCAGAGTTTGTATCAGTTTGTTTCATGTCATCTTTCCTTCATTCCATCGTTTTTCATGCTATTTTTACTGTATCTTGCTCTGTAACTGAACCAGACTGACTGGCTCCTTGTGCTCATCTGAGCGGAACAATTTGTGTGTGTGTGTGTTCGTGCAGGCCTCAGTATGAGGGCATCTTCTGTTCGCTATCACGCGTTTGATATCGTATGAGGGGCTCCACACCTCCACTCCCATTTTCTCTTTCTTTTTTTTTTCCGTGTGTGTGATCTCATGCGATGTTGCCTAACCCAAACCACACCCTGATGTATTCAAAGAATGACACTTGAAACGCGCACACCTCTGGATTCACCGGAGCATATATTTGTGTTTGCTGAAGCGTTTGTTATATTGACGTCAGATTATCCTCTTGGTAAAAAAAGCTTTAAAGTCACTAATAAATACAGTAAGCTCTGCTGTCAGCACATGCTTTTATCAATTCTACATCAGTTATTTTTATAGTTTTCACATCAGCACCTTTACTGTTCTTCCATGTCTTTTTTTTTTATTCAGTAGCCTTCTGTTTTTCTCTCTTTTTTTTTAGATATGTTGTTTCTGCAGGGTTCAGAGGTCATCTTCAAAGTGGCGTTGAGTCTTCTCGGCAGCCACAAGCCTCTTATTCTGCAGCACGACAGCCTGGAGTCCATAGTGGACTTCATTAAGACCCTGCTGCCCAACCTGGGCCTGGTGCAGATGGAGAAAACAATCAACCAGGTATAAAACTGAATCAAATCTTTAGTAATAATTAACCACTTCTTTACTCATTAACCTGCTTTAACAGAAAACGAAACATCAAAGATTCATTGAAACTAGCTGTGACTCAAATTGCATCATGTAGTTGTGATTTTAATAAGTGACAACAAATTGTGACTAACTACTAAAAGGTACATTTTGCTTTCTTTTATACCTCTCACACCTCCTATGGAAAAAAAAAAAGCGTAACAAGTCACAGCAGGTTCGTGGCTCCGTGTTGATTTCCATTTGTGTAGCTCGAAGCCCACGCAGTCTTCCAGCGAGCTGTTTGTCCAGAACCAGGAAGGAAAGAAAAACGGCAGAGTTTAAAGATGAAGGCTTGCAGGCACCAACAGGCCAGAATCAACACATCGGTCCTGGTCACGTTAACAGAGCCTGTTTGAACACAGAAGATGGCCAAAGGGTGGAGCTCTTCAGGGTCATGGTTGAATTATAATGTGAGGTCTTAAGAATCCATTTGATCTGTTTATTAAGCTGTTTTTCACAGAATCAAAATTTTTTCCCTACTTTGATTAATCCTTTCTTGAGGGTTTACTAACAGACATCGTGTTTGAGGGCAGGCAATAGATCATTTAGTTTCAGTAACATATAAAACTTGGCAAAGTTCCTTCATCTAAACAAATCGACAAACCTGTAAAACTGCACACACCACCTGCGGTTAACTGCAGAAAAGTCAATAAAACTCTGTTTAATTTATGTAAACAGGTCAAACTTCCAACTGAACAATTGTTTAAGAACCGACAATGAAGCTGCTGCAGGATAAAAATTAACCACGCATATACAAACACACACAGTTTCCAGTTTCTCTGTTGAATTGACCATTAAAGGAGAAATACCTGACTGATTTATAAACCTGTTATTTAGGTGACAGTTCTATTGATGATGTTGAATATTACGAACTGATTTTACAATTTGTAGACAGTCTCTAAAACCTTGTCTCGCTTAAACCGTTGTTTTTCTGTTTATCTTAAATCCAGAGTAAGATAATGTTAAATAACTTCAATAAAAATAATTGTTTATCTTATATTTTTTATGGAATATTTGAATTTTTACCCTAAGGGTAAATATCAGGAGTGGTGCATTAATTAAAGACTGAGTTTATTTTACAGTACTTTCACTTTAGAGCAGTGTTGTATGAAGTACCACAAAGTGAAACTTGAGTAAAAGTACAAGTATCTTACTAAAAATTACTTTGGTAAAAGTTAAAGTCTCCTTTAGGAATATTACTAGAGTAAAAGTACAAGTATTTTACCAAAAATACTTTGGTAAAAGTTAAAGTCTCCTTTAGGAATATTACTTGAGTAAAAGTCTTAAAGTATCTGATATTTTTTGTACTTATTAAAAGTAAAAGTATTGATTTAAAATGAGGAGTTAAATTTTCTGTAATGACATTTATTAGGAGGTGACCTCCCCCCAAAAATGCAGCAATAACTATATTGTATTAAAATAATTAATTTATGTTAAATTTAGGATGTACTGTTTCAGTTTATATACATATATCAAGGCTGCCCAAACATTTTCCACAAAATGAAAATCTATCCGAGGGCTGCTCTAATTCATGAAATACAAATACTTCTTAAGTACAGTACTTTTATTTTAATGATTGTGTCCTACTGGAGTGTGACTTGATTTGTTTGTGTACAAACTAATATGGTATCAGAATTTTAAATATTTATACTTCTCATTCAGCCACAATTAAATTCACTCTAAGAGGCACAATTTATATGGATAGTATTTATTTTTTACAATAACAAGCTGGAATGAAAACAAGCAAAAATGAAATAAAAGTAACGACTTTCTACTTCTTGCCTTTTTTAAAAATGTAAGGAGTAGAAAGTACAGAAAACTGTGAAAATGTAAGGAGTAGAAGTAACAAGTATGCTGAAAAATAATTACTCAAGTAAAGCACAGATAACCAAAAATTCTACTTAAGTACAGTAACAAAGTATTTGTGCTTAGTTACTTTACAACTCTGGTTTAGAGTAATTATATTTGGAGGGATTATTTAACCCCAGTGTTTCCCCTAGGAAATTGGTCTGGGGGGGAGCTACTTGTTTTATAAAAACATAAATTTACGTGACTCACCTGCAATTATGGTAATAAATTTACACGAACATTTAATTGCCCAACTACATCCTAGTTAAGGACTCCTCATGATAATTATCAATAAAATTATTATTGATAATAAGTGATCAGAACTGTGTGCAGCAGATGATCTGAGTCCAGAGTTGTCAGTTTGAAACCTTCTGGAGCTCTTCTGTGTGACTCTAGATGTGACACAGTGTGGATGGTTGATTGTCTCTTTATGTCTCTGATGGAGACTGGAGACC
>NW_013952501.1:734195-747847 GCF_001266775.1 Austrofundulus limnaeus | reverse complement strand
TGATCAGAACTGTGTGCAGCAGATGATCTGAGTCCAGAGTTGTCAGTTTGAAATCTTCTGGAGCTCTTCTGTGTGACTCTAGATGTGACACAGTGTGGATGGTTGATTGTCTCTTTTGTGTCCCTCTGGTGAACTGGAGACCTGTCCAGGTGTCCCCTGCCTTCACCCAAAGGCAGCGAGGACAGGTTCCAGCCCCACCCTGACCCTGATTAGGAACAAGGAGGACAGGAGGAGCACTTTTCTTTATCGCAGGAAACACTGAACCCAACCTCACAGAAATAACTTTGTCTGATCTCATTCAGTGAACCGTTCCATTTTTCCGCCATGATTGTTGTCACCGTCAGATTTAAAACATTTTTACTACTTAAAATTTTCAAACACTAGTAGATTAACAGATTGTTATACAATGTATTTATTTAATACAGTATTATCTCTGTTGACAAACTAACTGTTGGGAAGTGTAATGTGAAGCAAAATATTGCAGATAAATTTAAAAAATGTACCCTGGACTAAACAGAAAAAGTTGTATTTGAAAGTTTGCTCAAGTATCATCATGGCTGGTTGCTTTTTGTTAAAAAGTACCAATTAGTAATTGTTTTTTTTATTTAGTCTTTTTGTGTGAGTTGCTCAATTCTCAAAGAAAATATAAAATGGTATCTGTAGATTTTCCATGGTAATGCGGCATCACCTGTCAGCACTGTCCGTTTTGAAGCCATTAAATATATTTAGTTAGGTTTGGAAGCTCAGTGGCCACGTGATCTCCTGTGCTTTGGCTCACGTCATTTCAGAATGCAAATACTTGTTTTGTGCTCGTGCCTGAGCGCCTCGCTGTCACTCAAAGCAGCTCAGAAACTATTAAACAGGTTTCAGCTCAGCATCAGTTTTGAGTGATGGATGCGAACATCAACGTGAGACACATCTGGTCTTTCCAGCCGTTCTGAGCAGCTGCCGGGTGTGTGAGCCAAGTCACTTAGATTTAATGACTTTAATCATCTGTTTAATGATTCCAGTAACAAAAGTCACAGTTCCTATTTAAATGTGGATTTATTAGAACGTGCCTGTTTGTTGATTGGACATACGGTAAATCAATTTAGTGACTAGCTTAGCTGGTTTATTACCAAAGCTTTCCCAGCCTGAGTCTGTTTTCTTTGTCACATTGTTTTTATGTTTACTGTGATGTGATTTTACTTCTGAAAACCATGTTTTTTTTATTGATTTTATGTTACTTTATGAAGAATGTCTATTTATGTTGTCCGTTGGTTTGCATTGTAAAAGTTCCTGACAGAATTAGTCAGAATCAGCCCAGGCTGCAGCAAAAACAAACAAACAAAAAGGCTTTTGGTGCAACTATTTGCATAAACATGAAAGACAGTTTTTATATAAATCTGTTAAGTTTTATCCTCAGAAATAATTCTTTTTTTTTAATAACTCCAATAATTTTCTTTGAAATGCATCTTTTTTTTCCATCTCCTAAAAGCGCCAGGATATCCCTTCGTATAATATTTATCATTGTGAAGCTTAAGTGTTCCTTTTTTAATATAGAGCCAGAACTGATGATATCATTCTAAACTAAACAAATCAAGTTTTCTAAGCGGTACTCTTGTACTGTTGGACCTGTTGATTAATCACTAAATTTTAATAAACTATCATTTTAAAGCTTTTGAGAGAATATGAAAAAAATAATAACTCAATGTTGGAAAAATTCCTCTGTGGCTCATTTTACCAGCTTGGGTCACATTTATTACTGGAATGGACAGAAATTGTCAGACAACCAGCTGACGTATAATGGTGCGAGTGGAGCTTAACAACAGCAATGTTATCACAGAAGCCTGACAAGTCAAAGAAACAAAACTATTTTCTTTTGGTTGTTTTACAACAGCTATGTAAAACAAACCCAACATGACCTCAGAGGAAGTTGTTTTGTTGATGGGTTTAATATGACATTGCACTTTCTGCCTACTGGGTGTGTATTTGTACATGTATGGAAGTAAATATGTGCCATCAGAATTAGAATAAAAAATGCATCTGAATTCAATTTTTAAAAAATTTCAGTGTCATTATTTGTACACATATTTACTTCCATATACATGCATGTTTTTTATACATGCATGTTTTTTTTACATCTCACAACCAACAAGTGATATTAGTTTTTCCTCTATGAACTTCCTCCAAACCACTGAATGTGAAGAAACAAGATGATGACCTGCAGAGGGTTGGATTTCTGCAGAGCGAGAGTCAAACACTTCCTTATGAGGCTAATAAAAATTAGCAATCATTAACTTGATATGAGTTTTGGCTTAAAAGAAAAACAAAAAGATTCCAATCAAGTCTTGTTTTGAAGTTGTTTTGATCTCGTCACGCTACGTCTGTCAATCAAGCTTTGAACCATTTAATCTTAAAGTGTTTACATCACTGACAAACGGAGGTAAAAACAAATCTTAGTCTTATTATATTAAAGTCGTGAGCGCATTAAAAAGAAAAGCCTTTCATTATTTGTGATTGACAGCTGCGCTGTCAGCTGACAGCCACCTCCCTGCTGAAAGGATTTCTCTCAACAATAGTTTGTTTTTCAGCCTGACTCAGGTGCTGACCTCTTTACAGCCTGACAGCTCTGGTTTGTTCGCTCTCTGAGTATTTCCAACGTGCTCTTTAGGTTTGTGAGATGGACGTGTCCAAGCAGCTGCAGGCCTACGAGGTGGAGTACCACGTGCTGCAGGACGAGCTCCTGGACACCCCTCCAACCCTCAACCAGCAGCAGAGAGCCGCGCAGCTGGAGCGGACCAATCAGAGCCTCCGGCAGCAGAACCTGGACCTGCTGGAGGAGCTGCAGGTTCATAAACACACACGTGGAGACGTGGCGTCGACCTGTGCGTCACACTAACGGTTGTTTTCTCTCGTCGTTACCGCTCAGGTGTCCCACGCTCGAGTCTGCAGCCTGGAGAGTCGAGTGGAGGCTTTGAGCCAGTCGGAGGGCCAGCTGAAGGAGCAGGTCTCTGCTCTGGAGGAGGAGAAGCAGCAGCTGGTGAGCACCATCGCACGCCTCCAGAACGTCCTCACCAGCCTGGGAATACAGCTCGATGGGCAAACACTCCCCTGACCCGCTGAAAGTCAGGACAGTCCCCACAGGACAGTAGACTCTGTGCCTCCTTCGCTTTCAAAGCATTCAGAACTACATTGTCTGTCAGGTGGTGGTGACTCCTGGAGGAGCAGCAGTGAAAGGACTGAGAGAAAGATGCTAAAAGGCTCCAAAATGTTGGGTTTTTGTAAGAATAGAGTGGAGGAGTTGTCTGGTCGAAAAGCGTGAAATAAAGCAGCAAGTTGGTTAAAGTAGAAAGAATCTTCTCTCTCCAACATTAAACAAACTGCCCTCAGAGTTAGCACTGCCCCTGGCCTGTAAAAACAGACCTGCACCTGTGTTTTACAGACGCCTTCCTCAGAGTCCAATGCAACAAGTCTAAAACGGCCAAAGAATATTTTTGTATTTAAGCTGGAAGAACAAAGAGTCCAATTCACAGTACTCTGAAACGTGACGAAAGTCATCGTTACAGAAGTCCCAACACACAAAAAAACGAGTCGTTCCCAAAGAAAAACAACAAAAAAGTGTCAAACAATGATGTAATGTTTTTGCGTGAATGTTTTCCAAAGGTAGAATCCGACTTGAGCTAAATGATGCTGGTTCTTGAACTGGTGCTGACATGGAGGAGCCGGGTCAGGAGCAGGAGGGGAGGTGGGGAGGCTTTCTCCTCTATTTTTTGATTCTTCCTCTGCATTTGTAGTTTTACTTCCTGGCCCTGTACATCTGAACTTCATTTAGCTCCAGCAGCTTTACAGGAAGTGCAACACAATATATCCAGTTCATTTCACATCCTGTTTTTCACCTTTCACATACACATCATCGATTCATCTGTGGAGGTGGAACGGCCCCGAAACAATGGCTCTGCCTTTCCCGGCCAGGGGAAGTCCGGATCGGCTCCTCTTCAGTTACTGCAAACGAGACTCAGGTGTGAAACCTGTGCTGTCGAGACAATCTGTAACCTTTAACTCCTTCGCTGTATTCAACACTGAAGTCCTCACGGCTGAGCAGCAGCTCCGTGTGAATGTTACCGTGTGTGCGTGCACCTCACTGATTTCAACACACTGTACGGAAACGTACTTTGCTTTTACTCGTGTTTCCTTTTTTTGCACATCTTTTTTCTGTTTTATTCGTTTGTTTTTCAGTCTGTACCTTCAAATACAGTTCATATACTTTCAGCACATCTGGAGTCGGTGTTTTTAATCTGCTGGCATCAAGAACTGCAGGGCTGACATGAAAACCGTCTTAAGATTGGCGCCTGTCCTAACATGTCAGTCACTCTGAATGTCGTGGGCCTGATGGAGGCTTTTCAACGTATTGAAAACCCACAAACACACACGTTGCTGTTTTCAGGAACTGCTCTTGAGGTTGAAGAGGAGTCATGCTCAGACAAGTTTGGGCTGTTGGTAAGCTTGTTCTCTAGTTGGATTTATACAACAGAACCACAGAGCAGCCTCTGAATTTATTAGTGTTTACTAAAAAAAATGTTGGTTGACAATAATTAGTCCACAGAAGCTTCTTTTTTCTACAAGTGATTGTGGTCTCGATTAGACTGACTCGATATCTAGGTCAAAGAACTGTAAAAGTCTTCAGTCAGCACTTAATTTTTTTGTTTGTTTTTCTTCCAAAGAGTCATAATCGTTTAAATTATTCTTGATCAGAATAATTTTTAGACTTTGGCCTTTTTTTGGTCACCAGTTTGCAGTCCAGTACCTGAGAACTGATTAATAATTGAGAATAATTGCTTAAAATATAAATCAATACACAAAATTGAATTAATTTTATTGTTATTGCATAACAGCAAGTTATGTCTTTCAGAAAAATTCAGTTTGAAACTTGAAAACATTCGGCCATAAAAGGATTTATAATGACATTTGTATTTATTTTGAGCTGTGTACAATAGCAAATACTATTGTACTGTAAGACAACAGTTACAGTTTGATGCAAGGACCAAAATGCTGATGTTGAAAGAAACGTATTTAGTTATAAAATGGCTAAAATTCATTTTGTTGCGAAAAAACTAATTGTAAAATTGATAATTGAATTGGAGCTTGAGTGAATTGTAACATCCCTATTCAGGCATTTAAAAAAAATCTTTTGCAATCAAAGTGTGAAGCTGTTATGTGTCGATGCATAGCAAATAACCTTTTTAAATAAATTATAGTAGTTTAGCTCCAACAAGGTGAACACAAAACAATTTGCTGAAAATCGTCAGCTGGAGGATGATGGAACTCTGGTCCTGTTTCAGTCTTTGTTTGATTTTTTTTTTTCTTAACTCAATAGGACACAACTTACAACCAACTGACCTTAAAAAAACTAAAAGACTAATTCAGTCAATTTTACGGACCTTAAACTAAATTTGTGTGCTATAATCTAATGTTGATCTCTTACATTCTGGGCGCTCACAGATTGCAAAAGATCTGCGTTTGAATTAAGAAACTTTGCAATTAAGTTCTGACTTAGGAACATTATTTGTAATATGAAGCTTGTGCTCTTTGTTGTCCAACAATGACTTCATCAGTTGCTTAAAGGTTCATCATGTTTAAAGTGTAGCACGAGGCATTTTTATTACTACCTCTACTCCACCCTCTTTATGTACCTGCTGTTGTGAAATCACGTCAGCAGGAAATAAAAACACTGACTCACAGCTGTTATGAGCCGCTCTCCACCCGACCTTTGACCTGCCGTGCGAGGCTTTGACATTTTTCATCAGCCGCAGCGTCGCTTTATTAACATCAAAGTTGAAATTAATGCAGTCAGTCAGGTCCGACAGTGATGGGGAGAATCAGGTTCTAAAACAAACAATCCAGCTGAGTGGTGATTTTCCAGCAAGCAGCAACAAAGAGTCGGGTTGTGTACCAGAGGGCGGACGCACGCCTTCCTGAAATGGTGGCGCTGATCTGCTCCACCTGCGGCCCCACCCTTCAGCCAGGTTCACTAACAGGTTGTGTGTGTTTGAGCCTCCTAAACCTGTGGCTGAGGCAGCTGAGAAGGCTCAGGATGGCCTGCTGCCTGAAGTGCTGCCTCAGCTGTGTGTAAACAGTGAGGTGACGGTGCTCGCAGGCTGCCAGGGTTTGTCTCGCTGCTTCCACTTCAGTTTTCTTTGTCTTGGCATCAGTTTCCTCTCCAACACTCAGTTCCTCCTGATCCTGCAGCTCTGATATTTAACTAAAAGAAGCTCTGGATTTTGCAAACCCGCGTCCTTGTAATTAAAACAGCTGAGCGGAATCATCTGGTGGAACGATAAAGTTTTATTTTGAGTAGCACAAAATACAATCTCACTGCGTTTTTATAGTTTTCCTCTTTGGTTTTGACCCATTGATGTAATTAAGCTGCCACTCCGGCAAATCTGACATGATTAGGTGTTGGCAGCTAGTCACCTCAGGCTATTCATTACAAAAACCTAATAATTCCACTTTATTAAGGTAAATCCACTAAAAGCTCTTTATTATTACTAATTTAAATTACTCTGATAATGATTAATCTCCACAAGAAATTGCTTTTTAAAGTGAAGGTAAATGTGCACAGGAAAAAAAACTGCAAAAACTACAAAAACATCTCAGTGAGATTACCCTCTGATTGTTTTATCGCAGTTTTTTTTATAGTATTTAGTTCCCCTGCAGGTAATTTTGCAGTTTGTTTTCACGCAGCATCAAAAAGCTGCTTCTATCGTCTGTAATTCTAGTTGAGAAAGATTAAAGGAAGTCAGGTTCAAAGCCCGACGGCAGCTTCTTATCAGATAGAGACAAACAGGAGGTCAAACAGCATCGGAAACAGATCATAAAACTCTGCTGCGGCACTAAAACCTGATAAGGCTCTGCAGCACCTGGATAATTCGCTCTGATGGCGGCTGCAAAGTCAGCTGCTGATTAAAGTGGACCAGCTGAGACGTGACCTTTGACCTCTGTTCTCTTTGCTTTCGGTTTCATCAGCAGCAGCCTCTTGAGGCAAGAAATATGGAGCTAAAGATTGATGTGGTGGCAGCTGGAAGTCGTTCACAACACATAATCCAAGAGTTATTGGAGTTATTGCCCGTACGAGCCCCCACCACCACCACCAATAAACCAAACATGCTGCACAAAAAAAAAAAATGAATCAGGTTCTTTAAGACATTTGGTTTCATCCCTTCAACATCAGTGATTCAAACAAAACTGTTTAGATGTTAAAGATTCTTAATATCCAAAACTTACATAAAACAAGAAAAGACAAAAAAAAAGGAAGATAAATTGCTTGTACAAAAATACTGCTAACAAGTTCATTGGTAAATTAAAAGCAAGATTTTGAAATCTTACATAAGACACTGAGGTTTCATTCTTTGCACTACAGGCTGTGGGTTTTGGTTTTTACCACTTAGAATTTTTTTATGATCGTTTATGTTCCACATCAAGACTGATGACATGAAGTCAACTTAAGAGGAGCTCATCAAGCAAACGGAAGGTGAACAGTTCAGTCTTCAGACCTGTTCTTCAGGTATTTTCTAAATGCAAAAAGAAAAAAAAAGATAAGAACTTACTTGTGAAATGAGTCTTGTCTTTTTAAATAAGTGGTTTGCCACAGAGATTTTACAAATGTTTTGGTTTCCGACCAACAAAGTTTTAATGACAAAGGGTTATGACCCCATTTGTTAAATACATACATTTTACATAATATTAGCACACATATGTACAAATGTAAAATATTCAAACTGTACTAATAACCATATTAAACAAGGTTATTACGATAAGACAAAGAGTCTCAACACCATTTTTATCAATTCATGAGTGACAAAGTGAAAATATGTGAAAATTATTTGTTGTAAATGCAAGTTTGTGTGAGGAGATAATCTAAGAACCCACACTTCATGAAGCAAACTTAGTAATAATGTTTCTTCAAAATTTTTGCAGTGCAATTTGTTTTGTTTTTACTTTAATTTACAACAATCCGGGACTGAAATTGACATCTATATAGTTCAAAACACACTTATTCAGATAAATAATTCTTTGCATTTTCTTTTCAAATCTAAGTTGTGGGAATATAAACCTAATAAAGCTGAATAAATGGAAAAAACTCAGATAATGTTTCTTCAGTAAGTGTAGAAATGATAAGAGTTGGATTGTTGTCGTCCTGCTGAGTCACAGGCTGAGCAGAGAAAACACATCCTCACTGGAAAACTGGGAAGGATGATGTTACACCACTGGTGTGTGTCCATGTGTGCGTGCGTGCGTGTGTGTAAGGGTGTTTCTGTTTGTTGTAGTAGGTCAGGCGCCACAGTTTGGGTGTGATCGCTGCTGTCCTGTCAGCACATCGAGTGTCCACAGACCCCTCCCTTCACCCCCTGCTCCCTCTCGCTGTCTTTTCTCTCCCTCTTTCTTCATCCTTTCCTCAGAGCCAGGGTGTAACCGAGACTCTACTTGTCAGTTCTTTAGATCTGTACAAAGACAGAAGTGTGTGTTTGTGTGTGCATGTGTGTGTGTTAGAGATATATAGAGGGCCAGGCAGAGGCAGCAAACAGGTTTTCTTGAACAATAAAGCTGTTGGTTATTTTTGAACCCTGGAGAGGAAGCACTACTCCCTTCAGGGTGGGGAGGCGATTTATACAGCCCCCACCCAAAACACACACACACACACTAGCACACACAGATACATGCAATCGTTCATTAATGTGCACACAAATACACACATGCTACTCTACAGTTCACAAGCTGCACACGTGGTTAAAAACCTTTTTTCTGCAAAGAAGAATGTGCCTCTGAAGGAACTGAGTGAATTTAAATTGTGACTCTGTTTCTGCTCTGAATAACTTGAATCATTTGTTTTCTTTTCATTTTATGAATTCTCGTGAACATCATCAACAATATAAAGATAAGCAACCTTATTTGACTTCAGTTTAAGCAGATTAAAAATATGCCGTACAGGGTGAATCAAGTTGCATCCTTTCCTCCTATTCCTTTTTCATGGTCACACTAATAAAGGTGTTTCAGCTCTTTGGTTAATTTTCTTTTTCTGTGATGCAGTGTGCAGCCAACAGTATAAAGATCTGCTTTTCAGAGGCAAGTCTATGAAAGTCGGGTGAGCACTCTCTGCAGCTGCAATTTGTGAAAAAAACTGAAAGAAGACAAAAATGTTTTAATTGTAACACTGTGCATATTTTTTTGTTGTACTAAAGAAGTTGTGCATTTAAAAGATGTTCATAAAACTTTTTAGACAGTTCAAAATTAAACGTGTGACATCAGCCATCATTTGATCAATCTGTGGAAAAGTCTTTACACTCAAACTAGGAGTGTGCAAAACTTGGCAGTCTGATCACGTAAAGTTTAACTTTCAATGGCACGTTAAAGGTTAAAATTTTATCTAAGCTGTATACCAATAGTCATGACACATTATTCCTGCATGTTTTGATGTATCACTGGCAGGTTTTATGTTTACGTTTTAAGCTGTGGAATGTGTAAGTGTAGAAACATTAACAGGAACTGAACAGCACAGCATTAACCTACACTAAACAAAAACTTTGAATGCACAAGAACAAAGTTTGCCAATGTTATAGTGGTAAAAAAATACATTTAAAACATCACTGCTATTTAGGGAAATAGTTAAAACTTGCACAAATTAACTCTATATTCATGCAAAAGTTCTCACAGATGTTTCACCCCAAATAAAGAGTGCGACAGTGGTGCAGCGGAAACTGGAAAATGAAAGCTGCGTTCACTGCAAGCTGAGAAGCCAGTGAGCCAAGCAAAATTATTTTGACACCCTCTCGTACTAAAAGCAAAAAATAATAATAATAAAGTTTTAATATGACTTGCAGTAATGCACACTTATTGGGCTTGTTGGAGACTTGAATGACTCAAGGCATTTCTCAGTTTCCAACCTGCCTGTGCATTTCTGTCGCTTACATAAAAACATATTTGTGGCTATGACTGTGTATAATGGCATCAAACTCACTGGAAAACACACTGTTGCTTATATGCAAAGCAGGAGAATGGGGGCTGGTTTAGGAGACAAAGAGAGAAAGAGAGAGAAAAGTAAAGTGGCATTTGGAAGCAACAACAGGATAGAGAGTAATTCAATGATACAAACATGTTTGAACAATTGGAGAGCTGGGAGTGGTTTCAGGATGCACGGTACCTGTGCATGCAGGCTAAATTCCTATAGCATAGCTTTTATTAAAGAGTATTTGAAGCAAGAAAACCAAATCTTTAATGTCTTCAGGTCCGTCTCAAGTCTTAATGTGAGAATTTGAGGACAGGAAAGTGCTTTTTTTTCTTTGTTTTTCCACTATTTGCATTAAACCCTGAAATGTTTGTCTTGTGGTTTTATTAAAATAACAAAACAAAAGATGCTGTCTTAGTCATGTTTCATATTTCTTTGTGTGGCAGTTAACTGGCTTCATTACCGTCTCTAAAAACCAGGCAAGGCCTAATAATCAGCATTTTTCACTTTTCCCTTTGAAATCTCTTGTCTCGCCTGTTCTGCAATCAATAATACTATCAGAGGCATTTTTATTGCTAGCCATACAAATGTTAGAAGCAAAACAACAACAACAATAATAATAATAATAATAATAATAATAATAATAATAATAATGATGATGATAATAATAATAAAAAAATCAGAGCATTTGGAACAAAAACAGTTTTTGCTGTGTATCAATCTGCAGGAGTAAAACCTCCATCTTTTTGTGTGTGTTTTCCAAAGAACAAATATTGTGGAGAGGATAAAGTGTTGGTTTATTTTTCTGTGAGATTGAAAAAGGTTAGAGCAAGAAGGTTGCAGGTTCGATTCCTGGACTGGGGCCTTTCTGTGTGGTGTTTGCATGATCTTGTCGTCCATGTGTTTATTTTTTATTTTTATTTTTTCCAGTTTCCTCCCACAGAGCAAAAACGTGCATGTTAAGTGTGACTGAGAGCATGAGTGGTTGTTTGTCTTGTTTATCTCTAAGTGGCCAGGCTGTGATGGACTTGCAACCTGCGTTCTTCCACCCAGTGATCTCTTGAGACAAGCATCAGACCCTCTGTGACTCTACAGGAAAACGCAGGTAAAGAAACCAAATGCAGGTGGCTAACAACATTTCTGCCCCATTTCTAATCATCAGCATCCAAAACCCAATAAATAAAAGTGTTACGGCTGTTTTCTAATGATGACACAGCAGAAAAATGAGGCGTCACAGACAGATATGTCTGCAGAAAACATCACTATTTGTGTGAAAATTTAGACTTCGTCTGAAGAAATTCCAAACATTTCTGCAGATGATCTGGAATTCAAAACAATATTTCAGCAAAATTAAACACAGTAAACAAATGACTGTAGATCAGTCAGTGAGATGTCAGACAACAATAGGCCCAACAGCTCAGGTGAATTTGGGTGTAAAAGTAATTGTGTCTTCACTTCATAATCGAAAATCATAACAAAAACCAGGTCCTGGTTGTTATCGTCTTAAACAGCTTTTTACCTGTCAGGTATCACATTTTTTTTCAGTCAAGTTCATCTGTTGCTAACGACAGAAAAACAACTGTACACAGAATCCTCCGGTGACTCAGCTGCTCATCACAGTATCTTCTTTTGTGGAGGTTTGAGTTGAACGAGTTTTCCTCCGGCTGATTTTGTCTCCTTATATATTATTATAGTCTGATTTATCACCTGAAGGCAAGCTCGTTCAGAAATAAAAAATAAAAAAAAAGGGGGCAGACACTCCCTGCTGCGATTCTAGAAAGGCAGCTCAGTTGGCACCGGAGGAATTTTGGAGCCTGCAGTTAATTAGCCGAACAGCGATGTGATTGTTTCTGAGCGAGACAGTAAGAGTGGGAGCCAGGTGCTGTCATGTGAGCACGCACAAATCATGGATAATGTTGTCTTTCAAAGTGGAAACCACAATGAAGGCTGCAGCTGGAGCTTCACACGACTGTCTCAGCTGCCAGATTAGACCAAAATAATTTTCTTCTGTTGCTGTCAGTTTATTTGTGCGGCGTGTTTGATGGCTTTTATGACAGGATTGAGTGATAAACAGTCATAAATATCTCACCTGAGCCTCCTTCGCCTTCTTGGAGGCCTTCCCTGCAGTCGTGTCGACTGATGGGAAACAGGGCCAGCAATTCACTCAGGTGTTTACAGTTCGTCCTTATCAGTCTGGGATCAAACATGAGTTAAAAAACGATGCGGCTGAGAAAGGTGTACCTCGTGTCTGGAGTTTTACGATTCGTTATTCTGGGGCTTGAAGATTTGTACAGAATTATTTGCTTATTTATAAGCTGAAATTATGGTTTTAAGTGGACGTTTAAATCATTCAGCTGGGACCTTTTATAAAGTGGAGCTGTAACGCTTTAGTCTGAATTCCTCTTTATTGTAACTCCACAAGCCCCACTTTCACTCCTTTTCTGAGTTGTGTTTTAGATTAACTCGTTTTGATGCTGTCTCTTTCAATCTCTTTAATTTCAGTCGAGGCGCTTCACACCCTGCACTCCTTCAGCTTCCAGAGCAGTCCATTCTGGTTAAATAGAGGGATTTATGCCTATATTGATTTTCAAACTAATTAAAAGATATCAACAAATACATACCTTATCATTTAACCAAGTATTTTATTTGTACTGTCAAGGATTTAGAAAAAAATGCCAGTTTTATACCACCAATCATCATGAATGACCTTTGACCCTTGGAAGACTGAGTACTACCTAATGGAATTACTATATCTATTTCTATTTGTAAGTAAATAACGTCATTCAGTCATTCAGGAGATATTGTGCACACAAGACCACCCATGGCGGATGGACACTGCACTAACACACAGACAGAACATGCCTCAGGTCCCAGTGGGCGGAGCCATAATGAAGACAAGTTGGTAAGTCCAGACCTTATATATCAGTTCTGTCACAAATAGTTTAATGTAATAGTTCAGAAAAAGTCATAGAAAACAGAGAAACTGAACAGGTTGAAAATCAAGGAGCACTGGGAGAGACTGCAATCAACTTTTCAGCAAAGATTCCAAGTATGCAACTAAATGCATTCAACAGTTCAAACAAATGCATGAAAATTGTCTTTTCGCTCTGTCTCAGAGTTCAGCGGTGTTAACATGTGTGGGACTTGTTATTTGTGTCAAATTGTGAACTCTGTGGAAAAAAAGAAGCACAGACCTGTCGTTTCAGCAGCAGACTGTGAGCGCAGGTCAGACGGGTGAAAATTAGGGTTTGTGTTTTTATTTCTAGCTGAGCACGCCTGCGCTGTCCACAGACCACACCCTGTGTGTCCGTGTGTTATTATACAACTTGTTATGGGGACACAAATCTGTTTAGACCAGTGGTTCCCAAACTTTTTATCTTCTGACCCACAAAATATTCATGGCAAAATCTTGTGACCCCAAATATTACTGGTCTGAGTACACGAACTTTGTTAATAACCCTAAAAACACAGGCTTTTTGACAATCTAAACAGCTTGTACACAAATATAAATACTTATTTATACTTATTCTGTGTTTTTTGTAATAATTATAGGGAAAATATTACATCAGCAGTTATTTTATTACCTTTTAAATTGATTTCTGGAGATTATCCAAGGTGCTTCATGACCCATAATTGGGTCCCAAGCCCAACTTTGGGAACCAAAGTGCAG
>NW_013952501.1:729817-733267 GCF_001266775.1 Austrofundulus limnaeus | reverse complement strand
CAGGTTCTACATACTATTACACATTAATTTAATAAAAGACTATTTTGACTTTTCCCAAGGTATTTGGAAATATTTTTCTTATCACTGTGAGTTAGGACTGATCAGAGTATGTCGACAATAGTATATGTTATAGGACTACACAGGATGTTACAGTGTATTTTCTACCACACGGCTTTATCAGTACGATACATGTCTATCGTTTTCATGAGAAAAAAACAACTCAATATTTACATTTCATGTGAGGATTATGGCTAGTAAAGAGTTTTTATGCCACATGACGCTCAACTTGGAAAGTTTACAGTCATATTTCTTGACGTGGAAGTTTTTGCTGCTGTTTGAATAAGAAGTAGTCATTGTTTTTTACTTACATTTTGTCATAGTACCAACAAACGAAGGCATGATTGTGGTAACATGATCTCACCAACAAAAACTGCTGTCATTTCACTCTCTCTTGTAATACATTGGCAAGACATAGAGTTGGCACTTTTACAGATGCATCAAATATATGATTCAAGTTCCTGTGAACTGTGCACACGATAATAACATTTTAAATTATTTGAGTTTTTAGTGGTAGAGTGAATAACAGGAAAAACAAAAAGATAGCACATGTATTTGTTATGTTTTGCACCAAAGGACAAATGCATAAGTCACTAGAACGAGTCAGGAATAACTTGAGACAAAGACACACGCCCAGTATAAACTGCTAAGTCATAAAAAATCCTCCCTTCAAGTAAAAACAGATTAAAAAACTCTGAGGAATGAAGCAGTTCATTTGCAGCGAGGCAGTTGGCACACAGACAAACTGATGATGGATGGACTCTGAGGAACTCACTTGTTTTTCTGCCTGGAGTAATGGCATCAACCCTTCACTCTTAGAGATAATTTTATAACTTGACACTCAAACAAATGCTACATTTTGCTTTGTCCCATTAATGCAGAATTAATGCAACGGAGTCTTGTTTATGGGGAAATAAGTTTGGGAGATATTTTAGCTTGGAACGTGAGGGTGGATGTGATGATGAGAACTACAAACATTAAAAGCTGTGAACCCCACAGCAGAGCCTCTGCACGACAAACCAAGCTCACTTATTTATGCAGCAGCACTCACACTTTATAATCCCAGGAGTTTATTGGGCTGTTTTGCTGACTGTTTTTTTTTTCCATCCTTATAATCGACTCCTCCCAAAAGATAAACCCTTCTTTTGCTTGATCAAACTAAGCTGAGAGGTACAACACAGGTTTCCAGCTGCTTCTTCACTCTGATTAACAGCTTTGGTGAAAAGATAAACGTAGAGGATTATATGAAGAATCGTTTTTGTTTGATCTGAGTTTACAGTTACAGTCACAGGTGGTCACAGGTCTAAAACTTCTGTTTTATAATCTCATGTCACTCTGAGATAAGAGGCAGGTTTTTTTTGTTCCTACAATTCTGACCTTTGCTACTACTTTTGTTAGCTGCTGCTGATATGATAAATGAAGAAACAGAAACTACTCAGAATCCAGTTTTCTTTTTATTTATGCATTTAAATGTCTTGTTTAACCGGTTCAACCTATCTTTTATCGAGGGTGCGGAGGTCGAGTTCACAGTTGAGTGATTACAAGGAGAGACGTACGACACTACGAGAAAACAACCATCAAGGAAATAACAAAAAGAAGAAAATATATATATATATCATATTAGTTTTACAATATTTAGCTGAGATAAGGACTGATGCATCCTGTCAAATTTTTGTTGTATTTTATTGTAATCAGGGGTGTTACACAAGAGGGACAAAATTCATAACTTGGTCCAACCCAAGAACAATCACTGGAGTTTATTTATTAAGAATATTATGAAACAACTTATTCTTATAGAAATACATATAACCTTTTCCAAATGTTATTTCATGTATCATTTAATACATACATAACCAAACAGATGAAAAAAACACATTTACTGACTCATTATATCATGTCTTTTTTTGTCAACCACTTTTTCCTTTATTATATATTAAAGATACATTTTATCACAATCCAGAAAATCTGATATAAAAATAAAACCCTCACTAAAAAAATCAGTTTATTTGACGTTAAAATAAAAAGAGAATACTGAAAAAGATAATTAAAGTTGATTTTCTGTTACCCTTTCCACAACAAAATCAAAGATTACTGAGAAATTCAAATGTAATTTTTTTGGTTTTTAAAGTGGTCTTGCTGTTATGAGAAGAACACACTAAATAAACTGAAGAAAAGAGAAATCATTTTACATTTATAGCATTACCCTTGGGGCCAGATTACTTGTTAACGACAGCCAGATTTGGCCCACAGGCCTTGAGTTTGACACAGGTGTCATAGGGGAAACTTGAATATTTTAGTGTTAATGTGGAATAAAAATAGAGATTATGGTGTTGTTTTTAATATATCTTGAACTGGAATAATAAAATTTTTCATGCACTGTTTCATGTACAGATTTCACAATACTGTTGATCTTTGCAGCTTCTCCAGAGTTACTGAGATGAAGTTGACACTCTCCTTGCCTGGTCTTCATGATCCTGGTCTTCATGATCCTGGTCTTCATGATGCTTTTTGATCATCAACACACCTCTAAGGCTTCCATGTTCCTTCTGAAGGCGGTCAGTTGCCTGAATACAAATGCACGCCACACATTTACCATTTTTTTAATTTGTGAAACATTCCACTTCACAATTACGTGCATCTATGCGTCAATCTATCACACAATATCCCAACTGTGACAGAAACATGATGAAATGTGAAAAACGTTCAAGTGCACGGTGCACTCACCCGTCTGGATGTCAGCGCTCATACGTGCACACACACATCCCTCAGATAAAGCAAACACAGAAGTGAAACAAAGTGGTGCTCGAAACGTCTTCAGTCATCCATCATCCTACAGAACAGCAGATCTATGATATGATTATGTTTCAGCTCAGCAGCTGAGCGTCACGGTTTGTGGAGATCTGGACCCAGGAATGCAGAGGAGCACGAGAAGTTTAAGGGAACTTTAAGGGTTCTTGAACAAAAACAAAAATGCTTAAGTGGCTTCTTAGAGAAAACAACAAGGTTACATGTTGTCTGTCAATGTACATACCTCAAATGTGACTGATGTCCTTTAAAAAAATACAAATGTGGACACCTAAAAACAAGTTGCTCAAACAAAGAGGATACTTTCTGTTGTTATATAAGATGGAAACTTGTGTACTTATACTTCCGATGGCTGCACCCACGTAGCTGTGAACAGGGTTGTAAATATTTAGCAAAATTGTAAAATAAACAGCTGCTTCTTGTGCAAATTATTTATCACCAATGTGAATTTAATGCAACAAACTTAATAGTGCTACATAAAGAAATAGATTAATAACCTGAGGGAAATTTGTTAATACAAAGAGTATTTGTGGATTTTTATTTTAATATCTAGTAATGATATTTTACGATATGACGAATTTCCAAAAC
>NW_013952501.1:724789-728407 GCF_001266775.1 Austrofundulus limnaeus | reverse complement strand
GTGTGTGTGTGTGTGTGTGTGTGTGTGTGTGTGTGTGTGTGTGTGTGTGTCAGTGTTTGACAACTCTTTCTCATGTTTTCTTGCATGGATGTGTGTGTCTGATGATGGATCCTGTTTCCTCTATACCCTGCTGGTGGCCCCCCTATAGGCCTCCCCCCAGAGGTCTGCAGGCCTGCAACCTCACAGTCTGCTGCTGGAGAGGAGCAGAGAGGGTCTATGTGTGTGTGTGTGTGTGTGTGCATGAGTGTGCGTTTGAGGGAAAGGAGGAGCTCAGATGAAGGAACGGGAAGCCAAAATAAGAGGATAGGGGGGCCTCAAAGTGAGAGGAGTCAGCAGAGCTTATGTTATTATGGGAGTCAGGAACAAGGGGTGAGGTAAGGGGTAAAAATGAAGGCGATGGGAGGTGCGCTCGAGGGGGTTAAGAAACTGGAACAAGCAGCGTTCTTGAATTAGCGTGACCGAAGCAGAGCCCGCCGAACGTCGAAAACGTCGGGGGTATTAGCTCACCACCGGCATGAGTCAGCCAGTTAGGAGTCCGCATTAGGACTGACTGCAATGTCAATAACCACGCCGGAGTCAGCGTGGACACAAAGTTCTGCTCGGGGAGCGATGAGGCAACATGTGGCCCTGAGCTGTGCTGCTGAAGTTCGTGGGCAGTCTGTCGCCAAAAGTGACAGTGATGAGATAAAGTCGCATAGCTCTGACCTGAGGTGAGAGCGGCGGGAAGAAAGGAGGTGGAGAAGTCAAGAAGAATCAGGAACTCTGAAACTGCAGTGTGTGTGTGTGTGAGTGAGTGTGTGTGTGAGTGTGTGTGTTGCAGCAGAGTGCTCTTGGACAAAGCTGTTGTCTGGAGGTTTCTGGTCTCTCTCTGGTGATCTCATCATCTCCAGCCTGTTGCCATTAGAGCATGTGTGCGTGTCTGTAATAATTTAGCCCTTTAGTGATTTAGTGTGTGAATTCTGTTGAGCTAGCAGAAAGTCTGTGTGCGGCTCTGAGTGTGCACAAATAGTGTGTATGTGGCAGGGGTGTGTGGAATTGGTAGCCAAAGACTCCAAGCCCGCAAAACCCCACCACCCCGTTTGGTCATGTTGTTTTAAATTCGTTCATAGAGAGAGAGAAGAAGAAGAAGAAGAAAAGGAACACAGAAATTGTTGGGGGGGGTGCTGAGGAGGTGGTGGTTGGAGGAGAACAGCAGAGGGTGGAGAAAGATGGTGGTGGGGGGGTAAGGGATGTAGGAAGTGTTTGCTGAGTGGGTTGGGGTTGAGTACACAGTAGCTGTACTGACCGAGAAGGACAATATTTACAGACATGCACAAACACACACCCACTGGTGCGCAACGAGGAAAGTACTCCCCAACACCCAGGGTTAGGGCTTCTTACGTACCGTTTATCCACAACACATGCTGGCTCCTTTACCACTTAAGGGTGGTGGGGGGGGGGGTCTGAAAAGAGGATTCAACAACTGCCTGATCTCTATCTTGCAGCTGAAGGAGGTTGTTGACTTCCAGGAGTTACTGCAGCTGGAAAAATCTCACATTGATATGACTTGTTTGGTGTAATAATACAGAACCAAAACTAGAAATACTTAAAGGAATGCGCGTCGCCTGTTGCCTTGCACGCCGAAGTTTTAAAACGAGCTTTTGCTCGACATGTTTATGCTCAGTGTATGTGTTGGAGATGCCTCTCAGCTACTACCATACTGAGTTTGACCTTCATTTCTGTTAAATTGACTGAGTTATGGTAATTTTTCTGTTTTTCAAAGGCAGCCATCTTGAGTCAGGTTGACGTCAAACATTAAAGAGCTGTGCGCGCGATAATTACTTTTTTACAGGCTTCATCAAAATTGATCCAAAATGCAACCGGTGATTACTTTTACGACGCTTCGTTAAAATCTGTCGAGTCGTGAAATGTTTTTACTAAAAGACACAGGAAGAATTACTGAACAGGTGCTAAAAGACATATAGTTTATTGTTTTAACAGCTAATAATTTGATCCCTGAGTAAAATACTGCGCAGCAAAATTAGGCTTCTTTCCTCCGATTGTTTCAGTTTTGTGCACACGTTATAATCCATGCCTGTTGAACTCACCACCCTAACCACTATGTTCTGAATAAAATAAGTCAATTTTATTAAAACCCCTTTTCCCTCCCAGATCAGAGCATCTTCTTGGTTTCTCTTTGCATTCACACTGTAGAATAGGAAACCGAACATCTTTTTCCCCAACAACCCAATTTGTTCTCGGGTTCACTTAAAAAAAATGGGGCCTCACATAAAAAAACGCACCTGTTTGACAGGTGAACTCTCAGAGGAATGGTATGTTCCTGGAACCACACGGTTCTCCAAGGAGTCAATGCTATACTTAACCCCGGCCCGCAGGCGGTTGTTCTACTTTTTGAGACAGATGGGTCTCATATAAGTGACGTTTCAACATTTTCTTTTTCTCACCTCGGCACGTGAATGTGTGTGCGGATGCTCACAAAGGTCCACGTCTGAAACTGTAGTTGTCCCTCGGGCTGTTCTCGCTCGCAGGTTAAGAGTAAAATGGCATGTGCTGCACTTTAAATTGTCAAGGAGGCTCAGCTCACGAGCAGGTCTGCTTTGATCAAAGTGAGGAAAAAAATGGTGAATGTGAAAGAGTTCAGCTGCAGGCCACGTGACTGAAAAAATGCAATTTCATTCCACAAAAAAGAAAAAAAAAAAAAACGAGGAAGTTGTAGTTTCTCCACCAGGAAGAAGTTGAAGTGTCAGGTTGTTTTCCGTAATTTGAAAATGAAAAAAGTGTGAGTGGCAGGAGGCGTAATCTGAAGCTCAAGTAAACGCTAATATAAATTGACAAAACTGTTTTCCTGCGTGTTTATTTTTTGCACTCTACGTCGCCACAATTTTTAACTTTTAAAACTTTTCATATTCAGCTTATTGAGGAGGTGCTGTTACTTTTGGTGTTTTTAGCTTTGGTATTTTCACATTTTACAAAAAAAACATTTTTTATTTGTTTTACATTTTCCTGAGATATCTTCGATTATTTCTAAAACACTGTTGTTCTGAAATCTGCTTCAGAACATTTCAAATATTTTTGTACTTATATGCTAGCTTTTAGCCAGACTTTTGCTGCTTTCAACTATTGTTTTATCCTCTTAGCTAGTGTTCATCTTTTAGCTTTAAAGACTCAATTTCAGCTTATTCGGCAAATTTTAGCAAGGTCACTTAGCACTCAGTGTTAACAGTTTTCACAGAAAATACTAGTTCTTGTTTTTACAGATCTTAGTTGATTGACTTCACTTAAAAATCATTAGGTTGTGAATACAATTCAGGTGGATATTTTTGAAACTTTTATGACAGCTACTTATTTTTGCACATGTGAAACCTGTTTTCAGGCCCTTTGGAGTTGATTGTTTTTCAGTGAAAGTACCTATAAACTCCTTCCTTTGTTCCTTTCCCGTGTCGTGATCTGTGTGTGTTTCAGACTTTCTGCTTTCGTCAGCTCTGTGTGTGATACACAACCACAATAGGACAATTGCTTGACCTCAAGTTGAACTACCATACAATTCAAACTCAGATTAGAAAACACACCCTCAGCACGCACGCACGCACACACACACACACACACACACACACACAC
>NW_013952501.1:708113-722600 GCF_001266775.1 Austrofundulus limnaeus | reverse complement strand
GTGTGTGTGTGTGTGTGTGTGTGTGTGTGTGTGTGTGTGTGTGTGTGTGTGTGTGTGTGTGTGTGTGTCTTAGCAAAATATCTCATAAACCACTGGACCAAATTTAAAGAAACCCTCAGAAATGAGCTGCTATTTTCACCCACAAATACTGCATTTTTGGAGTCAACATGATTCACGATGGTCACCACCGCTAACTGATCTTTGTTAACACAAATTTGCTATAACTCAGTTATCTTTACATAGATCGAGGTAAAATTTGACGTGGCAGTATAGCTGAGTCATTTGCAACCCATATTTTGATCAAAAATCTTGTAACATTTTTTCTGATATCATGCAGTATTTGACCAGAATAGCTATAATTTGTTAATTTTGATGATTTTAATTGAAAACTGACAAAGGGCAGCATTCCTTATGCATTCCTTTAAAGAAAGCTATAATGCTAAAGTTAAACCTGAAGTCAATATAATGGGGGGAAAAGGTTTTATTACAGTTGTTTCAGGTCAACTTTGGAGCTAAAAATATCTCATTTTAGTGAGAGTCTCCTTACCTTGACTGTCATCTTCTTGAATGGGTGGGAGTCCTGTTGGGAGGCAAAAAACCAGTAACTATCAAAAAACTGACACAACCTGGGAACATTTTTGATGGTTACAGATTGTTTTTGTGTTTTCAGGAACTCACCTGACCAGGAAGGAAGCCCAGATGACTGGAGTCTTGTCCTTGCTGGAAATGAGTGATCAAAAACTGAAGAATAGATACTAAAAGATGATGCATATATATAAAATGCAAATTACCTTTAGAAGTAGTAACATCTGGTTGTGTCTCACCAACTGTACAAAGAACATCAGAAACATGCACTCAGTCACAAACATTAATTATTATTTCTGTTCCATGGACTCTGCAAATGAACACTGTAAATCAGATGCTGGTACACAGACCAGTACTTGTATTTTGACTCATATCACCAGCTGGGGCACAATCTGCCTCTCAGAAGCTCACACCTTCTGGCTGAAAATGTCATATTCAATAAGGACATATTATAAAAGGACAACAGGTGCAAAAACATTGCCATATGAAATTATATGGAATGTGACATCTTTTTTGTAACTAGAGTTGTTTCAAAACAACAACAATTTTGGTTTTGGCCCTGCTCAGACCATTCATCAGGTCAAAATAAACCCATATTAAAGGCATTCAAAGAGTTACCTATAACAGGTAAAATAGGGATTAATCATAAACTTCATGCAGAAACCCATTTAAAACCATCAGAACTATCGGATCTTAGAATTTACTGGACTTTAAAGAAAATAAAGAAATTAAAAGTGTTTACCATTTAACTGCTGACTGGTAAACTGGTAACCAGGAGGCCCTTTAGGTTTTGCTGTGAAGGGAAAAAAATACTTTTGGTGCATTTTTAAAACCTATAACTCAACAAACCGCTGCCATTGGTGTTGTTCTGTCTTACTGAACAAATGTTTTCCAAAATAGATTTGTCTGATGACAGTTGTCAGCACACACAGCAACACGACACACAGCAGAGCCAGCCAGATCACCCTGATCGTACACCACTCATCTGGAGGGAAAAAAGTCAGACTTTCATCTCAGCGTGTCTGTTTCTTTCATCATCACTGTTCGAACTTAAAAGGAAAGCAAAATTCTTATTTAATGCAAAAAAGCTCTCATTATTGCACCAAAAGAACCTATAACATTGTAAATACAGACATATGTGTCAGAGGAACAGAAATTAGGGGTGAAACATCTAAAGGAGAATGGAAAGCAGTGAGTTTTTGGAAAAACGTGGTAAGAAAAAAATGGGTGGAAATTGTGCGTTTGATGGATGTCTAGTTTTCATCTGGAAAATATGACACAGACTTGGCTTTAAAAAAAACAGGGGGCGTTTTAGAGCTCAGAGCAGAAAGAAAGAAAGAAATCAATACAGGAGGAGCAGGAGATTGTGGTCTTACGAGAGAGAAAAAATCATGTAGTACAAAGGAGGAGAGAATCACAGCGTAGATTTGAGTCAAGAGAAGGACAATTGAAGGAAAATTGTTCTATTGAAAAAAATGACTCCACTGAGGGACTGAGAGAGAGGGCGGGTAATAAAATGAAAACTGTTTCCTGGTCCCTCATTGTCTCCTCACTGCTCCTTTTTTCCCTATAGGAGCCGAGCCACGCGAGGAACAAAGAAGAACCTGTCTCTCGTGCCGACACCAACCTTCATCTGTTGGTTTCCATGGCAGCTTTTCCATTGCTGTTCCAGTCAAAACTGTTCGATTGGCGAGCCAAAGGAGACAGCGGCTTTGATTGGTTGATTTAGACGTGGGAAGGAGAGGAAGGCAGCAGTAGAAACCCCTCGTCTGGCCTTCGCCGTCACCCGTTTGGTCTTCGTCCTCTTCAGGGTGAATGGAGCTGTGGTTACTGAGGCCATTTAAAGTGACAGTTAGGATCTTTGTGTCGTTGAGATGAAGCCAGACCGATGCCTCAAAATGCATCTTCACGCCTGTGAACAAAAAACAAAAAAATAAATGAAATATCTTTAAACGGTTTCCTGAAACTTTGCACCAACATTTATTACTTGAAGCTGAGATCCTGCCGTAGAGTTCATCCATGTTTGTGTCTGTTTCACACACGAACCAGCTCATTTTTGGATCGTCGCTGATTTCCCACGTTTCTGTCAAATTGTTTTGATTGTTTTGCGTGCAGAGCCGCTCCCACTTTTCATCATCTGCCGTCTGAGACAGATCACAAATGTCTTTTCTCTTTCCTTCAGCATTTTCAGGCCTTCCACTTTCCCCCTTCTTTAACCGGTTCCTTTGTTCACAGTGTCGGTAGGGAAGGCAGAAGAAATCCACTTTCGACACTGAAAGGATAAAGAGAATGGAGATTTAGACAGACCGCATCATGCTCTGAAGTCAGAAACCGAAGCCCTGTTCCTCAGGTTTTTTTAATCTTTTTTTATGGTGCTCAGGGGGAAGACAGAAAAGATGAAGAAAACTGAAGACAAACAGCAGCAGGCTGCTTTTATAAATAAGTGTTTTTTCATGGCACAACACAGAAATATTTTCAAACAGCTGTCAGTCACAGCTGGATGGTGCTATGTTTGGGTCTGGCTCTTATCTCCAGAGACACAGAAGGAGAAAAATGAACAAAATAAGCTTTACTTCTAAAAATTGACTTTAAGAGGAAGTTAGAACAAAACACAAAAAAGTGGGTACTTCTTCCTTATTAATGAGTCTGAAATGATGCAACAGAAACGATGAATAAACCAAAAACGATACATGTTCCTCCTCGTGTTGCTCCGACCCACCTGTGGATATTCTGAAGAACTCTGGCAGGCAGATGATGAAGACGAGGATCACGAGGAAGAGAAGCTTGGTCACTGCAGCTCTTACCATGGTTGTGCAATAAGTTGGTTCAAACTGACACACTGTGTGCACCCGTACCACCTTCCATATTCACAAACACAAACGTGTGCTTTACCATCAGGTTTGGGTCCACCTAAAAGGTTCTGTCAGGCTTTAGGAGGCTCTGATGATGTTGTTTTGTTCGTAATTCATACCGACGAAGGCAGCAACATGTGTACATTTTGCAAAGCAACTTCACTTCCTATTGCACTTCCTGTAGATTTCTGAGTGTGTGCAATGGAGAGAAGCAGAGACAACAAGGGGTTTCTGTCAGCTCAGTGTGAGTACAACTTGTGTCTTTTGTCTGGGTGTAGATGTGAGAGATTGTACACAACTGTTCTTCTGTGAGGGGAGATGAAATGTGCTGGCAGGAATTTATTTATGATTTTAAGTCTGCACCATGCCATTATTATTTTCACAAAGTTTGTGGGAACAAAAAAAACCAATTGCTCCTTTTAGAATGAAACTGAAACCAGGAGCTTCTGCATTAACAAACTAATCACCAGTGAAAGAGAGCTTTTCTTAAAAATCTTTATTTTTCTTTTTTTATCTTTAGTGGTGTGTGTTGACACAACAACCATAAAAAAAATCCTCTAAAATACCCTTAGAGGAGCAATTTATGCTACTCATCCATGTGGAAATGGTTATAAGACCATTTTCAAACAATTCAGAGTCAAATTTTCTGTAATGAAACTAATTATTCACCACTGCTAAACGTTCAAGACAAGTGACCATGACCATGCAACGTGCAAAATACAACAAAAACAAACTCCACAAGTCATGAGGAACTGTACAGGTTTCATTAAAAAAATTAAACTTTACAACAGGACAATCAGAAAAAGACTTTTTTGGATAAGTTGCAACAATGAACATCTTTGTATTATAAATATTGTAGAGTCGATGTGAGACTGCTGTCTGATAGTAAAGCCTGACTTAAACCAGATCATCCACCAGGACCAGGATCCAAGGCACAACGGAAAATCTGCATTGAAACTACTGAAAATGAAAGGTATTGAGGGACTGCAATCATCCAGTCCAAGTCCAAACCTCAGCTTGAAATGCTGTAGTTGGAGTGTAAAAGAGCAGAATGCCCTAAAACCTCTATAAAATAAATGTTAAAGAAAACTGAGTCCATTTTTCTCCTCACAGTGTGGGAGACTGAAACAGTTTTACACAAGCAAGCTCAAAGTCATAGCTTTACACACACACACACACACACACACACACACACACACACACACACACACACACACACACATATATATATATATATATATATATATATATACACACACACACACACACACACACACACACACACACACACACACACATATTGACATAGTGTTTTATAAAGCTTTATTCTTTTGTGGCAAATAAGGTTAAGAAAGTAGACATAAAACGTGTCGTCAACAACAAGCTTTTCTTGTTGTCACCAGTTCAGTACTCCCAGTACTTTTCCACTCCTCCGTCCTGCCACACTCACTGACACCTGCTCCGTTTGCTCAGCTGTTTTCTACATCCTGCTTAGCTTCAGTCCATATAGCTCCTCAGTCAGTCCTCAGTGGAGCATCATGTCGGTTCTCACACCAAGTCTGGTTCCTGTTTAGCTTTAAAGTCTCTTCCTGCCTCCTCCAGACATCTTGCGCCTCCCTGTGCTCATCCTTCATCTCTGTACATACAGAATCTGAAGGTTAGTGTCATGTTTCCTGTCACAGTCTCACAAATCTGACTCTTATACACAGAACAAGTCGCAACAATGTGTGTCAAAGTTTGCAGCCTTATAACTTTACCTGCAAGCTGACTTTGCCCATTTGTTGTATTTAACAAATATTAAACTAATAAAGCGTCCCGATGCATCTCAGTAATCCAGGTAGAAAAAAAATCAAAAAGAAAAAAATAAGTAGGTCCTCTGGATGGGTTCTTCTTTAGTGAAACATTTCGTCTCTCCTCCAAGAGACTTCTTCAGTCTGATGAGTTTCAGGTGAACTCTGCCTAATCAGCACTGCCTCCACATGGTGGACAAACAGGTTAGTCACATGCAAAAGAGGGCCATCGCCTAACAATAAGCTTAATTAGCTCTATTGTTCATAGAGGGTCATGTGGCCCATCACCTGACTTATTGGTTTGGATGCTTCGGCTGTGGTTATTTGGTGTTTTGTTATGTGTATGTAGTGAGTGCAAGTGGGGCTCAACGTCCCCTTGTTTTTGTCTCTCTTTCCCTATTTGTGTTGGGTATCATTGGGGCCCTGATTCACTGGGGGCTGAGTCATACTTGCAATAACAGCATTGTAAGACTGTGTGTCCACCATGTGGAGGCAGTGCTTATAAGGCTGAGTTCACCTGAAACTCATCAGACTGAAGAAGTCTCTTGGAGGAGAGACGAAACTTTTCACTAAAGAAGAACCCATCCAGAGGACCTACTTATTTTTTTCTTTTCAATTTAAACTAATAATCTTAAGGGGTCTAATTTATAATATTGTTTTTATGAGACTAAAAGCTAAATAAAATACACAGTGTTCTCACAGATTTCTTCTATCTTGAATGTTGCAGCTCAGTAGAGTCAAACGGTGTCTGCTTTATCGTTTTCCACTTTCATCTGCTTCAAAAATAATTTATATTTATTTTCTTTGTACAGACTGACTTGATCTTTGTTTGGTGGTTGGTGCAGCTCGAATTTTATGGTTTGGTTCCTGAGAGCCACTTGTCTTGGCAGGACACACACGTACGCACACACAATGCTGAGCATGTCTGGCAGGTGAAGCCTTATCTCTTTTCCACAGCAGTTTGTTGCTCTCAGGACTCAGTCGGCAGCTTCAGACGAGAGACAGACGCTGCCAAAACATAAAAAAAAAAAAGCCAGAAAAACAGTTTTGAGTGCTTTTACATTTAATCAAATCTGCTTGGCACTTGAGTGATTTCAAGCATGTTGCTAATTCATTGTTTCAACACAAGTTCCTCAGAACAAAATGTTGGTGTAGATGCCCAGCCAGGAAATCTTTAAAGCCTATCATTAATATTTTTAGGTAACTAACCTTCTCTTTTTAAGACATTTTGCTTCTCATCAGAGAAATTTTCACAAATCAGTCTAAAATGTGAGTTGTTAATTTTTTAGACTGTGATCCACATTTTGGACAGAGAAGATAAGCGGTTGGAAAGAGGGATAAAATAAACCATTTATGTCAAACAGGAAATATAACAAAAAATAAAGGAGAAGTCAATTCATCAGAAACTTTTACTTTGTCTCCAGTCAGTTTCATACAGAGTGTCATGTGGACCAGGCCATCAACAATCATAATGACCCTCAGGAGGGAGAAAGAGTGATTTGCATGTGAGTTTAGTCCTCAATCAATCAATCAATCAATCAATGATGCAGTGCACTTTAATACAAAAGCTTGAAATTCCCTATTTATTAGTCCGAGAAGGCTGCATTGATGAGGAAACGAAAACTTTTCAAAAAGAAAAAACTATCATGATTTATGTTCCAGGTAATTAACTGAAGCAGTTCAGATAATAGAGTTAAGCTCAGAATGCACATCGCACACCAATCTGCATGCCAAAGTTTGAAACAAAGACCTTGCACCATCTGTTAGCATTCAGAGTTTGTGTTGGCGATCACTCTCAGCTACTACCACACCAAATTTTAACTCTGTATCCCAAAAACTGATTGAGTTCTAGCCTTAAAATGAGAAACACTCAAATTTAGGAGCCCAGATAGTTACAGTTTGTGTAACTTCAGTTCTGCATTTTCGCTTTTTTATTTTATTTTTGTATTGTCAGTGTATGGCTAATAGAAAACAACTGATTTATTCTTCCTTATAACTGAATAATCCTATAAACATGTACTGTATATTTTCAGTCCCATAAGTATGTGTACAGTACATCTATTTTCAGCGCGTTTTCTCACATCTTCACAGCACCCCACGTATGAAAGCCGGTGTTAGAAGCCATAGCTGGTGGCAATGCAGACCAGCTGACAAAGTTAACTTCCTGATATCAGCAAAACCTCGGGGCCACACGTCGCTTTCCTGCTCTGAGTGCCAGAAATCTAATCAGTAATAACTGCCTGTGATTGGGTGGAAGGCCCAACTCTCTGCCAGGCAGTGAATTAACTCCGTTTTATAGATTTGAATGCTCCCGAGTGCTGAATTTTAATGTTTTTAAAAACTCAATGGCCTCCTCTCCAGGCTCTCAGTCCAAACGTCTTTCTGCTGGATATTTCCACTGCATTAAAGCTCCAATAAATCTTTTCATTTATCGACTGCGTGTTCCACCAACCAGCGATGTCATTAAGAAACAGCAGATGACTACAAGTTTATTGTTAGATGCTGAACTTTAAGAAGTTGTGCTGAACTCCCTCACCTCTAGAGATCAGTGCGAGAACTTTAGTCGTGTTTATAGTAATTGCTCCGTTTAAACTTTTGGCTCACTGCAAGAACTGTTGAAATATTTATGAAACCAAACAGGTGTTTTTTTCTTAAGTAATCTGTCCGTTTGTTCTGTCACCTTTAACTTACAGAGCGTATCTGTTATTTCTACCTTTTGCAGTCAAAGAATCAAAATGAGAAAACCAATTCAGCCGGCTGTGCAAAGTGAGAATTGTGGATGTCTGTGTGGGAGGAAGGGAAAGAGTGAAAAAAAAGTAATCATGAGTTTAACATTTTCTCAGTACCAAACACACGCAGTGATCAAATGCTTGAATATCAAAATAACTTTATACTTTATTTATGTTCTCCATTCCACATGAGGTCATAATAATACAAATAAATACACAAATACGCCTAAATCTTTTAAGTGGTGATAAAATTTATAAACCACCAGCTTCATTCAGTGATCATCAGTTCGTAATAGTGATCACGATTGACTGCAGCTGTAGTTTATCTTTGTCAGCATAAACAGTACTTTTAATTTGACTAAAACTAAAAACAATGGGAAAATTCAAAGAACGGGACTGTAGATCTGCACAAGTTGGAAATATCTCTTAGTCATTTTGAAACAACTTCAGATTCCAAAATTATCACTTCAAACATTTTAAGTGGTTGCAAGTTATTCAGATGTAGCTCAGCTTTGCTAAGATCTGGCAGAATCCTAACATAAAAAATGGATAAAAAAAACATCAAAACTGGTTTCTAACTGGATAAGACTGGCTAACATTAAGCTTCTAGAACAGACATCCCATATTCCTTTATACAGTAGATATGCCAAAATGCACAGAAAACAACACAATGGCTCAGTGGTTAGCACCGATGCCTCACAGCAAGAAGGTTCTGGGTTCGATGCCTGGTTTGGTCCTGGGGGTTTTCTGGATGGAGTTTGCCTGTTCTCCTTGTGGTGGTGTGGGTTTTCTCCGGGTGGTTTCCCCCAAAAACACATACAGTAGGTTGCCTTCAGACCCAGGCCTTCTTCGAAAAATAGATCTTTGATCTCAATGGGATTTTTCTGGTTAAATAACAGTAAAATAAATAAATCAAATCAACCATTTTAAACAGCCTCTACAAATTCTGCCAAGAAGAGTGGTCTTATAGCAGCCAGAATTACACTAGAAGCTTGTTGACGGAAACGAAAAGTGTGTGTTTGAGGTGCGACCTGCTGGAACATTTAATAGGTGTTTCTGCAGCCTCACAGCAAAACGGTCCGGTGTTCAAACTCAGATTTGAGCCTGGGCTCTTTCTATATGGAGTTAGCATGTTCTAATCGTGTTTGCATGTTGCGTTTAGACTGCCTTCATGCCCAAACAACCCTTGAGAAAAAGATCTCAGTAATTGCCTGGTTAAATAAATAGAAATGTATACAAACGTTAGTAGACATGTATGTACAGTATTTGAGAGGGTATGTATAATCGCAGTCTTGTGGAAAATCAATCATGAAATCAATAGTGCACACTTAATTCTTATTATAAATCACTAATGCAGTATGATTTGGTGCCATCCTTTTGACATGTGCTGTGTGGTGGCATTAGCTTCTGCAGTTCAAGGATTTCTGAGGCAAAAAAAAGAAGAAAAACCTTCAGAAATCCATGAAAATCATGTTCATTCCACTCTGAAAAAGAAGAACATTCAAATTAATAATTTAAAGCCCCAAATTAACATGACATTCATGCCTGGTGTAAGTGTAGCGATGTAAAGTTCTGACTGTAACTATAAACCTTGTTCGATGCTTTTACCGTCTGCTGTGTCGTCTCGGCTCACCTGAGACACACGCTGCAGCATCATGCAAGATATTTTAAGAGCTCCACATTAAACTGACCAAAGAAAGCTCAGGAATGGGACGTAATATGTTCTTAAAGGTACAAGAGAAAAGGAACAAGTAGAGGAGAACTTCGGAAAGCTCAGGCTCAGAGTTTAGTTATATTTCAGGTATTAGATGAAGAAGATTCGATCCTCCCCGTCGCGTTCTCACTGCCACGCCTGAGCTTAATCCCTGGATCTGCTCTGAATGAACGCAGTAATGTTTTCAGACAGGCAAAGACATCAATAACCACAGAGATTTTACATTCTCTTTCATCCTTTCCACGCAGGAGAAGAGTTCAAACTGTTGATTCAAGGGTCATGAGCTGTTTGAAGAGGACTGGTGTGTGAAATCACAGCTGAAATTTTTGAAAGATAAATGAGATTTGCTGCTTTTTGGCATGCTAGAAGTTTGGAGGTTTTGCTTTTAAGAAATAATTTGCAACAAGAGAAGCGAAAAGAATCAAACTTATGTCTTTACGGTGTTCGATTTTGCACTCGACCACAGCTGAAAGAAATAAGAAAGATACTACTTTCAATCTTTATGTCTGTGACATTACACAGTATAACTCTTTAACTTCTGTTGTTTATGAGGTATTTTACTAAAAGACAGAAAAAGTTGACTCCAAATAGTGTATATATGTTATATGTATTTTAAAACAATTTCCGGCTCTTGGAGACTACTTTAATGAGAGACAAAACAGTGCAAAAATAATGAGGCCTGCAGTGGGACATGGTGGGGATGTTTGCATTAAAAAAACAGAGCAGGAGGAGAGGGGAGGTGGAGGAAGAAGGATGAGTGATTTAGTGCTGTGTCAGCAGTGAGGCGTCATCTGGCTCTCCAGGGACGAAGCTGCCGCGAAGCTTTATGACTTTTTATGGAGAAATTATGATGTTTCACAAAGAGATTATCATTACGGGCGACACTTTAAAGGTGATGAAGAGTTCCTGACTGATCATCCCGCAGACGTAATCTACGTGTCTGTCTGAATCAAGCAATTTAATTGTTGTTTTTGCTTTCTCTGCTATTTTATTTCCAAAAGATATTCACAAGTTTTTGATTTTTGAATTTTGGGGTTTTGGATTTGTGTCTGAGAGTTTGTGTTTTTCACACTTTCAAAGGATGATGCAAGCCTTAAAGTGGTGCTAAAGTGAACAGAAAACTCAAAGTGCTGCGCCTCTTCGACTTCCTCCTCCTGTTTCCCCTCTTTTCTCTCCTCCGCTGCAACCTTTCTAGTGAGAAAATGTCATGTCAATAAAAGCTTTTTAACATGAGGGGGGAAATCAATGCGCTCCAACTGCACCTTTTATCAAGTGCACCTCTTAAACAATTGAGCCGTTCTGCTTGAACACACCAAATATTTTGCTCTTTAAGAGCCAGGTGGAAAAATAAAATAAAATAAAATTATAGAACACCAACAGTCATTTTTACATTGATATTAAAAACTAATCTTCTAACTTTTTAGGGCTTTTGAAATCCACTTTTTGTTTAAAAAAAAAAGCTTTGGGCTTTAAAACGATTTATTGGTCTCAATTCACGCCATCAGCTTTTATTATCCTAGGTGGAAATAAAAGCTTGCAGGCAATGTTGCAATAAAGCGCCCAATAAAAATCTCATCATAAAAACAAAGTAAACACAGTAAAAGATATTACTGAAAAAGCCTCAATAAAAAGCATGATGAATTGATATGCCACACTTTATTTCTACATCACTTAGTGAAACAATAAAATCAATATTTTATTGATGTTACAATTTTCAACATATTAGTTGGCTTTTTAAGCATGATTTGGTTATATTTTTCTTTATTTCATTAAAAAGGTAGATTATTTTGTCTTATTGTAAACACAGAAAAGTACTAAAGTGTGTTGATAATGACTGTATACTATTACCACAGCAAATTTGAGCACAATGTTTGTAAAATAATCATTTTGTGTATGATAAGGATAATTGGATGTCAGCCATCATAAACTGTACTGACCCCAAAAGATAATAAGTAGTAAACATTAATCTAATGATTGCTTTCTGAGTGTTTTGCTAAAATCTGTCCAGTGATTCTTGAGCTATTTTGCTGTAATTCGCCAATGGTCCTCTGGACCTGCAAAGACCTGCTGTTGCAGCTGGCACCATGCTGTCAGTGAGTCCTGTAAAAACACAACATGAGGCATCTATGGAGTTTGTTTGAGTAGCACCTCCCACAGATGCTCAGACTGGTTGAGCTCTAAGGATTTTGTAGGTCAAGTCGAAACCACAAACTCATTTTCATCCTTGGAGCATTTTTTATAGTCTGGCAGAGTACAATATACTGTGGAAACAGTGACCTGGGAGTGTCATGTTCATCACTGGGTGTACTGGATTTGTCAAAATGTTCAGAGAGGCTGTGTGCAATATTAAATATGACAGGGTCCAAAACATTGAACAGTGAAAGTCAGTATTAAATCAAGGAGTGCACCCCACAGTTTTGAATTAAGAAATTTTACATGATGAGAAAGAACAAAGTTGTAAGCATTTTGGTCAAACTTTAAAAATATTTATGTGCAGTTTAATGCAATAGTATGAGATCTGTTAGCACTTGGTGTATGGATTGCAAAAGACAGTCTCTACTATAATTACATTATGTAACCGATCCACAAAGACCTGTCTTTTCTAACAGAAGTATGTGCTAGAGGACTAAAATGCAAAGACAAGGCAGAAGAAGGTGGCTTACACCAAGATTATTAATTTCAATAACTTAAATACGCTGCCATTTGCAGAATTCAGAGAAATAAAGATGTTGCATGAGAAGAAAAATATGTTAAACCGATCCATTAATAAAAGAGGAAAATGAGGATACACATCAATAAAACAGAAATCAGTTGTGAAGTAAGGTAACAGAATCATTGGGATTACAGGAACGGCTCTAAAATGATTTAAGTTATATTTAATTGACAGATTCAGTTTGTAAATGCTAATAATGAATCTTCTTCTAACACCAGAGTTAGTCATGGAGTTCCTCAGGGTTCAGTGCTTGGACGAATCCTCTTTACTTTATATATGCTTCCATTAGATAAAGTTATCAAACACCATGGGATAAATTTCCATTGTTACGCTGATGATACTCAGTTATATTTATCCATGAAACCTGATGAATCCAATCAGTTACTTAAACTACAAACATGTCTTACAGACATAAAAACATGGATGACTCTTAATTTTCTGCTTCAGATAAGACAGAGGTTGTGGTTTTTGGACCTGAACATCTTAGGAATAAATTTTGCTGCCTGTCACCTCCTCTGGATGGCATTAATCTGGCCTCCAGTTCTAATGTAAAGAACCTTGGTGTTATTTTTGATCAGGCTTTTAACCCCCACATTAAAAGTGTTACCAGGACCACCTTCTTCCACCTGCGTAATATCACTAAAATTAGAAACATGTCCAAAAATGATGCAGAAAAACGGATCCATGCATTTATACGTTTAGACTGGATTACTGTAATTCTTTATTATCTGGACATCCAAAAAACTCTTTAAGAAGTCTTCAGTTAATCCAAAATGCTGCTGCTAGAGTTTTAATGAGTTGGAAGGAGAGATCATATTTCTCCAGTTTTAGYTTCTCTCCACTGGCTCCCTGTCAGATTCAGAATAGAATTTAAAATATTACTCCTAACGTACAAAGCTCTTAACAACCAAGCTCCATCATACAGTATATTAAACATCTTATTGTTCCATATTTTCCTAACAGCTTCGCTCTCAGACTGCAGGTTTACTTGTGGTTCCTCGAGTTTCTAAATGTAGAATGGGAGGCAGAGCTTTCAGTTATCAAGCTCCTCTCTTGTGGAACTAACTTCTAGTTTATGTCTGTGAGGCTGACACTCTGTCTACTTTTAAGATTAGACTGAAGACTTTCTTTTTTGATAAATCCTATAGTTAGGCTTGGTTTCTTGCGTTATTCCTCATTATAGACTTAGACTGCTGGAGGACAAATTAAACACATTTCCTCACTCTGCTGCTGTCTGTAGTCACTCACTACGTTTGTTAACATGTTTCCTTTCTCTTTCTTCCAGAGGAAAATACACCTGCACCAGTCCTTCTGTGTTTCTGTGTCTCTTTCTTCCTGTTGAAAAGGAGTTTTTCTTTCCGCTGTCGCCAATGTGCTGCTCAGGATGGGAGACTGTGATGAAGTGATTCATCAATGCAATCTGCTGGCTTGTTTAGATTGATTTTTGTGTACAGTGCCCTGAGATGACTTATGTTGTAACTTGGAGCTATATAAATAAACTGAACTGAACCGAATCAAATCAGAGGATTAAATGAACATAGAAACTAAGAAATTTCAGCAAAACCAAACTCAGAGACTGTATTCTATCCCAGCATGGAATCTTTCAACATTTGGAGCAACAATAACTCATATTGTTAGAATGGACAAGGGCCAGCTTTTCTCCCCACATGCATCAGTGAGCCTTGTTGCCCATATGGGCTTGGTGCCAGTTCAGTATTTTCCATCCTCAGACCACCATTAGGTCCTGACCACTTATGACTGGGAACATAAGAGCTGCAGTTGAAGAGATACTACACCCAGTCTCCACAATCTGGCTCTTGCCAAACTCACTCTGATCTACACTCTTTCCCATATTTTCTGCTTTCAACACATACGTATTGTTCATGGAGAGAATGCTGACTTGCTGCCTAACGTTTTCTGTCCTTCGTCAGGTGCCAGTGTAAAATGATGATCAGTGTCTTACATCACCTGTCTGTGATTATACTTTATCAGCTTTCAGGTCACCCTGATCTGACTGTTATCATCACCACTGCCATGACAGGTGGACCATCATTTATCTGTGTGTGTGTGTGTGTGTGTGTGTGTGTGTGTGTGTGTGTGTGTG
>NW_013952501.1:698834-708096 GCF_001266775.1 Austrofundulus limnaeus | reverse complement strand
TGTGTGTGTGTGTGTGTGTGTGTGTGTGTGTGTGTGTGTGTGTGTGTGTGTGTGTGTCCACCTGTTAGCAAAATATCCCATGAATCAGCAAGTAAGTTTTAAAGAAACTCTAAATAATCAATGACTGTCCTTATGAAATGTATTAACTTATAGAGTTAACCAATTCAAGATGGCCACCACAGCTGATCAAACACTAGATTTGGTGTTGATAGTAGCTAAAGTCTGTTGTTTTGCTTGTTTTAGCTTTAAGCTACTGTTTTGCTAATTTTAGCTTTTAGCTATTGTTCTGCTTTTCTTGACTTCTCTTCTTGTTGAGGACAGTTGTTTCATTACATTTGGTTCTGCATTTCTTGCAATGAGAATTCAAAGTTTTCAGCTTAATTTGAACTAGATTCATAATGATTTAAAGGAAATTTTATTTGATGGTGTCATGTTATTATTTTAGAGTTTGACACACAAGGTGTGACCTGGTCAGGTATTTTTGACTTTGCAGTGACAGGAGCTTTTCTTTTGTTTCCTGCTGAAAGAACTCAGACTTCTGTCGATAAGTAAAATCAGTTTAATTCTATGCTAATTGTGTAAATCTTGTTGCATAAACCACTGATAAGACAGTTCAATCCAGTATCATTTGATTAGAAGTTTGCCTCCCTTGCACAGGCTTTATTTTGCCACTTTCTAAATGATCTTCAGTCACTGAGCAATTGAGTCGTTTCACCAGATGCATGCTAAAAGCTCCTTTGTGCTGGAATAGTGAGACCTGATGGCCAGTTATGCATTGATGAGCCGCAGTGTCAGTGTCCTCTAAATGCTCCCCCTCCTGCAATTATCCCACCTGCTGCTGATTAATGCTTCATCTCCCAGTCCAACAAGACCTCCTGCCTGTTCCTTCTCTCCTCCTCATCACTAAAACCTCATTTTTATTCCAAGTGTGTCCCATCCTTCCATGTTCCTTTTATGCTGCCACCAACCACAGACATACTCTTGGCTGCTGGAATACAGATGCCGTAACATCTGCAGCTTTTTAAAAAAAGCCACTTCAAGATAAACACATATTGCACAAGCATACATTTATTAAATCTAATATTTTGTTGTTATTTTTGTACATTGATGACTGAGAGGAGGTCAAGCGCTGACTCACTTTTGCAAATTTAGCAATGTCCACAGCAAAACACACATGCATCACATGAAAACACTCAAGATGAGAAAGAAATCGATCCAGAATTGATCAGTTGTCGACTGGCTCATTAGTTGCTTGAAGATTTACTTGTGGGCTGTAATTGTGTTTTAATTAAGGTTTAGTTAAACTTTTTTTTTACCGTCTTCACTCTGTGGTGAAAAAAAATGAATTGATTTTCTTTAATTTCTTGTCTTTTATCCCCGTCTCATTAAATTTCATGTTCTGTCCATTCTTATGCTCCCTCTACAGTCTCAAAGCTTTATGAATCAATCATTTGTAGGAGTAAGGTGACCTTCCTCGCACCGACCAGTTCAGGAACCTGCAGGATTAGTGCACTGACTGATCCAAAGGCTCAAAAATGCTTCTAGGACACAATCAAGAATATTTCCTTCTCATCACAGCACCAAAGATTAGACAGTAAATTAGCAGCTCTGGCAACATGCAGGTGAAAATAAAATGTGTGTTTAAGTGTGAACAAAATGCAACACTTGAGCATAAACGACTTAGTATTAGTAACACCACAAGTTGAGTTAGCTCCTGCTCTCCTCACACAAAAAACAGGATAACAAGATATTTCTGTTTCAAAGACAGCATAATGGTTTCTTTTATAGCTACAGAGTTTTAGCTTTTTTTGGTCAAATTGTGAAAACAATTTCATGCATTATTCTGTACAATATTGCTACATCTCTTGAGGTCTGTTAGTGTTTGTGTTGTGAAAGAAGCTTCTACCACACCAAATTTTCTCACATCAGTAAAACTGGCGAAATTCACGAAAAAACCCAGCCCTCTTTGTTTTTTATTCACCCAATGTCTTTCACAGTTGCATGACTTGTAATTTTCTCTCAAATACTCCCACAATGCTGAGGGTAAACACCCAAGCTTCCACAGACTTGAATTATTTTTTGCTCAAAATGCTCTCTTCAAAATTGAAATTGAAGAGTATTTTAAACTTGTAAAGAAGAATTTATTTTTTTTAAGAAGAATCTACCTTTTTTTGTTAATAAGCTTCGGAGAAGGGTGGGATTAAATACGATTTTTACTTCTATTCCTTTTCAAATATGTTAATTTTGTTATCATTTTTAATCATTTTTTGTTTTGTTTTGTATACATGTTTGAAATAAACTAAACCAAACTAAAAAATTAAACAAAAAAACCTAAACTTGCCATAAATCCAACTTAAAACAAGTTAGACATAACACTCATAGTTTAAGATTGTTTTTATCTGACTAATAGTTATTGCGTAGCGACAGTTTGTTTGAGGCTTATTTTTCAGTCTGCTGCTCATTAACTTAACACCTGCTGAAATTCAGCCAGCTGCAGCATTAGTGCCCTTCAACACTTCTCCAGACATTTTCTAGTGTTACATACGGCCCCTTTAGCAGACTAAAATCTCTTGAACAAGCACTAAATTGCATCTCTCATCCAGAGTTGGTCCTCAAAGGAAACTGGGAACTAAACTAACATTCGTCAAGTTATCAGAAATATTACTTGGACATTTTGTTAAGTATTAACATTTCCTAACATAGTAAATAGTTTATACAATAAAACTATAAAAGATTGTGTATTTTACTCTAAGATGGCAACGGTTTTCCTACAGTTTTCAGGACATTAAGCTGCATTTCTTCAGCGGACACAGATAAATTTCTGACCTCCATGACAAGCTCTGTCATCCTGCTCATAAATATTTCACTTTATTCAAAGAAAACTGAAAAATGTTGTCAAGAATAATGTACAAACGTTATCCCAACATGACTGCATGACATCAGTGGACATCTCAGCTTTTCTCCACTCTTTGACAGTGAATGTTTCAGTGCTGTTTTGTCAAAACATTCATCCCAGAATCAAGGTATTGTCAGTTTCAATGAGGCCGCCTTTCTTCTCTGTGTTTCTCTGCACTCATTTCTATGGGAGTGATGGGTTCTGATTGGCTCATGGCTGCAGGGCAGAGTAAATTATTAAGGCTGGCTCTTTATTTGGCCATAAATGCTGCCTCTCTCTCTCTCTCTCTCTCTCTCTCTCTCTCTCTCTCTCTCTCTTTCTTTCTCTCTCTCTTTCACCATCTCTCAGTCCCTGGTGTTTTCCTCTTCCTCTCATCCCTCAACTCTCTGCCCATTTAGGAAAAGACTGAACAGGAAAAGAAGGCACTGAAAAAACAGCAAAAACTAAAAACAACAAAAAGCAGAGGATAACTCGAAGATAAACAAGGTTTGAGGCGGTGGATAGAAATGAAGAAGAAAAAAATGCCAGGAGTGAAAATTGGAAAAGAGCTTTGGAAGATTGATAGAGAGAAAGTTTGTGCGCTTCATCACTTTTCAATCTTGCACCTGCCACCTGCTGCTCACTGACATCTGACTTCATCAGAGCAAAAACACAAACCACAAGAGCAACAGCAACTCCTGGCTGGGATCTGTGTGTGTGTGTGTGGGGGGGGGGGGGGGGGGGGGGTTGTGTATCTGCTTGTAATCTAGGAGGCTGCTGCTGTCATTAAAGAGCTCTTAAACTGCCAAACTGGTTGAGGGTGGAGAAAGGACACTGAGAGCTGGGAAAAAAAAACATAGAAAAAATGTTTTCATTTCCATCAATTATTCAGGAAGTGTATCATCTCCTGTTATGTGCGCAGCTGCAAATGTCATGCCTCAGCAATTTTAACCACGTCAAACAAGCCAACACGTGCCTGCCTGCGTACACAAACGCCACATATCACATTTCTGCTGGCACAGATCTGATTCATGCAAATCTGGGATTATTTCTTGAAAGGTTCCGAGCTAACAGCATGCTGATCGTTAGTGTACTTTCTTCATTAGTATTGTCTTTTATATCCAGGAGGCAGCGCATGCTTTCCATAAATATTCAGTATTCTGGTTCATAAAACATAACAGCTTTCTCGTTTATGCCAGTAGAACACATCTTAATCTTCCCACCCCCTCTTTTTCTGCGTATATGCAGGTTGCATTAATAGTTCATGTGTATGTATGTAGCATTTTATAGTTTGTGTTTTATTGTTTGTCTACTGAACATGATAAAAAGGAAAAGATAAACCAAACCACAGAACATGTTCCCTTTTTTATAGTTCTCTTTAACAGTAGTCTTGAAGTAGACATCAGTCAGATTCACCTAAAGAATTTTTTTTCAAGCAAAGGAATATATAACAACAGAGGATCACAAAGAGAAGCCACATCCAGCCTGTGGGACTTACTCTAATGGCTGCAAGAGCTGCATCGTTTGAAACGAGTGACCATGAACATTGGAAAACTTGAACCTTTTTTTTTTCTTTTTTTTGTCACCACAGCAAGCAAACTCACATGAGGATTTGGCAATTATATATATATTTTTTTACACCATGCCCTTTCTGGCACAACTCTGGACCGCCAAGCCACCACAACTCAAGTGTGGAGCAGGGAGCTGCCATCTAGGGTGCCCAGGGGAGCAGATGAGGGGGTTAAGGACCTTGCTAAAGGGTCCAGAGTTGGGCAAATGAGGGTGGAAGAAGCTATGGGTTCTTCACTGCTCCCACCCAAGTTTTTGATGTACAAGTCAGGGGATTTGAACCAGCGACCTGCCTATCACCAGATCTAACATTTTTGCCACAACTCTTCATAAAATGTGCAGAAATACAAAATAAAAATAACAATATAGAAAGCTAACAACCAGCCTGGGTCTAGATAAGATTTCCTGTAAATATCTAAAAACCCAATTTCTCTTGTTCAGAATTTTGACAACTCGTTTTTAGTGTTTTTGTGTCAAAATCCTGAATTGTGGGGGATGTGTTGCCATCCTTGGTTCATGATGATGTGTTACAGCCAGCTGGTAAAGGACACTGCAGGGTTTAGATGTGCATTATTCATCAGTGAAATTTTAGCTACCCTTTTTTGTTTCATTTAAATTTTTGTTTCTGAAGTGTAACTTATTTGGTCATTTGTTGATGCACGCAGAACTGCTAACTGAACCAGCACCGGGTCAAATGGCTTGAAAGTACAGCTGAATCCAAAGAGGACAAACCTGTGCTGTGCATATGTGAGATCAACAGTTCATGGAACTGAATATTAATTGGTTTGACATTGTTTTGTCCATAACCAAACTGTGATTTATTGGAGTTCATGGACTCTTATATCAGCTCATAACCTGCAGCAACATGATTTAATGTCCTAGTTGAACAGAAACACAAACCGAGGCCACATATACGTGTTGCTCAAGCTGGGTTTGACTTAAAGGGGATTTTCACGTCTAAATGAAAGACTGTTTTTCAAGGAGACTGCATCCTACATCATCATCATCATCATCATAATCATCATCATCCTCTTGCACTGAAGCTGCTAAACAGATTCACCGCTCAACAAATGTGATTACATGTTGCAGTTTTCATTTCTCCATCCCTGCTTTTCGGTTCGCTCCATCCTCTCAGGCAATTAGGGAGAACCAGTGCTGGCAAGCCAGACCGTATCCATTATAGTATGTCCATGGAAGAGTGTACATATGTGTGTGTGTGTGCGCATGTGAGTGTATCCAGGTGATGGGCTTTAAGGCGAAAAGGAAGAAGCTATTTTATTCTCTCACAGGAGAAAGGGTATGGATCAAGGTGATTGGACAGTTTGGGTCACACTTGGGTAGTCCAAAGCTGGTGTTAGATTGAACGTGTGTGTGTCTGTGTGTGTTCATATGGGAATTTTTTTCCCCCCACATACTCACAGACACAGACTCCTTTACTTGCTGCATTTGCGTTAATAAAACATGGCAGTAAAAGTGTATCAAAGTGAGGCTCCGTGCAGAGGGAGGCTTTTGCTCTGACACATGATCAAACAAAAAGCTTATTTGTGTGTGTGTGTGTGTGTGTGTGTCTTCTTACCAGTAAAGGATGTAATTGTGGGTCATTTGGGTGTCTTTAATATTAGTGGCTTCAACAAATTATACATTTACTCCCACGCCCTCTTTAGTTTTTTTTTTTTTTTTTTTGCACTCGTTGCAATCTAGCATTCAGGAGCTTACATTAGTGGCACACAGGAGAAATGCAAAATTTATACTGATCTCTCCATCTCTGAGCAGAGAGGGCGATAGGAGCAAGGCTGATGGATGGTGGGAGGGATAGTGAAGGTTGATATCAGCAAATGGACAGAGGAGGACATTACAGGAACTGATTGAAAAGTGAACGGTAATGAAAGGAAATTGTTAAACAAGTGCATGATCCGCAACACTGAACAATGGTCTATTCTCCCTGTGAAATGTGTTGCTCTTGTTCTGTATGATAACACAAATATGGTTTGATGGAAAAGGAAATGGAGAAAGAAGAAGGACCAACGAAGGGTAGAATTAAGTTTTTTGTCGTTTTCTCTTCTTCTGTTAGCTCATCTTTGGGGAAAATGGGGACGGGACAACCCATTTGGAGCTAAAACACACTTAGAATAAATGCAGACAGGACAAAACACACACACACAAGCATGCACAGAGAAAAAGCTTTGATGTGAGTGTGTTGGTGTGTGTGTATGACTGCAAGGGTGTTATTGACTGATGTGAGAGGAGATGGAGGGAAATTACTAGCTGAGGGTGGTGCGTGTTTTACACATACAAAACTACATGCATGATGTACTTTATGATTGTGAGGATATTTTCAAACAGATATATTCCATCAACTCTGACGCTAATTTAGAGAGGCATTCATTTTCCACATCACTAACTATTTGCAGATGTGGAGGCTTTACTAATTTCTTGGAGGAAAGAGGTTTAATAAACTTTTATGTGAAAAAATGAAGCGGGATTTTTTTTTTATCAATGAACTAACGTGCTCTAGGGCACTTTTAGGGAGCTGTGTACCAGACAAAACACAACATTTATTTGACAGAATAAACAAAACTTCTAATTGAACCCATCCTTTTTCTACAGCTTACCCATGGTAATAAACATTTTTACAACTTTTTCTGCAAGGACAGTCTGCATCCCTGTTTGGGGATCACAAGATGTTCCCAGAAAAATGAGAATATTTAATCTCTCCAGCAAGTTTTAAGTCTGTCCTGGGGTCTACTCCCAACAATGTGTGCCTTAAAAACCTACAAAAGATTTAATCATCTGCCTCAATAATTGACTCATTTCAGTGAGGAGTAACTCTTAGTTCATTCAAGATGACAAAACTTCTCACTAAATCCAAAACCAGGAAGCTCCTTTCATCCGCTTGTATCCAAGATCTTGTTTGTTCGATTATGATCCATCTCATGAGGGTTAGGACACTGACAGACCAGTAAATTAAGAGGTTTTTTAAAATGTTTTGACTTTAAAAGATCAAACATTTCAACATTTGGAAGAACTGACGTGTGTAAAACAACATCCCGACTTGGTAGAAAGGAAAAAAATAAAATATAAAAGTTCAACAACTGGACTAAAACATTACATTCAACTCTGCAGCCATGATTTCTGTCCATGATCCTTTCTAAATTCCAGCCGAGCCCAGACTGCAGGTTTTCATCAGTCCGACAAGACCTTTAGTAGATGTGAAATCAAAATCAATCTCACTGTAATACCACTCGTGTGTGTGTGGGTGTGTGTTCACGTGTCGGGTGGGGCCAGTGTGGCTCGGTGTTGAGAGGTAATTATTTGCTTGAGCCTGCTTTGAGTCTCAAGGACGGACTCGCCTGTAGCGGGTACCAAACTACACAACGAGTACACAAACAAGATGTGAGTGTGTGTCTTTGCATGAATGTGCTGTAGGGTCTGTGACTTGAATGATAGAACTGCTGTTTTTCATGTGTATGCATGCAGAATGCATAGTGATGTTTTGTAATGTTCAACAGTGCAGTGCGTATCTATATGTGCCATACACCTTTGCAGCATGATGTCTGCAGATCTACACCACAGTGAATGATTCCCATCACACACACACATATTTACTCCCTTGTGTGTTTTGCAGTTATATTAGAAGAGTTGGTGAGCAGGAAATTAAGGTTAGGAAGGAGACTGAGGACAAAAGCAGAAAGTGTGGGTGGCAGTGGAAGGAGGTTTTAATGCTAAAAAAGCATGGAGGGAAGATAACAAGGACAAAAAAGGAGAAAAGAGAAGGGATTGGACGAAGAGAAGATAAACATGAGTCATGACAGATGGGTTGATCATCACAACCAGGTCAGACAGAAAATGTTTCACTTTCTGGCCCCATAAAATCTTTTATGACAGCTTTCCCCAGATGATGAGAACTAGCTTTTATTTGTCTTGTGTGTTTGTTTTTATGTGCTTTTGAGAGGGTGTAGCCAAATGCTTATAGAGTACAAACTGTGCATAAAAATAACTGATTTCTAGAGCGTGTACCCATGATGTGTGCGTGCTTTAGTGTGTGAGTGCACAACATGTTGACTGGATAAATTTGTGACTGTCATTTGTGTGTGTGTTTGTCCAGAGTGCTGTACAGCCATAAAGTTGCACCAAAGACTTTTGAGTGATAGTCTTGGACAACCGCAACCAGGAGACTAATAACCTAGGCGGCTCAACAAAGGCACTTGCCGATTGACCGAGACTGGAGCTGAACGAGCCGTCACTCCTCGGCTTCATTCCCCCTCAGAGCCCCGTTCCCAGACTCCCCCAACTGGACGCCACTTCTATTGTGAGTGCTGCAGAATTTCTTTGGTTTTCAGCCGTGTGCAAGTGCTCTGTGAAAGCATTTCCAACACAACTTTTTTTAATAAACGAGTTCTTAAACTCAACAATGAATAAATGAAACGCTGAATCAATTCTCATTTCCCAGAACTCATACTCGGAAATGAAAATGGATTGATGCCGATGTAAAATTTATACTCGGACAGGAATGAGGTCATTAAATCTATATGTCTGACAAATAAACCAATGAATAATTTAGTTCCTCAGACCAGTGATGAAGAGCGTGCAGCCAAAGTGAAGAGCTGGAGATTCGAAAGAGAGATAAAGACTAAAGAGGATGCTGAGGAAACATCATGACTCCAAGCACCGGCCGAGCTTCTCACTGTCATCATCTCAGACCAGTGGCTGAATGTGTTGGTCCAAAACAAGGAAAAAATGTTAGAAAGTTAGAATGTTAGTAAGAACACACACACACACACACACACACACACACACACACACACACACACACACACA
>NW_013952501.1:695939-696968 GCF_001266775.1 Austrofundulus limnaeus | reverse complement strand
GGTGAAAATTTCATGTCATTAGCACCTCTAGTAATATATTTACTGAGAAAAATGGTGACGTGTTCAATACTTATTTTACCCGCTGTATCTTCTAATCTCTCTTTCAATCTTTTCCATTACATTTCTCCTTTTTCTTCTCTTTTTTTTCTTATTCTCTAGATTTACTTCTTTAAAAAAAAGAAAGTCAGTGATGATGAAGAAACTAATATTAAGTTCTGTTTTCTCCTGAAATGGCTTAGAAAAAAGTTAGACCTGACTTTACACAGTAAAAAATTGTTTATCTAAGTCTTTAAATCTTATGTCCAAGAAAAAGTATTTTTTCTTGTTTGGAGCCTGATATATTAAGCAAGAGCAGAATGTTTTAATTATTAAGATTATTAGCCTGCAAATTTTTCCTTATTTCAAGAAGTCTTACCAGGAACAACTGTCTCACTGTACGGGCAGATTACACTAAAAAATGTGTTGGATTTACCTAAACAAGTGATGTCAACACATTCCACTCAGCTGAGTTGAGTTCGTGTAAAGCAACTTTCACATCTTTAAAATTGAACATGAAAGTTGTTTTACACTTATTCAGTTGAGAGGAAACTGCTGACGTCACTTGGTTAAGTAAATCCAACACATCTATTTTTGAGTGTATTTCACCTAATTTGAGAAGATTAAGACTATAATTTAATATTTTTAAACTAAAATTTAAATTGAGAAGTTTTGCAGTGTAAAACCTTGAAATATGCATCACAGTTGTCCCAAACTAACTTAGCAGACCAAGTTTATTATTATGTATTTCTCTGCATTTTGTGCATTCAGACATAGTAACAATACTTTAACTTAAAAAGTACTACACAATATGACTGGATTACAAAATATTTGAAAAGGTTAAAATAAAATTTTTGTTTCTGGAGATATTTTCATGTGTGAGTTAACCGTAGGATTTTATCAGTAATCTCAGATTTTCTAGATCAGTGTTTCCCAAAGTTGGGGTCGGGACCCAAAGTGGGGTCCCGAAACATCAAGGTGGGGTCCTGAAAA
>NW_013952501.1:693528-695430 GCF_001266775.1 Austrofundulus limnaeus | reverse complement strand
CCCTATAACTATTACAAAAACACAAAATAACTATAATTAAGTATTTATATGTGTGTACAAACTGTTTATACTATCAAAAAGCCTGTGTTTTTTGGGTTATTAACAAAGTTCATGTACTCAGACCAGTAATATTCGGGGTCACAAGTTTTTGCCATGAATATTTTGTGGGTCAGAAGATAAAAAGTTTGGGAACCACTGTTCTAGATCATAATTCCAAATTTGAGAGCTTTCAAATATTATTTCCCAGATTGGAACTCAAAAACTAAAACTTCTGAGTACAAATGAAATAAGACATGATACCTTCTGAAGTCAAACTTTTGGTTTTTGAGATGTTCCAGTTTTCTGATGTGGAACTTGGAAAATCTGGAGTAAAAATGGAACAAATCACAACAACAAAAGAAACAAAAGCAATACAGCTGAATTTAATAGAATACAATACAATAAAGAGACAGTTTAGACTGTATGATTTAAATTCAGAAATACAATGTAATACTATATATTACATTTCCTGTTTGAGTATATTCAAATCCAAATTGTTTAGGCTCAAGCTTTTAACTTAAGTTTTGCTTTGTGTGTGTGTGTGTGAATGTGTCTTTGTGTGAGTGTGTATGCTTAACCCCCAGTGTCTGTTGTTTGTATATTGACTTTGCAGTATTGATCACAGAAAATAGCAGGGTGGTCCAAATCATTGCATCCTGAAACCGAAGAACAGCCCTGTGCTTCTCAAAGTCTGGCAAACAAATAGCGGTGAGAGTTGAACTGACCTTAATCAACTGCTCCTTTTAGTCTGCCAAACCTGAGCCTGCAGGCCTGACTGTTGGTCTGCAGGGCCAATTTATGAGTAACACGTCTCCCATCCGTGTAATTCACAATCTGACCTCGGCTGTTTGACCTATTGATTTTTTTTTTTTTTACTAGAGCGGGGCTCCTAAAGCATTGCCAGTTGGTGGGACTCCATGAAGAATATACATGTGTTCCAGCACCGTGGCTCCAGCAGACCCAGTGATTATCCAGGGGGGCTTACTGCAGGGAAGGTGAGGATGGTTCTGGTCTGCTTGGCTGGTCGGTGCGGTGCCCCCTCGGGTGTCTAAATGGGATGGCTCCCACAGGATCCACTCCTAATATTATTTTCTATGAATAGCTGCTGCATTGCGGATGAAGAGAAGATACTGAAAGGAAGGAAATGTGGAAGAAGACTAGTAATGGATGGTAAAAGGGTAATGTTTTGTGGAGAGATGGGGGTAAAAAGCTGTATGGATTACTTTCATACCTCAGCAAAATAAAATGCTATTGTTTTCATGCACAAACAAACAGATAAACTGAAACTAAAGGCACAGTTGCATTAAGATGACGAGGGTAGAAGTTACAGAGACAATTTACTAATTTTCTTTCAAATAAAATGTGTAAATTGCTTAACTCAACTGGGTTTAGTGGAACCAGTTGACATAACTTGATTAAGTCCAACACTTAACATAGGAATCCCCACATTTGACCAGGAAATCAAAAGTTTCTGCAGGTGAATATGTTAAACCTGACAATATACAAATTAAATACTGCCCACATACTGCACTAATGCTCTTTTGTTGTCCATTTACTGTTTTTTTTTTTTTTGTTCTATGACGCAATTTTCTTAAGTTCACCAGTCTAAAGCAGTCAGCTGTAAGATCATCACACTGGAGAAGCTATTTGATCAAACCTGCAGGCAAACTAAAATAATCCAATAATATAACAATAAAAAATGAAAAGGCAACTATAATATGAAAACTTTCCCAGATCAACATTAGAGTAGCCTTCTATTGGGTTTTATTATATTATCCATCCATCCATCCATTTTCTTCCGCCTATCCGGGGTCGGGTCGCGGGGGCAGCAGCTTCAGAAGGGAGGCCCAGACCTCCCTCTCC
>NW_013952501.1:686748-691322 GCF_001266775.1 Austrofundulus limnaeus | reverse complement strand
CCATCCAACTGTTGCACCCCCCCCGTGGGGGGACGGGTTCTGACTGTTGTCTGTGCTTACGGGCCCAATAGCAGTTTGGATTACCCACCCTTCTTGGAGTCCTTAGAGGGGGTACTGGAGGGTGCCCCTCCTGGGGACTCCCTTGTTCTGCTGGGGGACTTCAACGCTCACGTGGGCAATGACAGTGAGACCTGGAGGGGCGTGGTTGGGAGGAACGGCCCCCCCGATATGAACTCGAGTGGTGTTCTGTTGTTGGACTTCATGGTGTTCGTGATGGACAATCCGTGACGAGCACAGAAGTCCAACAACAGAACACCACTCGAGTTCAGATCGGGGGGGCCGTTCCTCCCAACCACGCCCCTCCAGGTCTCACTGTCATTGCCCACGTGAGCGTTGAAGTCCCCCAGCAGAACAAGGGAGTCCCCAGGAGGGGCACCCTCCAGTACCCCATCTAAGGACTCCAAGAAGGGTGGGTAATCTGAACTGTTGTTCGGCCCGTAAGCACAGACAACAGTTATTATATTAGTCTGTCATTATTATGGCCCGTTTGTCTATGAAAATATATTTAATGTAACTTTAAATTATCATGTGGGAGATATTTAAGTCTTGACGTTAACCTCTGTGCACCTCCTCCTCTCTCCTCCTCCTCCTCTCTTTTTGTTATAACTCCGCTTTGTTCGGCTCGCTCCTCCAGTCGCGCGGTTCGCCAGCTCGGAGACGCGCGTTCAGCTTTAAAGGCAGAGCGGCTCGGGAATATTCCCCGCCATTTCCTCGTGCCGAGCCCTGGAATGTCGAATAGTGGCTCGAGCTCTTCCTCGCGGAAGGAGTTCGACGTGAAGCAGATCCTCAGGATCCGATGGAGGTGGTTCGGTCACCCCGCGGTTGCTCCGCCTCACTCCCCGCCGCCGCCGCACGGAGACTACTTCAGCGCGAGGAGGACGGGTAGCAGCTCCGCGGACGGACCCTCCGTTAGCGGCAACTTCAGCTCAGCCGGCGTGAACCCGGGAGGAGGCGCAGGGAGCCGCGGCGGGCTGGTGGCCAGCGGCAGCGCCGGGTCTAACCTGTGCAGCGGCAGCAGCCGAAAGTTTGCAGAGCCGCCTGCGAGTCGGGCCGGTCCGGGAGGAGCGGCTGCTGGAGCCACGGGGAACTCCTGCACCCGCTCCGTCAGCCAGCCAGAGTGCAGGAGCTCCGCCGCGGGGCTCTCGTGGGTGTCCCCGCCGCCTCGTCGCCGCCCTCGCCCGGCGACAAGCAACATGGAACCCCCCGGTGAGGCCCCGGTGCCCCAACTGGCCGTGGAGCCTTCGGCTCATGTCGGGCTCCAGGAGGAGGTGGAGGCGGCGGCGGCGGCAGCAGCAGCGGGCACCGAGGAGAACAACCATCCGGAAACAGACTCCAGCTCCTGCAGGTAGGACAGAGACAGCCGGGCTGCTCAGGTTTCCAGCAGAAAGTTAACAACATTAACAGCACTATTAAAACTCACATTCTTCTTGTAACTTTACTGAAAAGTTTTTGCAACACCCTAGTTCACATTTCTTCTCAGCAATTATAGTTAAATAACAGTTTATGTGACTTTTAATCTAATTAGGTCCTCACTTCTCATCAGTTATCATCAGGCACATCAATGAATAAGCGACTTTTCTGCAAATCTGCAGCTGCTAACACAAGCTGGGAGATATTAAATAATGGCTGGCTGATTTTGGGTGGGTCTATAAATGTCATTCTCTTACTCTATTGAAAAATAGTACACTTTAAACATGAAATTACTCTATAGTAAATCAGAATCTTGCAACATGCTGCACATTAAATTTGTTTTGTTTTCAGTGTCTGCAACATGGTGTTTGTGTGCACACACAACATAGGGCGTGTATGATACTAGTGTGAAGAAATTTAATTAATAGATGCCTTGGATGCAGAAGAATAAAGCAACTGCTATAATTTTTCCTGCTCATGTTCAAATGTATTTGTGACATTTACTCTTGTTACAATAAAAACTAAGCAACGGGAGAAATATAGTCATTGGTTTTATTTTTTGCATGTTTATAATATATCAAAATGATGCATTAGAAAGTCTTGTCCTAAAAATAAAATGTTTTCAATGATAAACACTATTTATATAAATTTTTTTACACGAGTGTTTGATCTTTTATTCTAAGCCAGTTCTCACTAATAATGTTTTTATCTGAGTCAAAATGAGAAAGAAGTGTCATTTCATTGTAATGCAAGGCTTGTTGTCGTCTCGTTAGCGATCATCATGGACGACTGGCAGCGCTTCCAGAAAAAAAAAAAGACTTGATATCTCACTGGTAGAAAATGTATGGCTTCAGTGGATTCAGAGCATGCACATGCATGCAGCCACCTCCCTGCATGCTTTATGGTTGCCATACCAACACAGAGATTAGTTTTTGCTGCATGCATGTGCAGCTACGAGCAAGCATGTTTTCATTTTTGTGTGCGTGTCTGTATTTGACTTATCGTGTCCCTCAGAGAGCGTCTGTGCTATGATGCTCCAAGAGCCCGGGTGGCAAAATCCCAAATGGGATCATGGGAAAGGATGCACACAGAATCCCAGAGTGTCTGAAGTCTCCGCTGGGCTCAGTCCACTCATCTCCTCCTCTCCATTTCACACCACACCAAGCTTTCACCCCACCCCATTTAATTCTGGTGTGCCTCATTTACTTACCCTCCTTCTGTCCATCTCTACCCACTCTCAGCCATTCATTTGCCCTTTCCCTTTTTTTTTCTTATATAATGTGTGTGCGCGTATAAGAGAATGGTAGGAGGAAGCGAGAGAGGCTGAATGACAGTTGGGTGAGTGTCCTTGCCTGGTGCGGGGCTTTAAAGAAATCTGGCTGGATGGTGAGACATTCACTGTTTTTGTCTCTCCCTGTCCATGTTGAGTGGTTGCCAGGCTCAGCTAAGGGGACTGGAAGGCAGCATTCTCCCACTTCAAAGCCATCCCCTCTGGCAGTATTTAGCCACACCATTCATCTACGTACACACTTGTGAAAACACATGCACTCTGGCTTGCACAGTCGAGGGCAAGAGAGCGAGCCAAAAAGCATTCTCAGAGGGTTAGATCTGGATAGGGAAGAGAGGAGATGGACGGATGGATGGATGGATGGATGGATGGATGGATGGATGGATGGATGATATGAGGTGGAATAAAGTGGGTGAATGATGAAATTAGCTGGAGATGTAAAACCAGAGACAGGAGACAGCAGCACAGTAAATATGACTCCTTCAGCAGACAGCATGAAGCAAAAATACACAAAACTGTGCACACCACATGCAATTTGTTTCATTTAAAGATGTTTTTCTGTCTTGTGAAAATGCTCATCATATTGTACAGCTTCATAGATTATAAGAACGGATGTCTTATTCTACTAAAAAGCGTATTCACCCATCTTATTGTGCAATTTCAGCTACACTCACTGACAAAATAAGACATAGTGATGAAAAAAATAAATGACAATGCACATGTTGAAAGGTCACGTGACTGTAAAGCAATGATTTCAACATCAAACAGATATCAGAGTTGGCAGTCAAGCACTCTGCTGGTCCCGTTTCAAGAGGGTGTGGTCTCCCCTTGGGCCTGCATACAAGCAGTGATTTGGTGCAGAGTCATACAGTCACTGTATCTTCGCTCGTGGCAAGCCGGCTCACAGATGTTGTAACTGGCTCTCAGAACCCAACATATCAGATTTGGGTTGGAGCTGACGTGTCATCTGATCCTACCCGTGTTTGTTTGGGGAAAGATTGGTGGAGCTGACTGGTTTCAGGAGCATCTTGTAACCAGGACACAGACCATAGTTATGCTTGTTCAAAGATTGTACAACAGTGCTGTCTCAGGACACGTGAGACATGGAGACACATTTACAATGGTCATCCATGATGATGCAAAGTGAAATTCGTCTTTGAACATGGTACAACGCCACTCCGTTGTCCATGCCTCTTGGTTATAGCGCCTCTCCAAACTGGGGTTGGGTGATATTGGCAAAAAAATTTATCACGATTAATTGTGGTATTTAGCCGATAACGATCAATTTGACAATTAATCCCCTGGAGTCCCTGGACATCCTTATGTCCTAGTCACATGACCAATTTAGTGGGAAAATTTTGCTCTTCAAAAAAATCTGTTCCAATTTGTCAAAATTACAGACTTCGAGCTATACATCAAATTTTTTAATTGTGTTGATAGATAAATGAATTTCAGAATTTATTAATTTTTTTATGTTCGTCATGATTGAAGCGGAGAGGAGCACCGAGCGGACTGACCGGGAGAATCTCCCGTCAGTCCGCCTAGTGGCATTAATCGTATTAATCGTCAAGTGCCAAAAAATAATCGATTAATGTATTTCTGACAATCAATTGCACACGATACTATTATGCACAACCCTACTGGACAGTCTGTCTGACTGAACAGTTTGTCTGTCTGTCTGGACATTCTGTCTGTCTGTCTGTCTGTCTGTCTGTCTGGACATTCTGTCTGGACATTCTGTCTGTCTGGACATTCTGTCTGTCTGGACATTCTGTCTGTCTGGACATTCTGTCTGGCTTGACATTCTGTCTGTCTG
>NW_013952501.1:685496-686478 GCF_001266775.1 Austrofundulus limnaeus | reverse complement strand
CATTCTGTCTGTCTGGCTAGACATTCTGTCTGTCTGGACATTCTCTCTGTCTGGCTGGACATTCTGTCTGTCTGGCTAGACATTCTGTCTGTCTGGACATTCTCTCTGTCTGGCTGGACATTCTGTCTGTCTGGCTAGACATTCTGTCTGTCTGGACATTCTCTCTGTCTGGCTGGACATTCTGTCTGTCTGGCTAGACATTCTGTCTGTCTGGACATTCTCTCTGTCTGTCTGGCTAGACATTCTGTCTGGTTGGACATTCTCTCTGTCTGGCTTGACATTCTGTCTGTCTGGCTAGACATTCTGTCTGGCTGGACTAGGGTTGGGCATAATCGTATCGTGTGCGATTAATCGCCAGAAAAAACATTAATCGATTAATTTTTTGCATTTGACGATTAATACGATTAATGCCACCAGGTAGACTGACCGCTTGGTGCTCCTCACTGATTCAAATATGACAAACATTTTAAAAAAATTGTGTAATTTATTTATCTATCAACACAATTTAAAGTTTGTGTAGCCTGAAGTCTGTAGTTTTGACACGAGCCAATTTTCTCCCTATAAATTGGTCATGTGACCAGGATACAATGGTGTCCAGGGACTCCAGGGGATTAATCGTCACATTAATTGTTATCGGCTAAATACCACAATTAATCGTGATTAATTTTTTTGTCTATATTGCCCAACCCTAGGCTGGACATTCTGTCTGTCTGGCTTGACATTCTGTCTGTCTGGACATTCTGTCTGTCTGTCTGGACATTCTGTCTGTCTGGACATTCTGTCTGTCTGTCTGGACATTCTGTCTGTCTGGACATTCTGTCTGTCTGGACATTCCGTCTGTCTGGCTAGACATTCCGTCTGTCTGGACATTCCGTCTGTCTGGCTAGACATTCTGTCTGTCTGGACATTCCGTCTGTCTGGCTAGACATTCTGTCTGTCTGGACATTCCGTCTGTCTGGCTAGACATTCTGTCTGTCTGGAC
>NW_013952501.1:666996-684592 GCF_001266775.1 Austrofundulus limnaeus | reverse complement strand
CGTCTGTCTGTCTGGGCATTCCGTCTGTCTATCTGGGCATTCTGTCTATCTGGGCATTCCGTCTGTCTGTCTGGGCATTCCGTCTGTCTGTCTGGGCATTCCGTCTGTCTGTCTGGGCATTCCGTCTGTCTGTCTGGGCATTCCGTCTGTCTGTCTGGGCATTCCGTCTGTCTGTCTGGGCATTCCGTCTGTCTGTCTGGGCATTCCGTCTGTCTGTCTGGGCATTCCGTCTGTCTGTCTGGGCATTCCGTCTGTCTGTCTGGGCATTCCGTCTGTCTGTCTGGGCATTCCGTCTGTCTGTCTGGACATTCCGTCTGTCTGTCTGGACATTCCGTCTGTCTGTCTGTCTGGACATTCTGTCTGTCTGTCTGGACATTCCGTCTGTCTGGCTAGACATTCTGTCTGTCTGGCTAGACATTCTGTCTGTCTGGACATTCCGTCTGTCTTTCTGGACATTCTGTCTGTCTGGCTGGACATTCCATCTGTCTGGCTTGACATTCTGTCTGTCTGGCTGGACATTCTGTCTGTCTGGCTTGACATTCTGTCTGGCTGGACATTCTGTCTGTCTGGCTGGACATTCTGTCTGTCTTTCTGGACATTCTGTCTGGACAGTAGGGTTGGGCGATATTGGCAAAAAAATGAATCACGATTAATTGTGGTATTTAGCCGATAACGATCTATTTGACAATTAATCCCCTGGAGTCCCTGGACATCCTTATGTCCTAGTCACATGACCAATTTAGTGGGGAAATTTTGCTCCTCAAAAAAATCTGTTCCAAATTGTCAAAATTACAGACTTCGAGCTATACATCAAATTTTTAATTATGTTGATAAATAAATTTCAGAATTTATTATTATTTTTTATGTTCGTCATATTTGAAGCGGAGAGGAGCACCAAGCGGACTGACCTGGGAAATCTCCAGTCAGTCCGCCTAGTGGCATTAATCGTATTAATCGTCAAGTGCCAAAAAATAATCGATTAATGTTTTTCTGACGATTAATTGCACACGATATGATTATACACAACCCTACTCCAAACGCAGTGGTTTTTCTGGTGTTAATGGCAACCTACGTATGTGACAGTGAACTTGACGTCTGGCTGATGCCAGTCACTGAGACAGAATTCAGGATGACTCAAATGTGTGGTAAAAAGTCCAGTAGCTATATCTGGACAGCAGTGACACTTGTTGGGTTTTATAATGCTTGATGCACAATATAACAAAGCTTTCTTGTCTGTCATGCGTGGCCAGAAGCTTCAGTGTCTGCGGATGCCTCGTACCCATTGGTTCTACCATCTGACCAGTGTGACATCTCTACGCACCACCTGCCATGCAGTTGCACAATTCAACCACCTATGACACAGCAACCTGTTTGGTGCTGGTGATGCTAGCAAATGCATCATTGACATTCACTATTTGTTTTGACTGACTGTCAGATTATCTGGCTACTAGGGTTGGGCAATATTGGCAAAAAGTTAATCACGTTTAATTGTTGTATTTAGCTGATAACGATTAATTTGAGATTAGTCACCTGGAGTCCCTGGACACCCTTATGTTCTAGTCACATGACCGATTTAGTGGGAAAGATTTGCTCTTCATAAAAAATTTTTCCGAATTGTGTCAAATTTACAGACTTCAGGTTTTACATCAAATTTTAAATTGTGTTGATAAACAAATTACTGAACTTTTTTTAAATGTTCATCATATTTGAAGCGGAGAGGAGCACCAAGCGGACTCTGCCTGGTGGCTTTAATCGTATTAATCGTCAAGTGCCAAAAAATAATCGATTAGTGTTTGTATGACGATTAATTGCACACGATACGATTAAGCCGAACCCTACTGGCTACACTACTGTTTTGCATGTGAGGCCATTATTTCAGCCTCTGGTGCCTGTTCTAAACATCTAGTTGCAAATCAAATTATTTACATACCCATTACTTGTCGACATGTGAACCAAGTTACAGATAATTCCTTTAGATTGATTAATGTTTTTGTTAGGAACCATAGGTTGCTCCTGGTCCTCCACACTTAATTTTACCAAAAGTGACTGGTGTCAGAGCTTATATCAATATCCCCAGTATCTACAAAATGATCATTCCTAAAGCTGGAACTACTTACATCAGGGTTTATTGAGAAGACCCTTCGTAATGCTCGTACAAAGACAACAATCCTGTTTACAGACATTACTCATGTAAGCAAGGTTAATTATTAAAGGTGCAGACCAAGTCTCAAAAAACACCAAAGTGGATACCTCCTTCCCAGCATTATGTTGATGAGAAAGAGGTCTAATTTTATCAACAAGTTGCTAAGTTTTGTGCTGAGTAGGTAGTCAGGGGAAGGGGGAGGAGGTTATGGAGTTGAAACAGCTGCCTCCTGTTGCTGGAAGAAAAAGCTGACAAAAAACCTAAACACAAAAAATAGTACTGTCAAATTTATTGAACTGTGAGGAAATTCAGAGTCCAGAGGTAATTTGAAGATTTGTCACAACTAATTTGCTTCACTGTGCAAGATGTAGTTTGTGACATTTCATTAGGAAAAACTGTAAACATTAACTTTAATGGGAGAAAAAGCCTCTAAAAAGAAGTATTGCTTGGAGGTGTTGAACTAATGTCAGTAAAATAAGAAAATAATGTTGCATTAGTAAACTAAAGGTGTAATTAGTATAAAAAACTGCTTGAGTGTAATTTGAAATAAGTCACCCTTTATGTCTGTTTTGCATACACTGTGCATTTATTGGCAAAAGTTTCTCGATTTAGTTTCTGAGAGGTATTTTTTTGTTGCCTGTTTATTTTTGAGGAAAGAAAAGTATCATCTTTGTGGTGTGAGTATAGTGATTTTTTTTTTTTGTGCTGGAGGCTCCATTTTACCTCTTCTGTTGGGGAAAAAAATGAAGTACCGCTGTAAATAATTGCTGGTCTGGAAGCCACAATGGCTGATAAATCACATAGTAACCATATTTCTTGTGCACAGTCAGTCTTGTCTTGTCTGCTTTTGACTCAAAAATAAGACACAACAGTTTTATTTATTTTGTTTCTTTTAATTACAGCTGGCCTGGCTTTTATTTTTGTCAGACATGAAAACTGATGGAGTAAATTGCAGTTTATTCTATGGGCTCTGCTCCTGCGGTGGTTTAATTGACACCTTCTTCTTCTTTTTTTTTAAGTGAGCTGAATTTATCTGTCCATTTACTCCAAGTAATTGGACCATTACAGAGCTTTTGTGTGCTCCTGGCAGCATGCAGTCACACTGGGGAAAAAAATAAAATAAAAAAGTAAAGAAGACTTGGATACATGTGAGGAAATGATGTAAGGGAAAATATGGTAAAATGGAAGATGGAGAGCAGCTCCACTCCACACTGCTTTCTGTGCTAGGAACAAAAAAATGAACTGACTTACACAAATCAAAGCTTTGTCTGTTTTGTGTTCCTCCTAATGTTTTTTTCTTTGTGTGTGTGTGTGTGTGTGTGTGTGTGTTTGGACACAGGACGTCTAACAGCAGTGTGACCCTGTCCTCGTGTGTGTCGATGGAGCCATGCGCGTGTCCAGAAGAGTCCATGTTCACTGCTTTGTCCCATGCTGATGTTACCTTCCGCAAGATGGAGGGCTACCTGAGGAACAGACAGCTGTGTGACGTCATACTGGTAGCTGGAGACAGAAGGATACCTGCACACAGGTAAGAGGAAAGAAATGCTGAAATGTTAGATTATTAAGGTTATTATCAAAGATTAGCAGAATTTTTTTAAATCCGATATGTGTAAACGATGTGAAAAATCACAGCATTTCTTATTTTCTACTATTTTCACAACAGAAAAACCTGGAACAAACATCGCAACATCCAATTATCTTCATGCAGACATGAAGACACAAACCTCCTCCTGAGATACTGAAAGAGACGCACACACAGCCCTGTTCACAAGAAGTTCCTTTTCTGTTATCGTATTTCTGTGCTAAATTTAATATTGTCAGCAGAGTTTCTGAGTCATTCATCAGTCACTGGACACACACTATCTTAGACACACACACACACTCGTGCCTGCTATCCACCTTGTAGTTCCCCCGGCCCTGCTTCGTGGCTGCTGGTGTATCAGCAGGGGCCAAGTGCACACGGACAGAGACACAAAAAATAGTTCTTTGCCAGCAGAGAAAAGCTTTTTTTTTCTCTTTGTTTCATTTGATTATATCGTAGCACACAAATGGTGAAAACATATAACTTGCTTTACAAGACTCCTAATAGTGTTTACAAAAGAGTATGTCGGTTTGTTTATATATTGAGCAAGGATGTAGGAGTAAGACATTTTTAAAGTGATTTTTTTAGCTGTTTATTTATTGTATGTGTATGGTAAAAACAATTTAAAAGCAAAGCACAAGTCTTTCTATTACATCTATTCCTTTTTAATAATAGTCACAACGCTGAAAACCTTCGCCAGGCTTCCCACATGTGAACAGCTCAGAAAGTTCAGCCTGAGGCCAGACAATGCAGCGCTTTGAGAATTTTGCAAAAGCAGCACGAGAGCTGAATCTCTGACTCTTCAGGCTTTAGTTAGGACGTTAAAAATTTATGACACCGTAATTAGAAAGTAAAGACTTGTTAGGAAGTGTTGCGTGGTGAGAGTTTCTTTTCTGTTAAAGACAAAAAAAAAATGCACCATGACACCATGAGTTAGATTTGCAATATTCTTTTAACAGATAATACCAGAGCGGAGATGTTTGGCTGTAATGCGCAGTGCAGAGTGCTGTCAGGCATGGTGGTGGAGAGTTGATGATTTGATCCTGTCGAATCAACCATGAACTCCTCTCTGTATTAAACTATTCTGGAGTTAAGTGTAAAGATCTGTTTCCCCCAACTAGACAGTCATTTCAAGTATACTACAAAACAGAAAGACTGAAATAAAAATAACAATTATGGATTGGAAAAGCTGAGTTGAAATTCAGACCTCAACTTGACAGAAATGCGTAGAATTGTGCAAAAGAAAAAATGTCCACAAAGCTCGATATGCCCCTTTTCCCAAACATACCAATACATCATTTAAATATTTCTGTATATTCTTTATTGACAGCTCTTTAAAGGTTTTGTACAAGACTAAGTATTTGCAGCCATGTTAGCCCAGTTCAGGTCTGCTATCCTCTGTGTTAAAGTTAGTTTTGCCAGATTAAAAACTCGAATGATGAGGTCTATGTGGTTGTTTTTTCAAATTTGCACTTTTAACTTTTTACCTTTGTTAAAGCCTTTGTTAAATGCTTTCAAGATGTATTTAAATTAAAAAAACTCTATTTTACTTTAACACATTTTAGTAGATTATATTTTATTAAAGTGGTAGAAGAAAGTTAATGCACTGCTGTCCACACAGATGTTGTCCCACTCGCAGGGCCACAGTTACTGCAGGCCAACAGCTAAAGGGCCAAACATATAGCAATTACAATCATTATATGAATAAACCAAGTATTATAAAGATCTGTTACCTTTTGAAACTGTTTATTTAATTTTTATTTAATCATAAATACAACATACAGAGCCCTATGTAATAAAAGTAGTGATAGTAAAACAACAGCAAAACTAAAAATAACACATTATGCCTCCTATTTAACACAAATATAATTTTGGCATCTCTGATTTTTCTAAAAATTTAAAACAATTTTATTTTCACTTTCATTGTTTTATCTTCAACTACTTGTAGTAACTTGTTTTTTACCAGCTTCTTGTCAAGATCCTGACGTTTCTGTAGATACCAAACATGTCTTTGTCTGACTAAAATAACTTAGAGTAATTAAAGTCGAAAACCAGATGTTTGGGCTTAGGAGATGAATGAACCAATTGACGGGCCGAACTTTGGTAATTCGCGGGCCGGATGTGGCCCGTGGGCCAACAGTTGTATAGCCTTGTCCTATGGAAATATGATTATCTATTTATACTGTAAAAGTTACTGAAAGATTAAGAGTATGGTATGGCAAAAACTTACCAAAGATATTAAATGGTTGTTGCAACACTTCAGTCTGGATTAAGAGGACAAACTAACTGAAAATCACTCACGTGTTGCGTTAACTTGAGTCACACCGGCCATCATGACTAGCATCTGCTCCTTCGTTCCTTCTTTTATATTCCTACATACTTCAGTACGTGTAGAGAAAAGTCACACGGTCTGGGGAAGTCCCTCGTGACCTCAGCGTTGTTTTTATTGCTTCTCTGTGTTTGAGTGTAGATGTGCAGTTTGTTCCAGAGAGACAGTGGTGGGAGAAAACAGACGCAGGTGTTCAGTTCTTGCCCTCCTTTTCCTGGCTTGAGCTCATCTGTTTCCTGCACTCCTCGCTCAGGCGTTTTGTCTCTTCTCTGCTCTCTCTCTGTCAGAGTTCACCGCACCGCTGTCTGTTTCTTCAGCACAGTGCGCTCGTATTTGTGTGCAAATAACCCCTGTGCTGGATACAGACTCTGTCGCTCATAGTGAGTCAGAGACCCACATAAAAGATTAAGTGTGTGTGTGTGTGCTGGGGCGGATGGAAGATGGGAAAAGAGGCACCTGACTGGAATTCTAGCAGAACAACTTCCTGCTGACTAGAGTGTATTCTGACATCTTTCTCAGCATAATTCACACACACCTGGACCACACACACACACACACGCACACTGGTACACATCTCGTTTCTGCCTCAGGCTATCTGTCAAGGTCTCAGTGTCACATTCAGTAATGAGATTATACTCGTGGGTAAAGATAAACACACTTAGTGCATGCACACGTTCAGCACTCCGTGAAGTCTAAAACACACAAGGACACACACCTGTCGAGACACAAAAAGACCCTTTAATATAGGAACAGTCACCTGTGAGTCAGTCTGAAAACAATGATTGTTTTTATTAGAAGCTTATTTTTTCAATCACGACAAAAGTTCAAGGTAGTGTCTTTAAATCAGTAGCTGATTGACCCCAAAAAAGCACAAAGACTTCTCAAAGGATTTGTGCTGTAAAATTACCTGTCATACGACGTTAGTGTCCCGCAGGACTTTTCTCATAACACGCCCTTTACCCTTATTTACAGTTCAGGCTGTCTGCTTTTGAAGATGATCATTTCCTCTGACCTGCAGTCATTTAACGTGTGAATCACTTGCCTTTCTTTTAAATTAGTTAGTCGATCTTTACAAGATGGTGGGCAAGGCTAAAGTTGGACAAAAATCTCTGTTTTCCCTGAATTTTGCCACAATGACCAACCCCTTTATTATCTATAGTGACTCTTAAACGACATAGAAGGATTTTCTTCCTTTAGACCTGTGTACAGGATTGTCTCGGCTAAATTAACAAAGTTATATTGGAGAAAATGATTTTTAGTAACTTTTTCAGAAATGTACTGGACGTAAAAGGAGCTTTCAGTGCATAGATGACCGTTATTTAGTTGAAGGAATCTGCTGGCTTTAATGCTACTTGTGTAGTTATGTTCTGACCTGTTCACAAGCTGATCATTTTCTGCCTCGTCTGTTTGTCTCCTCGTCTTCAGGTTGCCCTTTCCCTCTCTGTTCTGCTGCCTTTTCTCTTTTATGCTTTGTTCATCCTGTCAGCAAGGTCAGAGTAGTCTGTTCCTCCATTATAGCTGTCCATCCTCTCTGACTGATGCCAATTTTTTTTCCTCCTCTCTCTCTCTCTCTCTCTCTCTCTCCCTCTCGCTCACAGACTGGTCCTCTCGTCTGTGTCAGACTACTTTGCAGCCATGTTTACTAGTGATGTGCGTGAGGCCAAGCAGGACGAGGTGAAGATGGAAGGCGTAGACCCTGAGGCGTTGTGGGTCCTGGTTCAGTATGCTTACACAGGTGCGGTGATTTTTAACATGACGGGCATCACTCCATGATTTTATTTACCATTTCTGAAAAATGAACGGATATAAGCCTGCAGTTCAAGCAGGTGGAACATTTTCGATTACCTGAAGATGGGTTTAGTTTTATAAACTTGCTGTTTGATCAGAGGGAAAAAAATGCACAAATAACCTGAAACAGGCATTTCTACTGGATATAAGAGGACACTTAACCTCTTAAGCCCCAAGGGGTTTTCTAGAAGTTTTTTCTCAAAATACCACGCTGAAAGGTAACTGAGTGTTTGTCAGCATTTATAAACTCCACTTAAATAATCTTGGTATCAAAATAAAGCGAACACTCGGGAGATTTCATCAGAAGTGAAAGTATTAAAACAGCTGCTGTGGTTTTAGAGATATTGGGGATGGAACATAATTTTTAATTTATTTATTTATTTTTACTTTCATTAGACAGTATATAACCTATTTAAAACCATAATGATTCAGGCTAAAAACTCTTGGAAACCATGAATCCACTTGTGGACATTACCTGTGTAAAGATTCATGCTGCTAAAGTTAACTGGAGCAAAGTCACAGAGGTTTTAGTAAAGAAGTAATTTAGCATTTTGTCATTCTGCACAGGACAGACCATGATGGTACCATTAATAAATGTTAAGAAATCTGAAGTTTTTAATTGCAAAAGTTGTTTATTTTTTTCCTACCTGCCTTAAAAGACTTGTTATTGAATGTTCTTTTGAAAAAATATCCAAACATTTATTTGTCACCATATATATGATATACAATAATGAGAAATTATATTTAACTTCGGTTGGATCATATTCACTCGAAATCAAGTGAAAAAAAAAACGTTCAACACACTTTATAACATATTTAGGTATCTACTTTGACTTGCTTTAAAAAAATAACGACAAAACCTTTTCCTTTATAGGTTTGTTGTAATGTCTTTACAGATTTGCAATGATCCCATTTTGTACAGTTTGTTTACTTTCTGATTCAACTGCTTAACATTTGAACTGTGTTTGACAGATCATAAGTTAAGAGAAGTTAGAAATAAAAAAAAAATGTAAAAAGCTTTTCGGCCCTGGTACCGGGGTCATGGGGCTCAAGAGGTTTCTTCTACCTGTGTTTATTTACAATAAAACAGAAAGAAGATTCTGAATGAAGCAGAATGTACAACATAAAATTGGCATAGATATCCTGCTTTCTAAATAAATTCTGCTCTTTCTCTAATAGACCTGCTTGCAGTTTCTTGCTCTATAAACAGCCATGGCAGTCACAATAATCCCACTGGTGATGTAGATCACTGAAAACAGCCCAAGGTGGTGTTGTGTGTAATTATATAATTTCTTGTAATTGACTCTTCCTCCTCTTCTGTTGGCGCTGCTCAGGCCGTCTCGAGCTAAAGGAGGACACCATTGAGTCTCTGCTATCCGCCTCCTGCCTGCTGCAGTTGTCCGCTGTGGTCCAAGCCTGCTGCTCCTTCCTGGTGAAGCAGCTCCACCCCTCCAACTGTTTAGGCATCCGCTCCTACGCCGACGCTCAGGGATGCTACGACCTGCAGAGGGCCGCTCACGCCTACACCATGGTGTGTAAACAAGGGCCACTTCAAACGCTCTGTAAACACCCGCTGCCTCTGATGTCGTCTCGGGAAATTCAAGCAAAGCCTTTGAAAAATAAAATGTGCTTTTGACAATGATAACGCAGACAACACTTAATGGTAGCAGCTAACAGATATCTTTCTCCCGCTCCCTTTTGCGTCGGCTCTGACTTCCCCGCGAACGTTTGTTCAGTCCTGATCGGCTTCCTTTAACAAATAAGCTTCTTATTCACAGCGCATCACACGCCATTACAGCCACAATAGATGTTTTTCAGCACAGAGTTGCTATGGTGACGATTTAAAAAAAGCGCTCTCGTTGTCTTGATTATTTTCCCCCTTTTCTAATTCATTCCAGTCTTTTAAATGCCTCATTTGCATTTAAAGTCATTTCTGTGCCCATCTGTGTTGATAGCATTGTTCCTTCTGTTACTCTTCCTCTAAGTGGATTTTTGTTTGGCTTTAATCAGAGCTAATTAGACTGTGAAGGTGGTTTTATTTTCTTCTTATTGTCTTTATCTTGCCTATAAAAACAATTCTCATCCAAACTTTTTTTTACAATCTTTTTTTTGTGATTAAAAAAAAACATTTTAAAAAGGAACGTCTTTATCATGTTCTAATTTCCTTCAATTATTTTTAAATCCTTATCCAAACCTTAACGCATATCTTACTTCTTAATTTTATTTCTCCTACTTCTTTTTTTTTTTTACTACTGTGCTTTAGTCAGTCTGTCAATCTTTGACACTCTACTGAACCATTTCATCACTCAGTTTCTCCCAAACCTGCTTTATTTCCCCCCACAGGAGCACTTTCTGGAGGTAGTTGGAAGCCAGGAGTTTGTTTTGCTTCCGGTGGAGGAGATGGAGCGGCTGCTGACATCTGATGACATCAACGTGCCTGATGAAGAAACCGTCGTGACCTCTTTGCTCAGTTGGGTCAGTCACGATCCATCCGCTCGGCAACGCCACCTGCCCTCGCTGCTGGTTCACGTCCGACTGCCGCTGCTGCAACCACAGGTCAGAGCTGCGGGAAACTCACAAACTTTATCAGTGAATGATAGGGACGGGATAAAAATTTTAGATGTGAAAGACTAAAATGTGTCATTCTATCTGTTGTTCTGTGATTTGTGTGGTGACCCATCAGTTCCTTTCCTCTGCCAAGTCACAGGATTGAAATGTTTGCTTAACGCCCCCACAAGAGAAGTGGTGACCAACCAATCATAACAAACTACGGTCCGTGTTGAGAAATCCTCATTCAGGCTGGAGCAGAAAACTGAAACTGAAAAGAAGTCTGAAATGAACTCTACGTTTTATGGAGCAAAAAGTCTTTTCAGCTACTCAAAAAACATTAAAACTTTCTGGGTTTTGATATTCTGTCAGGGTTTTTTAGATTTTATTACAATTTGAATGTTACTGCCCTTAAAAATATGACACTTCAGAGGTAGCAATAGTTTACATCCAACTTTACGTTTTATTTCATCCTTTTCTACAACATATTTACCATTCAATATAGTGCTTTAGGTTCACTACACACTATGTACCGAACAATACAGATCTTTTAATTTATTTTATCAACTTGTCTTCTGAAGATGCTCTGTGTTGAAGGATCAGTGGATCTGTGTTCGACTACTCCACCTAGGTTGCATTTTTGAGTGCAGATCCACTGAGAAACTTGCTTTTTCTGCAACATTTAAGTTAAAACTGTACTTTTGAGGTAAAACAAATGTTCATAAGTAATTTTAATAAACTACAAGTTAAAAAGGGCATGGAAATTTCTCTTTTTTGTACTGAAAAAATATTGAACCATGAGGCTAAAGTATTGAACCGAACTGAATCGTGAATTTTCTGTATCGTTGCACCCCTAATATTTAGTATTTTACTTCAAGTGGTAAATTAAAATTAAATCTAAATGACTAATAATTGAATTGCATTTGTTTGTAATAAGTTGACAATTTTTTTTACCCATTTTAAAAAAAGCTTTGAGTTTTGTTGGATTTTTTGTTCTATATTTCTGTTTTTTGCTCACATTCATTAAAAGCTGTGTGCTTGTGTAGCCAAATCTGCTACTGAAAAGGTAGAATTGTCAAAGTTTTTTTCCATTGCGCCTGCTATAAATCTCCCTGTTCCTCGCTTGTTAAGTATACCGTAGCTAGATGGATGACTTTGCCCCGGTCAGCTAAAACCACAAGTAGAAGTAACATGTAATCAAGAGGGGAAGATGGATGGCAAGGAGGTAAAGCAGCAGAACGGCCCTGGAGAAGAGAAACTCAAAACTAGAGAGACGCAGAGCTTCGGGCTGATTCTGCCTTCAACACAAAATAATGTGCAACAGTGCCCCTCCCACCTCACTCCCCTCTGTCAAACTGATAAATGAATTAACATTCAGCAACCTCATGAGCTGTGAAATGCCAATAAAGTGAAATATAAACCTCACACACGCTGCAGATCAATACTCATCAACCAATTAGTCGGCTTTTTATCTGGCCTACCGTATGATTACTCATCTAGATTGTGTCAATTCACCAGATTAATACCTTTAATCCCTGCTCCTCATCACCAGTGTCACATAAACGGAGACGCAGACGTAATCTAATCTTCTCAGAAGACCATCTGCACTGAGCGGTTGCATGAACAGTTTGTGGGACATTTGTGGCGGGCTGCATCTAGCTGTGGCGTCAGGAGGATGAGTCAGACAAAAGAGTCAAATATAAAACACAGAAAAGTACAGAAAACAAGTGCAGAATTGTTCTACGAAATGTTTATTCCCAAGTGCTGAGAAAAGGTTTGTGTTTGAGTTTGTTGGTGTGATTGTTGAAGTGGGAATTTGGTATTTTTCATGAGGAACAAGATCGAACTGATGAAATGTCTCTGAGCGTCATTGATTAATTGTAGGGGATTAAACAGAAAGCCGATACCTGCTAACCTTCTTATAATGAAATACAAATATACTCATTAGGGATTGCTTGATGTGTGACAGGAATTTTTAATGGTTTTACAAAGAATAAATTTTTAATGATTTATTTAAATGTTTCTTGTGTCAGAAAGTTATCTTAAAAATCTGATGAAAATTACAATTAAATAAGAATAAAATGAAACGGATTAAAAAAAACAGAAAGTATAAACCTTAGGCAACCTTGAATTATGAAAAAAAGTTGCATGCTGTCAAGCATATAAGTCAGAATCAAATCAGCTTTGTGGAAATCAGAACTGGACCTAAAAGGCTGCAATCAATTGTCTAATAGTTGCTGCTGCCTGCTGCTCGTTTGCAAGTATAATTCTGTTTGTACAATTCTTACAGTTTTTGTTTTGGTTGTGTTGGCTTGTTAAAAAACAACCTTGACCAGCTGACCCATTTTAATTACTCAAATTATGCTAATTTTTTTTATAAATAATTACACGTCTCGTTTCTGTTTTTCGAATGATGTGATTTATTGTTTCAGCTTGTGTGGTGTTTTGTTTGGAACACGTCTGGCAATAAAAACCTGAGAGGCCTAAAGTATGAAAAATGTACATAGCTGGGGGATGTGTGTGTTTCCACGTGTGTTGGAGTTTGTGTGTTGTGAGCGGATGGCTGTCTCCTCCACGTGAGCTCAGAAAGAGAATAACAGAGCTTTCGTTCTGCACACTGCGAGGTAAGGAGACGACAGGGAGGAGGAGGAGGAGGAGGAGGAGGGACATTTGTGGGATTCGGTCTTATCTCGTCCTCCACATTCAATCCCTCACAGCGTGATGGAAAAATTACCAGAGAGGAGGACAAACATGTTTCTCTGTATCTGTCCTCCTTTGGCAGCTGCGCTCACTCAAATAAATGAGGGAATTGGGTTCACTTTAATTTGTCTGTCTGTGATTGTTGCCAGTAGAAGTACGATTTGACCCCGGCGTGTAAGCTGCTTATCCATTTACCATGCTTGTTTTGTGCTCTATACACTCCTGGCTGTGAAATTAAATTTAATACTCAGTGACCAAGTGTAGTGATTTGGGCCAGAGCTTCTCATTTACCCGGGTAGAATTATGCAGAAAAGCACATTGTGGTGGAAGGAAAAGGGTAAATGGTTACGACTCTTTATTGTGTATTTTCTTAATTGTTTTTGAGAAATCTCCTAACATAGCTTGACCCAGCAACCAAGCAGTTACATATACAGACAAAAATGAAAATGTGAAAAATGCTTAAAATTCAAAGAACTCTTTTACTGCCTGCCATCTCCTGGCACACGTAAACATTCAGCTATCTAAATGTAAATCATGTATTTCCTGCCTTCAGGGAGGACTTGTCTCTCACAAGCAGCCGTTTCCTCTGGATGTGTTTTTTAGGGAACAGTCTGGTGGATTGAAGAAGCCTGCGCTTTAGCGTTTGGATGATTGTGCTGCTTTATATCTGTAATGAAAGCATTGACTTCAGGGCTGATGAGTTGTTGAGGACAGATTAGTGCTTTAGTGTGTCAGATGATCTGTATGTCTGGATCAATGAGGGAGCAGCCTGCTTTAGACTGTCAGTGATAACGTCATGATCTACTCATATGTTTCGGCACACTGGTGATCACCTGATCCTGCATGTTGACTTTGTTTTCCATGTGTTTAGTTTTTGGCAGACCTGGAGTCCAACCCTCTCCTCTGTGACAGTGTGGAGTGTCAGCGGCTCCTGATGGAGGGGATGAAGTATCACCTCCTGCCCCAACGCCGGCCCCTGCTTCAGAGTCCACGCACCCGGCCCCGCAAGGCCACTGTAGGGGCCATGTTTGCTGTCGGGGGGATGGACGCTTCAAAAGGTAGAACAGTTTCTCCTCTCCTCCCAAATATCACAACCTCTAAAGGAAACTGTAGACCGAACCATCCATCAACTGAAACAAAAATGTCTTTTAGGCTGGGAGAAAATTAAAAAAAAGGATTTTTTGTCCTATTATGGAACAAATTGTGCTCTTACTGGCAAATGATCATAACCAATGTGTACATGTGTTGCAAAAACAGATATTTTGCATCTGAATGCTTACAAGTAAACAGATTTTCATTCATCTGTTTGTCTTTAGGTGCCACGAGTATCGAGCAGTACTGTCTGCGTCGGGACACGTGGAGGCAGGTGGCCACCATGAGCGGACGGCGACTACAGTTTGGTGTGGCTGTCCTGGACGGACGTCTTTATGTGGTCGGAGGCAGAGACGGACTCAAGACCCTGAACACTGTGGAGTGTTACAATCCTCACAGCAAAACCTGGAGTGTCATGCCGCCCATGTCCACACACAGGCACGGCTTAGGTTAGCACCTGTTTTGTGTGGATTTGGGTAATAAACTCACATTACAAGCTAATAGGAGCTTTGGTTTCGGTTGGAACTGTTTTACAAGGCGTACTGGTTTATGTGTTTAGAATGTGTCTCTGTGTGTGTTAGTGAATGTGTGTGTGTGAGGTGGGGGATGCAGACCACACATCTGGCTGCACAGATGTTCAGGCAGATAAATCTAGGCTGTATGAGAGTGTCAGCATGCTGCTAACTCTGCATGCCTAATGCCCCAGATCTGGTTAGAAGCACACAATACAAAGCCACAGAACTTGTTGTGAAGGTGTGTTGTGTGACTGAAGAGCTTGTCTGAGGTGATTGTTCTGAAGAGTGGTCCTGATTTAATCCTGAACAGATTGCTGTCGTTGCAGGTGTGGCTGTACTAGAGGGGCCCATGTATGCAGTGGGGGGGCATGACGGCTGGAGCTACCTCAGCACAGTGGAAAGGTTGGAGGATACTTCTCACTGTTTATTCACCTGAATGGCTTATAAATAAACTTTTGTGTTCTTTTTCTGTAGTTTTTGTTTGATCAGACGTATTTGAAATTGCTCTGTTTTATTTTTTATTCTTTGTAAAACCAAAATCGTTTATTTATGATGTCTTGATGCTGAAAGATTCTTTGATTTTTAAAATCCATACCTCTGCCTCGGTACTTTTCCCACACTGTCTTCAAGGTGGGACCCCCAAGCTCGCCAGTGGAGCTTTGTTGCCAGCATGGCTACACCTAGAAGTACGGTGGGAGTAGCTGTTCTCAGTGGGAAGTAAGTGATGTTTGAGGTGATTTGTTTAATGTTTTTGAAGGTGTGCATGCAAAGTTCAGTGTGGGGTGTTTCGCTCAGGTTTGCTCCTTCTGTTTTTTTTTTAAACTCTCTGTGACAGCAGTCAGACACGATTGGTGGAAATGTAAAGACATCTGCTGCTCTGTTCAACCTGAAAGACAAAGCACAAAAATCTCTGGCTTTCTGACAATTATCAATATCTATTACTGCTCTTATTAGCTAATATTTTAATAATGCTATGCACAATTTAATACAATATTGTTCAGTCTGTTAGTGTTTTGAATGATATGTTGTGATTAAGGCAGATTAAATGAATTTCAGATTTACAATGATTAAGATTGAGCATTTTCAAATTTACTTCACCGATGGAAAAAGAAAAAAGAACTTGCAAAATGATAAATTATTATTAAAAGCAAAAGAATGACTTTGCCAGGTGTAGGGAAGATTTGACTAGACTGATCATAAATAAAAAATAATAATTACATAGCAAAATATATCAAATTTAATACATTCTTCTGATGTAATTTTACTGTCAGTGCTCAGAAAATCAGACATTCAGGGAGATGGTTGTTGAGTATTTTGAACAGATTTGTATGGTGAACTGCTGGAATAATAATTTCACATTCAAAAATAAAATGTGTTGTAAATTACTCTCAGCTAATACCACACCAAATTGTAGATCATTGTCAACTTTACAAACACTTTTATGTTTACTAAGGTTGATTATCAATGTGTTTGATCAGTTTGACTCATCAGTTGTGGATGTACATCTAATGATTACTTTGAGATTTTAATTAAATTTGTCTTCTGGTTCTTGAGATATTTACAGATAAACACACATGGACACAAAGGTAATTACAAAATCACCCACCTTTCGTGGTCGCAGACAATGGGCTGCTGTCCTGTTGACAAATGAAACCCACAAAGAGCTCATTGGGAATGACGAGCATCAATTTTTATATTGGTAAAGAAATAAAAACCCATTAAAAAACAGGCAGTAAATGATTATGTTGTGCGTCTTTGCTCCAATTCAGGTCCTGGAGGCGGAAAAAAATATCTGAAGAGTAATGATATCAAGAGAAAATTAAACATGAGAAAAACACTCTGGTTTACAAGGTGGAAAAAAAAAGAGCAAAATCTGCCAAAATTTTTGCAAAAGAAAAAAAATTATGCAAATTTAAAAGATCTTGGGCGCATTAGTTGGAAAAGGTGTCAAACTATCAGCAAACAAGCAAGAATGTTTTAGTTGGAAAACATTTCGCAGCTCTCTGTTTATGAGTGGGAGTTAAATATGTATATATGGGTCATAACTGATGTTATTCATAACTTCAAGTTCTAAAAAGGAAGTTCATGTGCGTCTATTTCTGAAGGGAAATACAAACTACTTTGCTTACAGCTCAGACTTTAATTTTGAATTGCACGGTATAGGAAGTGCAGCACCTCATCTGTTTCTTGCTGTAGCACTTAGCCATTAGCCACAAAAGCCACCCCATTAATAAGAAACATCCACATATAAATTTGAAGCTAATTTGCCTCCAGCTCCACTCGCTCTGCTTGTTTGGAGGATTTAAATGACAGAAACTGCTGTACAAATCCGCTCCTCTTAAACAAAACCCATTCTCACGCTCAGCAGCGTGAGTAAAGGTAAATAAACAGTGTTCACAATAAAACACACAAACGTGACGGAGACTTGGTCATATCAGTGTTTCATCTCCTCACTTGTCCTCCAATAACTCAGTGCAGAGTTTTCTACTTAATAACCTCTGTTGTTTTCATTATTCAGTGCCTCAGAGAGACGCTACAGTGAAAGGCTTTATAGATGCTAATTAAAACCGAAACAACTGATTTGTGCCGACCTTGCCCAGGAGGAGCCTGTGTGGGCGTCGGTGTCTGTGTGGCACCCAGCGTATGTGTTGTTTATTCTCTAGGCTCCTTGCCTGATGGAGCTCATTACTTGCTTGGCCGGTTCTTTTGCACTTTTTTTCTTGAACTTTCCAACTTCACAGCCACGGAGGAGAAAAAAGGAGCGCAGTGTTTTGTATGTCCACACGCTGTCTTCTGTCTCCCTCAGGCTGTATGCCGTCGGAGGTCGTGACGGCTCCTCCTGCCTGCGCTCGGTGGAGTGCTTCGACCCCCACACCAACAGGTCAGAGACGGTCGCAGGG
>NW_013952501.1:657369-666961 GCF_001266775.1 Austrofundulus limnaeus | reverse complement strand
GGCAAGAATTAATCACCTCCTCCTGGTTTATGTCCTGTCTGCTGTTGCCACTAGGGAAGCACCTCTTTTTCTGAGGTTATTTATCCACAGATCAAAAGATCCCATTAATCCTCTCAGGATGTTAGATCACAGTCAGGCAGCCTCTGTTTATAAAGGGCTTTTTTAATGTGTGCTGGAGGCTCTGTCTGATGGGTTATGATAGATTTAATGAGTTTTTTTTTTTTGCTGATCTCCATTTATAGGTGGACGGGTTGTGCTCCCATGGCGAAAAGGCGTGGAGGTGTGGGCGTGGCCACATGGCATGGCTTTTTGTACGCCATCGGAGGTCACGATGCTCCGGCGTCGTCTCTTGCGTCTCGGTTAAGTGACTGTGTGGAAAGGTGAGGCTGTGTTTTAGGCAGGGTAGAGCTCTTCCTGCCCCATTTTCGCAACATCTCCATCTTCTGGGAGATTTGACGTTTCCTGTGAAGCATTAATCAGGTTTAGAAAACTCAGCTATTCTGCATGTAAACAACTCTGCTGCTGCTGGTTTCTCATCATAACAGGTCATAAAAATTGGAAAAGTAGCTTCGGGAATTATCTATGTTTTCACAGACAAAATGTTCTGAAGATTTTAATAAATAGCAGAAGATAATCAGAGCCACAATTTGAAGGGTGTTCAAACAAAGGCAAATAAAATAGCGTACAGGTCTGTGTTTCATCCAGTCTGACGTGTGAAAATTCAATACTTTTCTCTTGTTTAAATCAGTAATATTCACGTAACACGGTGAGCTCAGTTTGAACAAGAACAAAGAATGCCAGCACATTTTATTACTAACTACCATGCTAAGAAATAGAGAAACTGTTACTGCTTTATTTTTCTTTACTGCCAGACTGACCCCTTTCTCTATTTAACAGAAAGATGTAAACAATACGGAGCTTCTTCTTTAACACTGCAAACTAATAACATGGAATAAAGTTTTATTCTTTTTCTAAATGTTGTGGACTGAATGTAAAGGGTGTTTGTTTGCAGGTACGACCCTCAGACAGACGTGTGGACGGCTGTCGCCCCCATGAGCATCAGCAGAGATGCTGTAGGCGTTTGTCTCCTTGGCGACCGCCTCTATGCTGTGGGCGGGTATGACGGACAGGTGTATCTCAACACTGTGGAGGCGTACGACCCTCAGACCAATGAGTGGACGCAGGTACTGAACACACACACATTAAGTACCTGCTCTTTTAATCAGTGCACGTGTGTTTGCTTTTTTTTTCATCATCTCTAGTTTTCCATGATCGGCATCATTTAAAGCTATTTTTAAAACACAGCTGACCTTCTTGTCGCTCCTCCTCCTCATATTTACATGTTTTCTTTCTTCTCTAAATGTGTGTTCTTCCCCTCCAAGCCAATATTGTCCTTGGAGCTGCAGCGGTGGGAGGTAGGGGGGGCTGTTAAAACGTGGACTGATCTCATTCAGAGGCTTTTAGAAGCCTATATCTCACTTCCATTTACACCCCATCTCCTGCAAATCCTCAGAGGATTTCCAGCCGAAGTCGCAGCAAATCTGACATTTTAGAGACACGCGCCACGCTGAGAACATGAGAGGTGTGGGTGTGTTCAAAATGCAGTACAAAATACTGCAGCAGCTCACACAGTCAGACGGGTAATCTGAGATGTGAGGAGACACGGTGAGAGCATTGAACGTGTCCTACAGGTGTTGTCTGTCTGGACGCTTGGCTATCAGCTCCCCTGCTTGTTTCAGCACAAATCTGTCAGTCAGTCCCTTCAGACATCATGGGATGATGGTTAACATTAAGCTGAGACATGAGTTTATGTTTACAAGCAATGGCTACAAAAACAACCAGGAGAGAGCAGAGCAACTGAAGACTCACTTTGTCTTTAGAGACAAAATTTCCTGGGTTGTATATTAATACACACACATTCAGTATTCAGTATTAACTCTGTCAGAAGTCAAAATATGGCTAAACAACAACTACTTGCAATTAAATTCAAGCAAGACTGAGACTCTTATTATCACCCCTGATGATAAAATTCCTGTTCTCAGGCAGCACCTTGTTTTTTAACCCCTTCAGTGAAAAATAATCTCAGAAATCTGGGTGTTGTCTTTGACAGTTCCTTGTCTTTTGACACTCATTGTAAAACCTTAGTTCGTAATTGTTTGTATCAATTAGGAAACATTTCAAAGCTGAGATACTTTGTGTCGCAGAAGGAATTAGAGGTGGTTGATCACGCTTTTATTTCTTTTTGTTTAGATTACTGTAACAACCTTTTTACATGTCTAAACAAATCCTCCTTGGTTCGCCTTCAGTCAGTGGAGAACGCTGTGTCGAGGTTATTAACAAAGGCCCCCAAATGCATACTGGACCTTCTGAAGCCTCTCTGTCCATCCAGGACTTTGAGGTCTTCAAATCAAATGCTGCTGGTGGTCCCTCAAACCCATTATAAAACTCGTGGAGATAAAGCTTTTCAGCTGGTGGCCCCGAGGCTCTGGAACGCTCTCCCTCTGATTCTACTGACTCTTTTAAGAAACCTCTTAAAACATTTTTATTCAGACAGGCTTTTAGTTAATGTGCTTTTTATTGTGTTTTAGTTGTTATTTATTATTTTTTGTGACCTGTTTTTGTTGTTTTTAGTTATTTTGCGCTCTGTTAAGCACTTTGTGATGTTTGTGTCCATGAAAGGTGCTATATAAATAAAGTTTACTTACACAATACAGTAAGAATGTTGACCACTGACTTACACTGGTGCAGACCAATGGTCCTTGAGGACCCTGCATGTTTTAGTTGGAGGTCTTCACGTCCTGCAGAAGCCTGTTAATCCCACTTTAATTCAAATCAAAGAAAGCAGAAATACATCTAAAACATGCAACTTTAAGGTTAGGTTTTTTTTGGCTTTAAAGGTTTTTAATACAGAAATCAGTTTTCCAGTTGCTTCTTATTCAGATGAAGCAGCCTAATAATAATAATCATTTTGCTTGATGACCTCCAGAGCTACTGTTATCTGAAACTGATGTTTTAGTATCGACCGTATCTTAAATGTGTTGCACTTGTTGATCTGCAGCTGTTGTCAGTGATTGATTTTTATCTTCCAGGTTGCCCCTCTGTGTCTGGGAAGGGCGGGAGCTTGTGTGGTGGCCGTCAGACTGTGAACACGTGAACAGAGATATATGATGACAGACTAAATGTACACGATGTGGCTCAGAGGCTCGCATCACCTTCTCCGCCGAGGCTTGAAGAGACGCCGAGCAAACCAGCTGTCTTCACTGAGGAAACAAGAAACGCCTTCCTGGGCAGATTTACCCTCAGATATTATCCTTTTGTGTGTGTGTCTGCTCACAAATCCTTCACGTTTTAGCAAAAGATCTGGGTAATGTCCAGTGCAGAAACATCTGCAGCATTTATCTGAGAAGGACAGAACAGCTGCCTTTTAGGGATGTTTTTTTTTCCTCTAAGCAAAGTGAAACACACACAGGTAGTATAAAACCTACATTACTGCTCTCAGCTTCTCTTTCTGCTGACAAAGAACTGACAGACAGAGGGAGAGATTGTCACGACTGCCTCATCATTTTAAGCTCTCGGCTTTCCTAACAAAATCTGATCGTGCGTTTTGATGCTATTTTAATACAAACCCTATTTTTATTTATTCTTTTTGCTGCCGTTGGCAAGTGCACTTCTGTTTTGCTTTGCCTCTGTTGCCCGCTGACAGATGAAAGCAGGAGTTTTGACATAATCAGCACAACCTCATAAACAGCTATTCTGCGAAAGGCTTTACTTTCAGTCAGAAACACATTATGCTTCATCTGATAGATTTCTGCATGTCTTTCATGTTGGATCAGCCCAGATATGAAGCCTCTGTGTCAATTATTTTAACAGAAATTACCCAGGCTTTATCCTTCTCCTTTGCTTTCCACTGCTGAAAAGCAAAGATGGGCAATAATGTTTTTGCCCATGTCTGAGTTACACTTTTAGCAAAATAACACAACTAATTTGATATTTGAAAACCCAAAAAGTGACCACAACTTGGTCAGTTTTGCTAATGTGTAATTAAATTTACTGTGGTAGTAGCTGACAGTTACCCTCAACATATTGCATGAGGCTGCACATAATGTCATGTACAACGTTTGACCAAAACAGCAACACTTCTGTCATTTCTCAGTCTAAGATGTTCTCAATATTACACTTTAAAGTGCCTGTGACATGCATATCCTTCAAATACAAAAAAAAAAAAAACATTTTTATATCTAAGAGACTTGATATAATAAACACAATTTTACCCGTTTTGTCACATAATTGTCATATTTCCTTTGAACTCAGCTCAAAAAAAGTGAAACAGGAAGTGACATCAAAGGGAAACTCTTTAAGAAAAGGAACTCCCTGGTCTTTATTTATTGAAACAATATTATTTGAACTTATTCTATACAGTCTGTGCTGTCAGCCATTGTAGCATTCCCCTTTGACATCACTTCCTGTTCATCTCGTCTATTTTGCAACATCATTGTTAACGTTCCAAAAATGCATTCATATTTATAACAAACATTTGACGTCACAGGCACTTTAATATGAACGGCGTTGGGCGGTAGATGTATTTCTTTACAGAATACCAGGCCTTTAATTTCAAATCTGTTTTTCTTTCTGCAGCTGGTGTTCATTAAGCGTTAATGGCTTTACAGCCTGAGAAATAATAAAAACACAGTGGTCATCATGTGTTCATCCCTGCAGGGAGAATTTGTTTTCCATTTCCCCCCAGAGCACAAGGTCAGCAAATGTACAGGCTCAGGTTTTTAAACAGGGTCCTCTGAGCTTTTCTGTCCACCAGCCACCTTATTTTCCTTCGCTGTAGATGTTTTGTCATTGTGTGTGTGTGTGCGAGAAGTATATTTTTATCTCAAATGAGAATCTTCCCTCCATTCCTCTCTCCACTTCCTTTGTTCCCTGCTGTTCCCTGCCACACACACACATACACACTCAGACTCTTGCACCGTTTCATTTCGAAGCAGGGCTGAATTCCCAGATAAAAATGAGCAGCAGACCATATGATGAGACTGAGTTTAATGATGTTGATTTCAACTTGCAGCAGCATTTTGTTTTGATGTCATGTTCAAAGCGTTGTGAGATTCTGCTGGAGACAAAGTACGAGACGTGAAGGGAAGATGAATCTGTGGAGCAAACTCGCGCCGTCACACTCGTGGGCCGTGACAAGAAACATGAGCAGTACAGACGCATCCTGTAAGAAACTCAGTTTGGTTTAATTCACGTCTGATACAAAAGAAGAAATCTGACAGCGAGAGTCGAAGCAGGCGTCCCGTCTCAGCTCACAGATTTGGAGCTAATGTAGCACACAGGATGCACTTTATATTTACAAGACAGCTAAAAGCCAAGAGCCTCGGGAGCTGATGAAGAAGGAAAAAAAGATGCCCAACTTTACCAGCAAGCTGACACATACGGAGTAGCAGTTCTCCACAGTTGAGCTGATGTTTATCCAAGTCTAATGCACAGCAGCATTGTTCTAGTTTCTCCCCCCATCAAACCTGCCTGCTGGTTATTTCAAGTAATTCTCTTTAGATCTCAGCAGAAGTGTGTCACCTCCACTGTGTGGTTTCAGGCCGAGGTTAACGAAACAGAACCACAGACATTCCAAATCGTTATAAATAAATTGTATACATGTACATAAATAAATCTGTTTTTGCATTATGATGTATTTAATTCATACTAAATGTACCACGTATTGTGTGCTTCTTTTGTACCAAGAGTTCAGGTGAAGTGTAAATAAAAAGGTTGATGCTACAGCTGTTCATTTATTTCTCATGTGTCCAGACCTGCTCACCGGGGACCAACCTCGCTGCCACTTCTGTTATCCATTTGATCCTGTATCAAAATCCTTTCACCACATGTGGTTTCATTTCATTCCCAGCACTCTATCTTGGTGCTTAACATTTATTTTTGTCAGGGGTTGTATTTTAGCTGCAGTGTTGTTTTTTCATATACATTAAAGTCAACACGTGATTTAAAACTTTGTTTCTGTTTCTCCGAACATCACCGCTCTTTGTTTATGGTGCAGATGTTGTTGCAGACAGTCTGCATTTTTCACGATCACCATAAACGTCACGACGCTGTAAATTTGTTTGTTTACACGGTGGGCTCATATCTGTAAAAGCATGGCCATCAGTTCGTCTCCAGCGATGGCCTTTTTTTTTTTTTTTCCCAGCTCGCTGCTCTTGGCTGCTGAAGTGTGGCTCTGCATTAATGTTCTGGGCCCGGAGCTTAATGATTTCTTGTTTCTCCTTAAAAGTGGCACATCTAACTCAGCAGCTGCAGCCAAGTCGGAAACTCAGCAGCAGGTTGAAGTGTTGAGTAAAACGAGTGTGTGTTTGTGTGCTGGGGAAGAGGAATGCTCACAATTTATAGGTACTTTAACCCTGATGCAGCGACCGGTAGCCAACTGAGTCACTCTGTTATTTATTGCAGGGGAAGGTTTAAATCATAAGTGGTTTTGACAAACGGCTCCCTCTGGCGCTGAGAAATCATGCCGCTGACCTTGTCTCGCGGCCTTAACAGCGCCTGATTCTATTACGCCTGACAGAAACAAGAGGGAGACAGAAATGTAGGAGTCTGCATGCTCAACATCCAGATGTACAAATATCCTGCAGACGCCTCAGATACACAGCAGCAGCAGCATATTTTACCACGAGTGTACCTGTCTGCTTTAACAGGCAGCTTGATGAATTAACGAGTCAGTTTGTGTGGAGCTCAACGCTTTACTGAACAGAATCAAATCTGCTGATGATGATGACGAATCACAGCAAAACATTTAATTATAAACCCTCTACAGAGAAATAAAGGAACTTTAGATTTGAGTTTCAATTTTCAAAGTTGTTCAAGTACTAATAAAGGCTTTTATAAGACACAATTTGTGTTTAAGAGGTGGGTGATACATTTTTGCACGTCTGTTTCTGTTAGCAAAATATCTCATGAAACATTAGACAGATTTGATTGAAATTTTCAGAAGAGACTCACTGCAAACTGAATTTAAAAACACAAAAAATAGCTCTAACCTCAGGCAGTTTTATAAATACTCACCTAAAATTTGGTTTGATTGTAGCTGAGATTGATCCCCAACATTCTGAGCACTAATATAATCGTTGCCACTGTGTACAGTGTTTGGAGTTATATTTGTCAGGTTGTTAGCTACGTATCTTATGAACCATTATGAAACTGTCCTGATGCATCTCAGTAATCCAGGTAAAAAATCAAAAAGAAAAAAAATTGTATAGGTCTTCTGGACGGGTTCTTCTCTAATGAAACGTTTCGTCTCTCCTCCAAGAGACTTCTTCAGTCTGAGAGTTTCAGGCAAAATTCAGGCTTTTAAGCCCTGCCTCCATGTGACTGATACATCACATGGCTATCGTTGACACCTAATTAACACCTATTGTTAACAGGGGGTGGAGTGATACTGGCAATAGCCGCAATGTAGGAGGGGGACAACTGAAAACGGAGGCCTCCACCTCTGTTTAATGATGGACGGTCTTTCTTCACAAAAATGGCTTCTTTTACTCCTCTCTCAAACCAACGTTCCTCTCTATCAAGAATGAGAACATCCTCATCTCTGAAAGAGTGACCGCTGGCCTGTAAATGAGTGAAAACTGCAGAGTTCTGGCCATTAGATGTAGCTCGTCTGTGTTGGGACATTCTTTTGAACAGTGGCTGCTTTGTTTCCCCGATGTATAACTGGTCGCAGTCCTCCTGGCACTTAACAGCATATACAACATTGCTCTGTTTGTGCCGGGGCACCGGATCTTTGGGGTGAACCAGCCTTTGCCGTAATGTGTTTTGDGGTTTGAAAGCYACTGGGACATCATRTTTAGAAAATAAACGTCTCRGTTTCTCMGAAACACCCGCAACATACGGAATAACCACTGGTTTGGGTCTGGGTTTGGGGTCTTCATTTTCACCTGAAGGTCGCATGGAATCCTGTCTGTGTTTCCTGTCTGTAGTTTCATTATGAAACTAATATTAATGCAAGCAGTGATGCTCATCTCATGTGTAATTTAGTTAATTTGGGACTTTCACTCAGCTGCACTCCTGCAGTCTTGGTTGCTATGAAGAAATAGTGGGAACAAAAGTGAAGAGCAAGATTTGGATCCACTTTTTGATTTTTTATGCTCTTTATATTGTTTCCTGCAAACTGAAGCTGCCCTGCAGAGATATCCATTCATTTGTGGAAATCCTTACACAGAATATTGCCTGGTTCATACTGTGCATACAACAACACAGTGAATGTTTAAAGTCAACAGGGCCAGTGCTTGTGTAGTATAGAAATACAGTATGCAAGTCCGATGCTGCTGAAGATCCCAGATTCTGTCAGATCCCAGAATGTTCCCCAGGACAGCTTCAAACATTTGCATAATTCAAAGAGAACAAGACAAACTTCTGGAAGGGAGTAAAGATCAAGAAGCAACTACAGCCCAAACTGAAAGAAACAACTAATTATGACCTATTTTATTCTGCAGCCGCAGAAACAGGAAGTTAGGCCACAGCAGCACAGAGTAATGGTGTCAGATGAATTAATCATACTTCACAATTCACATTGCACAGAACACATTTTACATCTATCTTTTTAAAAAATGTGCCACAGACTGCAAAAACAACTCGTTTGGGATTTACTGTCTTGCTGGCAAAAACAAGTGTTTTAATACCATTTCTTTGGTCTATTTTTGTCTCTCTTTTTTTCTTTTTTATTTGCTTGAAAATTCATTCAGCTGCTCCCTTCTGTGCATCTTAATGAGATCTGAGTCAGCAGGGTGTGTTTTGCTGTGGCATTCTGTAGCACACTGAGGAATATTTGTGCCACAGCTGTTTTTTCATCAACATTGCTCCTGGGGATGTTCATGGGGGGAATCAGTTACCTTTTCATCAAGCTTTAACAGGGAGAAGGCCTCACTGTGGTGCTTCTCCTGCCTGTGGCCAATAATGACATTAGAAAAGAAGTTGTTAACGGTCATTTGTTTGAGATGAACTGAAGTACGGTCTCTTCGTTCTTTGGAGAAACTTTTGGTGGTCTTTGTTTACCGTCAAAAACCTGATCTGCACTGGATGGCAGATTTCAAAAAGCTGAGATATGGAGTGCGACGTGGTCAAAAGTTGTGCAGACTGCCATCTCATGGATCAGTCAAGTAAGTACAATATTACATATAGTATTTCAAAAAAATGCAAACCTGTTTAGGTATAAATCCTGAAAGCAAATTTAAGTGGACAAGTGCCACTCTCTCTAAACCAAACATAGTTGGTCCCACTACTTTGCTGTAAACCTTTCCTTTGACCTTGATCACAAATCACTCCTAAACCCTTTCTCCACCCACTCCATCTTGCCTCTTCTTCGCGTCTTTATCATACTCCCCCTGTTTCCTGGATGGTTGAATCAAAGTACTTGAAGTCCTGCACCTATGTGACCTCTGCTCCTTGAAGTCTTCACTCCTCGTTTCCTTGAACTGGTGCTAAAACCAACTCCCCTTTAGTTTTTCTATTGAGGAAAATGAGATGAAAACCCTCTAAAATGTACAGGATAATGACCCTCGAGGACCAGTGGTGCCTGCAGAAT
>NW_013952501.1:636557-655608 GCF_001266775.1 Austrofundulus limnaeus | reverse complement strand
GCATAAATAAGCTTTGTACCTGTTTAGCAGACTGTCTTTTCTCTTGTTTCTCTTCAGTTGCTTGTTGCTCTTTTCTAATCCTTTCATTCCTTTCTTTTGCCTTCGCTCTGAGGCTTTCTGCTTTTTTTTCTTTCCAAGCTTCATAGGAGGCGACGGCGTCTTCCTTTTTAGACTCTTCTTCCTGTTAGTTGACAGAAATATAGTTAACGATGTGCCTAACCGTGAACTGTATTTTTATTGTATTCTTCAGGGATGGTAAGTGACAATCACCTGCTTTTCTTTTTCTTTTAAAAGCTGCTCTTTCTTCTTCAGCTCTTTGATTTGTCTAGTTGTTTCTCTTTTCTTTTTCAGCCATTCCTGTTAAGAGCATGAGGAGTTTTATTTAATATTATTAATAATAATAATAATAATAATAATAAAGGGTAACATAAATATACAGATTTTTCATTTCTACACTACGGACACTAACAGACTATTTTTAATTGGCCTAAAACTGCAGGCGTTATCAACATGCTACCTCAGTTATTCAAGTAGGAGAAAGAAACACCATTCAGACCTAAAACTCAAGCAGAGTGGACTCTTGTGATGCTAAAAATGACAAGACAGACTCACTCTGACCTGATAAACAGCTGCCCTGAGCGATTCTGCCGCTTGTGGCTCAGACTCCTGTAGGGAGACTTTACGGTCCAGAATTTTGAGAGTCCCTAAGTACCTTGATTCCACCTTTTTGGAGCACACACTGTGAGCCCTCTTGCTGGTTTTAGAGTGAGGAGTAGATGCCCTAATAATATAAGAAAAAAAATCCCAAACTGATGGTTAATTATCTTTGTGCTTCATACATTATAAGGATTAGCTTAACCTGCATACTCACATGGTGTCCAGTGATTTATCAGGGGTTTGGGAGAGTTGATTTGAGATTTCTCTTGAGCATCCCTGACAGAAGAATAAACAGATTAGGGATTTATAAAAGACTGAGTCATGATGAGCAATGGAGGGCTTGTCTTACACTAAATTCTTCAAACGATGAGTAGTTTTTCTCTGCCTCTTTGCTGTCATCAGATATAAAGGCATCTAAAACCATAAAACAAATATTAGAGGATGATCTCATGCTAATAATTTTATAGCACAAAAGAAATGACCAGGAATTACCTCTGGAGCTTGAATCCAATGTGGATTTAGTCAAAAGTTGTGACTGTTCACTCTTATTTGAAGAGGACTTGCTGAGACCGGGTGAAACGGGGTGATCTCCATCTGTCCACTATCATCAAACATGACAAACAAAACGTATTTACTTTGCAACTTAAAGTTCCTGTGACATCATTCAAATACAAAAAGTCAAAGAAAACATCTTTATACTTAAGAAAATTGGCATAATACACATGATTTTACCCATTTTGTCACATAAAAGGCCTACTTTCTTTTGAATTTGGCTCAGTAAAAGTGAAACAGGAAGTGACATCAAAGGGGAACTCAATAAGAAAATAATCTCTCTGGTCTTTGTTTATTAAAACAATATTACTTAAACTTCATCTCTCTTTGATAGTGACTAAAATTAATCTAAAGAAACATCAGATTCTGCTCTACAGTCTGTGTTGTTAGCTGTTGTAACGATGCTCTGTTCACAAGCAGACGGTCCCCTTTGACATCACTTCCTGTTTCTTCACGCGCAAATATCTCAACAACTGTTCGTCTCAGCGGCGTGAAATTAGTTTTGCAATATTTTATCAATGCTATCTTTCCAAAAATACATCCAAGTTTATTGCAAAAAAATTTGATGTCACAGTCATTTTAAAGACCAGAAAGCTGATCTGTGAAATAAACACACAGATTTAATTTACTTACATCAATATTGCTGGATGTATCAGTGGGCAGGGGGGCCGACGCAGAAGACATCTGGGGCCAGTTTAAATCCTGAGATGCAGTTTCTTCGGCTGGCATTTCTGTAACACATGGTTTTAATCTGAGAGTCCTTTGTCGAGGTTTGGGTCTTGGTGGCTCTCTCTCTGGAAAAAAACAACAACACAAAGCAGTAATCAGAGTATAATATTTCTACAACAATTGTATGGTATTTTTTTTTAAAAAAATAACGCAATATAAAACACAGACCAGCTGAAGTAGTGTTGTGAAGGGGAGATGTTGAGGGAACCTCAAAGGTTTCTCCCAACACAGAATTTATCTTCTGCTCCTCTGGACGTGACGCTTCCTCTATGCTGCCGTCAGACAGCGGAGGTAAAGGCAGAGTATCGTCTGATGTTTGATATGACTGACTTGAGGTCTTTTCTGGAAGCTGAGGATCAGCAGGCTCTATACTCCTGGTTTCATCCTGGGTTTTATCTTCACTGACTTTTATGGAGCGCTGGGAGGAAAAAGAGCCATGATTGTTGTCATGTCCAACTACAGAAGACTTGTTTTCATGCGACTCTGAAGCTGCTTTGTCTTTTGAGTCAGAGCCGCTGCTTCTTTGGGATTTCAGGAAGGAAACTTTCTTTGGCCTGCTAAGTTTGTCTTCGTCCTCATCTGAAAGGTTGAAGGTGTGAAGTTTTGCTTTACTCTTTCCAGCCTTGAACGCGTTCCTCTTTTTTCTTGAATTGAGGAATTTGTCCAAAAAATCTGAAAACACAGGACATAAAAGGAGAATCAATGAGTAATTCTTTTCTTATGAAAAAGTTTTTTGGTATTTAGATCCTCTGATGATTTACCGTCTTCTTCATCATCAATGTTATTACAATGAGAGATTTGTTCTGCATTTGCTCTGCTTGCCCTGGAGACCACAGCTGCCTGAAGTTCATCCTAAAACAGAAAGGTTTTATTTAAAAGATCTATTCATAGTGTATAGGCTTTTTGGATTATTTAACACTAGTGTTATTTTTAAAGCTCTTACCTGAAATGTTGTTCTTTTTACTGTTTTGGGGCTTTTTGAATACGCCAGTGTGGTCACCTCTTCATCTGTCATCATCACACTAACACAATGTTTTGCTACATTAGCATGCCAGCTAGTGTTTGCTGCAGCTATTTAGCCTTTAAACTTTCATTTCTTCTACAAAAAAAAGAAGATATGCTAACTTTTACTGTTCAGCATTTGCTATTTGCTTCTTATAACAGCATATAATTAAAAAGCCTCACGGAGCCTGTCCTCAGGAGCTAACGGAGTGGAGTTGTTGTCATTTACCAGGGAGACAAGACTTCCGGTTTCATAATGCGCATGCTCAGAATATACTTTTTGTTTTTATTTGTTTATTTTTTTGCGGCAAGTTTTCAGACTAACAATGACTTTTAGAACCATATATTGTCATATTTACGTAAGAGGATTAGGGCCANCATACAAAAAATACATATCAAATAAAAATGAAAGGTAGCAGAAAGAAGAAAAAAATCTGCCCCTTTATGTAACAATGTTGTGGAAGAGGATTAGGTAATAGTTCAGATAAAAAATAAATTAAACTGTCAATTTTCAAATACACCAATTTAAACTTTTATTTATGTAACAATGTTCTGGAAGAGGATTAGGGCCACAGAGCAAAAAACAAGTTTTTTTCTTCTTCTAAATTCTGACTTTGATCTCAGAATTAGGAAAATGTCAGAATTCTGAGAAAAAAGTTCAGACTTCAATATCAGAAATCTTCAATCACTGTCAGAATTCTGACGTTTTCCTAATTCTGAGATTACAGTCAGAATCTAGGGGAAAAAACTGTTGTTTTTTTTACTCTGTGACCCTAATCCTCTTCCACAACATTGTTACATAAAGGGGCAGATTTTTTTCTTCTTTCTGCTACCTTTCATTTTTATTTGATATGTATTTTTTGTATGTGAATTTGTTTTGTTTAATTAATAAATAAGTCTTGTGTTTGAAAATTGACAATTTGTTTAATTTATTTTTTTACCTAAACCATTACCAGTCTATAACAAATATTTAATAAATTATGAGTCAACTAAAAATTTCAGCTCTACTTCTTTATATGATTTAACCCTGGTCAAAGCCTCTGAGAGCAAAATACATAAAAAATAAATATCTTTTGCCTAATGGACATTGGACCAATAAAGTTGTGCCACGGGTCATCTCTAACTTTGAAAAGGATTAAATCTTCTGTATATACTTCGGTGAAATTTTTTTTAATTAAATAACTTATGAGGTATGATGATAAAGAAAGATAAGGATGAGATTACAAAAACACAAACAAGAGGTAAAGATTTAGATTTTTATTTTCTTGTAGGAAAAGTGCATAGTTGAAGCCCTTTTACTTTGATTCATTCAAGGTCTCCTTCGATACTGAATAATTCACAATTTAATCTCTGAGATATTGTCCTGTTTCCCTCATCACTGTATACAAAAATTCAAGACTATGATTGTTACAGCTGTTCCCTGCTTTTCCAACTCTGGTACGATGCAGTACTACTAAGGAAGACACATGTTGATATGAAAATAAAGAGTAACCATTTAAAAGAAAAAAGTCTGGCATAAGATTCATTCTGGAGGTAACCAAAGACCTAGTTACAGTTTACTGACAAAGCAAAGATGTAATTTGAAAAGCTGCAGAATGTAAAATCAGTGATCAGACAGTAACTCTGGACTGAATGTCTGTTTACTTGTATATTGTGATAAAAGGGAAGAAGACTCTGCAAACAGTGAAAAACTGTTCCCACTAAAATAAGGGGGGAAAAGGTCTGAATAAAGTGCTCTAAATGCTTTTACTAAACAATCAGATTGGCACTGTTCAAAGATGTATTCTCATTCAATTCAAATAATCTGGCATCATACAGAAGCTGAAACAGACACCTTGGGTTGCTTTTCTTCTTTTAGATTCAATAAATCAGCATTTCAGATCTTCAAAAGGAATCAAAAGCAAACATCATCTTATGAAAATTAGTTTGGCCTAAGTTTATAAACTGGAAATCATATTATAAACTATATTAGTTCATATATTATTTTAAATGTATCTGTGCCATGTGTATGAAATACATTTTAATGACTATAAATTTTTCATTTCACTCACTCACACCACAACAAAATGATATTTGGAGGGGCAGAACATTCACGACAATAAAGACAGCTAATAAAGTGGACCTGACCTGTTTCTGATAGAGCTTAAACCATGAAATGATGCAAGATCTGTCAGTGGGCTGGTTTAATTAAACTGTCAACACCTGATGTGATGTGACGTTATTACAGTAACTTATAGTTCGAAACTTTCAAAAAGTGAAAGACAGGAATGTTTCAGACTCAAGAACACAACAGGGACAAAGAAAAAAAAAACACTTATTGGGGACTTCCTGGATCCCCTCTGCCCTCATCCTGTGGACCATTTTTCATTTTGTAAGTATTTGTCAGCAGCAGAGCCGGGATGAGGGACCAGCTTTAAACCCTGACACACCTTCTGATTAAAGACTCTGAACTAACTAAAGAAGCCCAACTGATACCTCCACACACCAGCTTTATCAGTCAATCCTGTGTTATAAACAAAATATAACACAGTTTATCCTGTAAGATATTTATGCAATTAGCCTCAATTGTCAACCTGCTGAAATTATTTCAGCTCACTTTCTATAGTTTATAATAATTTTGGTTTATATTTTATTTGGATATCAGAAAGATTATAAAACCTGTGCGGGTGTCAGTCGGGCTTCGGTTACCAGAACAAAAAACAACTTGTTTGGACAATCCTATGGAAAGAAAAACGAAGAGATATGTTAGTGAGGGCTGACAGGGAGCTGCAGCTGTCCTGGTCTGAGCATCTTGATGGTTGCTGGTGGTCCTGCTCCTCTGTTAATCCACAGGTGGTGCTGGAGGTTCCCGTCTTTCACTCTAAAAAACAAAACGAAAGGTAAACAAGTTTAGAACCCAAAACACAACATCCCTGAAACATTACTACAACAATATTATAAAACGTCAGTTTTTTTATGTATAGTGTTTGACAATCCCAAATTAGTAATAAATCTGTTTTCTGGGCAACTAATATAACAATTTGAAGACGGTTTTTGTGACTGAATATTTTCAGAAAATATTTTCAGTTTGATTTCTTTCAGAAGCAAAAATAAATAAATACATAAAAACCTATGTAAAGCAAACTTACTCTGCTAAAATGTGTTGCTACTGACTTCAAATGATTAACAGTAAATTGATGCTCAGTTTTTCCTCCTCTATCAGGAAAGCTGTTTGTACCTCATGTGACTAGTCTTTTTGTCAAATATGCAAACAAAATCTGCATAATGGTGGAGATTATTTGTTCCTCTTAAGCCTTGTTTATAAAACACAAAATGTAGGCTTTTTGTTCAGATAACATTTACGGAGAACTTTTGATAAAGCAGACTGTTTTAATTGGATGGAAAAGAACAGAATGCTAAAGAATATTGAGACAGATTAGATCAGATATTTGAATAGATTAGGGAGATTAGATTACACAAAGATATTAAGCATTAGGAACAGTCTTACTAAAACTTTGATAAAGCAGGTTTGGGAAACGTGTGTGTCAGCTGCCGCTAACACGTTGCTTTTTATTGTGTGTATGTGTCCCACGTTACTCACTTGAGTCCAGAGTCTTTTGTCCGTTTAAGAAAAGAAGTTTCAGGTCATTTATTTAGTTTTTTCCTAAGGAGACAGACTTTTATAATCTTTTAAAGTTGTTTTGCCAAGTTGTCAGATATGAGGCAGTATTTCTGGTTGTCCTTTAGAGTTTAGGAACCATTTTATACCAAAGTTGATTTCAGGTGAGTGATAGAAATTAGATATTAGTATTTCTTTATACATAATTAATGTATAGATGAAATAAGTGTTTAAATTTTAATACATTTTATTATTCAGAAAAAAAAGAAGTAAGGTTGATGCAAAATAAAAAAAAATTAAAACTGGTTCAAATGCTTACAAAAAAAGTGAGGGCTCAAAGTTTCTGAGCAGTACAGTTCTCATGGGAAAAATATCCAACAAAGGTTATGAACAAGTCGGACTTTTTATTACTGTTGCAATTTTTCTATTTATTTTTTGCCTATTGGGCCAATAAGTCAATTATTTTATTATCACCTGCTGTAAAGGCAGGCAGTAATGTTTCTGCATGTGTCTGTTTATCTTTTAGCAGAATGTCTTATAAACCACCAGACATACTGTATTTTACTGAAACATTGAGGACATACACTGAATGTACCAGATTGTAACTGATTATCTTTTAGAGCACACCCAATTCAAGATGGCCACCACTACCAACTAAACTTAGAAAACACCAGAATGGCTATAACTAAATCAACTTTACAGAGATTGAGCCAATTTGGTGTAGTGGTAGCTGAGATAACACATTTATATATTTTATCTCTGTATTAAAATCCATTTAATAAGCTTGTATTAATTTCCCGTGATCTCAGCAAATTAATAATACATGCGGTGCAAACATTTGAAAGCATTCCAGCTTGTTACCACGTATTTGTCATGAGAAATGAGTATGATCAGTACTGACGTGATGAGGTCCAGAGGGTTTTCCTGCAGGATGTGGGCCCCTGAGATTGGATGGGCGCAGCAGAAACAGGACCAGGGCCACCACCACCCAGCCCATCAGAACCATGGACAGGGTCAGGTCCCCTCCTCCACCTCCTGGCCCAGTGGGTCCTGGCACTGTGCAGAAACAACACATTCACACACGTGATCTGATCGTTTCTCATATGAAAACACAGATGTTGCCATGTTGTAATACGAAGCACATCACGCAGAGGGATTACGTACACTCTTGAGGGCATTCTGTGTCCGTGCAGTAGGACTGAGACTGTCTCAGCTGAAACAAAAAGACAGATCAAAAGACAAATTTATCTCAAATCATCAACACTCATGAAAGAAGAAAAACAGGCACTGCCAATTATAACATGACATCACAAACACTGAGAATTTCTGCTATTGTTTGCTGAAATATCAGTCATAAAAGCTCCATTAGGACTCCTGTTCGTTTAGACAACACCCTTTAATGTGATAAGCAAATCAGAGAGCTCAGAGTGGCTTCAAGCTCACAGCCAACCGCAACCTGCCATGCAAGTTACACCTGCGTACAAAAAGAAAACGAGGTCACCTGAAAACTGAGCCAAAAGTGATGAGAGGTTTCTCTTTTATTTTAACTCTGATCTTATCTTTGAGAGTAGAGCTGAGCCAGAATCAACCAACAAGAACAAATACTGGTATTTAAGTGTGGCAGGGAAAGCAAAATGTCACTGTAGGGCTGTGCTCCAAAAACAAACACACAACAGGAACCAGGATGTGCTTTTCCAGTGTCACTCGATAACTTTTTATTTCCTTATTGCTCCTTTTAAAAATATTTTCATTTACTTTTAAACTAAAAGTTGTTGTAATTACATTTTAAATTTAACCTCGTCATCGTCACCATCATCATCATCAAACCTGCCAGATTTTAAAAGCCTCCCGGTTATGTTTCTTACCAGGTTGATGAGGCGTCTCATAGCGTACTCCTGAGTGCAGATACACTCGCAAGGGTCAAAGCCTCCCTCGGCCATTTCTCACCGGAAAATATCCACCCTGAAACAGAAGAGCTGCAGTTAGAACGAACATGAACACGGTGAGAAACCCAAGGCTGCTTCTCCACAATGCTGTGCTGTTTTGATGTTTCACACACACACATATACACACCGACACACAGAATTAGTGGGAGGAGACTGCGCAGCCTGGGACAATCAGGAAACTCTTGATGCATGTTGACATTAAAGCAATTTTAAGTGAATTTATAGGTCAGCACAGAGTTTTAAAACTCTTTACTGACTTTTTGATGTATGGCTAATTAAAACAAACTCTGCTGCACAATTATGTTTGAAATTATCACAGTTTGATATAAAGGTATGTTTAGAGTATTTAGATTAAATTTAGTATGGTCCAGTTTTTACTCATCCCTTGGTTTTATGGCTTTCCAGCACAAATTTAATCTTCACGGGTGAAATAGGAGAAATTAAGAGGACTACTCATGCCTGAAATAAAACATATAAAGAGTTATAGAGTTTTAGGATTTCTGAAAATCCCCAGGAGCCTAAAACACATGCAGGTAATTTTGGATGTGACAATATAAAAGAAGTAGATGTTTCAACTGATTTGCTCTTCCTGACATGAAGTGGGAGGATGTGGCACTCATTTGATCTGAACATTGAGTGGTTGTTTATGGTTTGATGCTGGTGTTTTACATTTTAACTTACTTTTAGCTGCTAACATCTGAACAGGAACTAGTAGGATAATCTCAACACAGCTAAAACTGAGCTCCGAAAGCAGGAATCATTACTTTCAACCAGCTGCGCTCTCAGGAACATTTAGCTGAACTAGCTTCCTCAGTCTATCTCGAGCCTTTTTTTTTTTTTTTTTACATTTGATGAGTCATAAGGAAAATATGTGGCTGTAGACATAACAACACGACGACTTACTTGAGCTTCGTGATTTTCAGAAATAGTGCGTTTCTTTAGAGGGCCCAAGCTGCCCTGCTTGCAGCCAAGCTGTCGCCAATAAACGCCGTCAAGCAGCAGACATGTCATCCAGCCACCGCTCCTTGTTTTGTTTGTTAAGCCACGTGAGCCAATCGTCGGTCAGTCAGCCAATCAGCGCCTTCCATTCCCAGACCCGCCTCCCACATGAATACATTCGCAAGATAACCGTCTGTCATTGGTCTGACTGTTTGATAGACGAGTCATTTTAACCAATCACATCACGACAACTATCTCTCATCTGGATAGTAAACAAACAGTACATGAAACATCTGTTCCATTGTGTAACTAAATTTATGGTCAGAGAACACATTATCCAAGGAAAATGAGTTGACTACTTCTGTTTTAGGTGTCCAGATTTTATAAAAACCGTGGCCCTTCATATTTTATTTATTTATTTATTTACATTTTGACTCAGTGTCACCAAGTAATTTATTTGAATAGAGAGTTGTTTCTTCATTCCCCTTTGGTATGATTGTTAATTACACCTGGATATCTACTGTGCCTCTAACAAAAGTACACTACAAAATTTTCCAAATATTAAATTAAGTTAGTTGGCCATGGTAGCATTACTGAATTTGTTGTTTATGTCATTCTTACTTTGTTCTATCTTTACATGCCAATAATGAAAATGACCTTCTGAATAATAGGAATAGAATTAAAGATACAAAAAATAGCAGTCCTACCAGTAAAAAGAAAAAAAAAACACTAAATTTGAAATATCTAAAAATCATAAAATGTTTATGTGGCCATTTTACAATTTTATGGGTAAATCAATACATTTTTTTGTCTGGTTTGCTTCTAGTTAATAAAACACTAAACCTAAGAGATAAACAATGAATAAAGTCACTCTATGATATCAGAGTCTGGTGTAAAAAATTAATAAAAATCCTGACTTGTGTTTAAACCAGATGTGTGCGTGCATGCGCGCGCGTGTTATTCTGAAGGTTCCAGCTTGTGCTCCATGCAGCAGCTGCCATGCTTTGAAAGCAGCATGTTCTGGACCGAGGCTGAGGTGAAAACAAGTGGTGGACAGTGAAATCGAAAGGAGCTGCTTTAATAAAAAGCAGAGATTAGTCACCACCACCCCCTCCTCCTCCTCCACAGACACACACACCGGGTGAAGCCCCGGGTCTACCTCAGAGGCAGCAGCAGCTCAGCAGGCACACAGCAATGGCTAACATCGCAGTCCAAAGGATCAAGAGAGAGTTCAAAGAAGTTCTCAAAAGCGAAGAGGTGCGTTTATTATATTACTATATATATATATTATCGGTCCTATTCCGTCCCTTCTATGGGATTGGTTTTAATTTAATTAAATCGCACAGTTGCTGTAAGGAGAGAGCAATTTTACCTGGTGAAGTCCCGATTCTGTAACGCAGCAGGTCAGGCCCGAACAATTAGAACTTTAGCTAGCTTAGCCTCGTAAATGCTCGGAGCTCTCCTGTTGTGTCAGGTGGGTGTGTTCAGGAAACACCGGGGACTCGAGCTTTGTCAGCTGACAGGCCCGACAACGCTGCATACTTTTGAGTAATTTACCTAGCTAAACCCAGCACACAGTGACCATTCGTAGCCCAGATCTGGCGGCTGGTCTTTATTTATTGAATTAGCTCTGCGTGGCAGCTTTAGCTCGCTAAGCGAAACCTCATTTGTTGTTAGCGTTAGCATGTCGCGCTGTGCTGTGAAGTAGTCCGAAACAAACTATGTTGTTTGCTTCAGCGCGGAGCGTTAGATGTGATTTATAAAATGTAATCATGTCTTACGTTTGCTTGTCAGGTCCAGTTATTGGTGACTTGTTAGAAAACTAACTTGCTTTTTGCTCCATTAGCAGGTAATGCTAACATGGATGTCCCAGTGGATCAACCTGGAGCACACCTGGTGTTAATTTGCGGAAAAATTACAATTGTTCTGTATCAGTCACACTGTCAGAGGCTTCACATGTAAAAAGCTGACCTGTGGCTAATGGACACCAGTCAAAATGAGAGACTTGTGACCATATTAAAATGTGTTTCTGTTTGCCCCAATCCTCAGACAAGTAAGAACCAGATTAAAGTTGATCTGGTAAATGAGAACTTCACAGAGCTGAGAGGGGAGATAGCAGGACCTCCAGATACTCCTTATGAAGGTACTGTCATACACCTGATTTATATATATTTATATATAAAAATAACACTTAAATGTTGTGATTTGGCCTGCTTATCTGTTTCATTTCTTTTCCAAGGTGGTAGATATCAGCTTGAAATAAAAATTCCAGAAACGTATCCGTTTAACCCACCAAAGGTACGCTCCAAAATGTCTTTCAGCAGTTCTTTTTAAATAACAAGTTATTTGTGTGTGTGTGTGTGTGTGTGTGTGTGTGTGTGTGTGTGTGTGTGTGTTTGTGTGTTTTCTGGCACTATATTTGCCACCCCATGTGTTAGAGTTTTAAAGTAAAAACATCATCTTATGATGAGGGATGTGATGCTCAGTGTGTTGTGAACGACTCTTATCTACTACCAGGTCAAACTTTAGCTCAGTAAACGCAAAACTGATGGCGTTGTAGCTATTTTTGTGTTTACGTTGATTAGCGGGTGGTGGCCATGTTAAGTTGAATCAACTCAAAAATCCCTTTCTGAAAGTTTCTTTTAAATCAGTCTAGTGGTTCGTGAGAGGTTTTGACAGAGTTGTAGCTATTTTTGTGCTTTTAATATTAACCGTGACGGCTATTTTGAATTGGGTTGACTCCAAATCAGTTTCTGATGTTAACATGTAAAATAATTCTAATAAAATTAGCTTTAAATTTGCATTTGACAAATTGCAGTGACTCAGCAAGCAAACTGTTTGTCTAACATGTTGTATGTAATGCTAGGTAATGACTTTAAAAAACACACAGTCAACGTTGTATTGTTAGAAAAACATTAATAAAAAAGTTAACTTACAAATCCATACTTTGTAATCTCTTTCCTTTCCTGAATTCTGACTGATAAGCTTTTATTATTCTATTTTTAGGTGCGCTTTATTACCAAGATCTGGCATCCTAATATCAGTTCAGTGACAGGAGCAATATGTCTGGATATTTTAAAAGACCAGTGGTGAGTGAGAACCATCTAAACTGTGATCTGTTGCATTCAGATGTGTTTACTTACCTGTTGTCATGTTTAATCTGTCTGACTCAGGGCAGCTGCCATGACCCTGCGGACAGTGCTGTTGTCTCTACAGGCTCTTCTTGCAGCAGCAGAACCAGATGATCCACAGGATGCTGTAGTTGCAAACCAGGTGGGAAAAACCATATTATTGCTCACATCTGTAGTTGAACTTCATAGGCTCGGAAAGCAAATAAGTTATTTCTAAACCAAGGAAACAACAAAAACCTTGGGAGTAGCTAATGTTTTATTCTGTGTTCTCTTTGTTTGCTGACATCTTGTTCTGTATTTTCTGTTTTTGGATTCTTAGTACAAGCAGAACCCAGAAATGTTCAAACAGACTGCTAGGCTGTGGTCGCACGTCTACGCCGGCGCGCCCATCTCCAGTCCCGACTATACACGGAAAATAGACAAACTCTGTGCCATGGGCTTTGAAAAGGTGGGTCCTTCTTCCTCGTTTCGGTTTAACTGCTGTGAAAGTTCTGCAGAGGAATTTTACCCTCTCTCTCTCTCTCGTTTTCAGAACGCAGTAATAGCAGCCTTATCCTCGAAATCCTGGGACGTGGAGACGGCGACAGAACTGCTCCTCAGCAACTGAAGCCCGCTGTCCGGGTGCGAGGATCCAAAACTTCTCATCACAGCATCGACTCCTCCCGGCACCATTCCACCGTTACGTTTAGTTGAACAGATCAACACCTCCTCACGTTCGACACAACAGCCCGAGCCGCCTTCCTCTCCAACTTTAGTTTGCTACAGACTCTGCACCATCGTTGCCAACGTGTCAACCACCCTGTTGCCTGTCTGATCTCGTCGTACCGAGGCTCTTTACTCCCTCTCCACTTAGACGTGTGCACTCGTTAAACAAGAAACCGTTCATTCATCTAGTCTTCAACGCCCACCCCATGAATTTAATTTGCTGGTGTTTTTTTATCCCTCTGACCTGTGATCTACACGACCTGGTTGTTTGCAGGGTAAAATGCAAATGTAGTCCGGCACACAGTTCTCTCAGTAGTGAGTTGGATTGTAAGTTTGTGGATTAAATATACTTGACAGGATAGTGTTGTGCAGGGACGACATGCTGGCTTTTTTCCCCCCTCGAGTTTCATCATCCGTGTCGCCGCCTACAGCAGAGGTTTGTGTCCAACATCCTTCTACATTTGCACTCATGCTCAAAAGAAAGTTATCTGTATATAGCTGCGTGTAAATTTGAAACTATAATGGTAGTATCCTTTTTTTCTTACACGGATGACATTGTAAAACAAATTATTTTAAATATAAACTATGCCTACCTTACTGTATATTGAGATGTTTTTATCAATTTGATCCACGAGACGCCCTCTTTTTTTTTTTTTAAAGACGTTATGTTGAAGTGACAAAACCAAAATCCTGTCCCTAAAGCCAAATCAGGCCTGTGCTTGTTTAGCCTTCAAATGATGTAACTGATGCGTTTCCAGGTCAACAACCTTTTAAATGTCAAGACGCCAGATCTTTTGTTCAGAAAGCTGCCAAGTAGAAATTGTTTTAAAGGAGTTACCAGAAAGTTTTACCCCTCTGTTACGAACTGTTTTAAGTTTCCTTTATCTCAGAGCAGATTAAAAGTCGACCCTCAACAGAACACGTATCACTCAGCTAAACTGTTGGCCATATATAAAGGAGTAAAGACGATGTATTCCCAAATGTGCTTTAGTACACAGCCAGAACGAAAAGCTGGAACTCTTATTAATCTGTTGCAGGTTGAGTTTAAAATGTTTTTTTTTAACGGTACAAGCAGAGCAGAAAAGGGGTGCGCAGGCACGCTAACAAAGAGCCATTTATTTTTGAAGATATTTCCCCTTCAGTTGACCTGCAGCTCGGTCCTTTACAGCTCATTACGACGCGGGAGTTAATGTGCAAGTTGTCTCTGTCGACTCTGCATAAGGTTCACAGCCAGCGCCAAAAAGGATTTGGAGGCAGGTAGAAGGCACAGCCTCCATGTGTACATAGCTGGGATTAGGTCTTTATAAAGTGACATGACGTAATCGCTGAAGTGCACTATTAGTTGCCAATCTACATTTCTGTACGAGAAAGCAAGAGACGAAGGCCGCCTCAACCAAGTCTTCCCGCTGTTCAAACCGCAAATAATGTTGCACGACGACCAAGTATTTAACAGGAAAAAAAGGGGGGGCTGTTGCATCTCAAGTTTCTCCATTTGGATAGAGACTCGGTTCCTTTTTCTTGGAAGCAAGCATCAGCAGTACAAAGAGCATGGTTATTTATTGTGACTGTCATGTTTTCTTTGATTAAAAAAGAAAAAAAAACTTGTGTTTCTGAATTTCATGTAAAAGTTTCCAAAATATCAAAACTAAAACAAGCGAGCTTGAAATAAAAAACAGTGGCACAGATGTAAGGAGGAAAACATCGGGACTCAAAAGATTTTTTTTTCCAGGGAATTTAATAAGCAACAATCATTACCAGATTAAAACGTTTGTAAAATGTCCATTCTGTTTTGTTTTCTTAAAAATGGCTCCACAAAAGAAGCAAAGAGCAACAAACACAAAGGAAAAAAAAATGTTTCTGAGTAAGACCTACATACAGAGAGCTTCAATTGATGACTACAAGTTGTTTTTAAACCTTCTAGGATGTCAGTGTGTGTGCACGTGTTTGTATATTTGTTTTAAGAAAGGTCCATAATATTTCCAAGAAAGCTTTAAGAGTCAGAGGAGCTTGAACGCAGGGAGTCGGGAAGGTTTGAGGAAAGTTTCGGTCCATTCGCTGCAGTCCTGACTTCACCTTCGCCCATTTTTCTTTACCTGAAAAACAGGTCAACACCAGTGTCAAACAAACTACTCAGACACATTTAAAAAAAATCATAAAGCTGATAAATGGCATCAATAATGATTAAACTACAACAATCAGTTAACAAGCACAATGAAAAGTGCAGCTAAATATCTGCTTTACAAGGACCCTAATTTAAATGAAAATGTTTTCCTTCTGCAGCACAGAGCAAAATGTTTTGTTTCTTTTAGGTCAAAGATTGTACAGTCTGGGTTTGTGTGATTATGGACGCATCGATCATCAGTTCATAGTCACAGGGCAGATCTCTGAATTATAATCAAATCAAACCGTGAGGTGCCTAAAGAGTCCCACTCCTAACATAGCTATCTTGTATTAAATGTTTTCAGTACCAGTCCACCTGCCTCCCTGCCTGTCAGAGCTTCATCTCTTATGAAGTCCTGGCATCCTGGCCACGTGCACAGCTGGACTGTCCCTGTGCTGAACTCCAACTTAATCACGGTTTCTCCCTCGCTGCCAGGAAGGAGGAGGAAGCCAACTGTCCCTACATCTGTTTTCTTTTGATGCTTTCTGTTATTCTCTCTGCTTGCAAAGGGCCTGCTGAAAAAAGGAAACAAAAGATAGTACATCTGATGCATCCAACTTTCCTGATCCTAGCCAACCAGACCGAGGCTAAGCTACCGAGATGGTGCTTTTATTTTTGTCACAACTTCGCTCATTTTCCCACTTTTACCTCTGCAGATCAATCTGTCTCTTTGTCCCTTCATCGTTCTGCTGCTGTTTTGATGTCTTGGTGTTGACTGCGTCTGCGGATGCGTCAGCTGCCCTCTTCCTGCCCCTCCCAGCTCCGCCGCCAGCCGGTGCCACCGTTCCTTCTTTTTCCACTGCCGCAGAAGCACCGGGGGCTTTAGGAGGGCGGCCCCGTCGTTTGACCGGCGACGCTTCTGTCCCGGCGTCGGGAGCTGCTTTCTGACTGGGCGTTTTCTGACTGGGCGCTTTCTGACTGGGCGCGTCCTGAAAAAGACGCAGAGGAAGATCTGAGTAAAGACGGCAGTGGATGAAGTCGGACGAGACGTGCCTCTTGTTCCAGTTTACCTTCTTCTCCTCCACGTTCTTGATGACCGGGTTCTCGTTGTTTTCCTGCGCTCGACTCTCCGATGACTCCGTGGTAGTACTGCTGTTACATTTAAAAACTCGGGTGAAAAATGGATACATTTTTAGGATTTTGCTACAATCTTGATTGCTTGTGCTGCGCGTTCACCTGTTCTTGTTGATGTTTGAGATCAGTGGAGACGAGTTAGTGCTGGTGTTACTGGTTGTGTCTGAAGCTGTGGTGGTCTTGAAGATCCTCCTCCCCAGTACCGTCAGAGGTTTGTTGACAGTTGCCAACACCGGCGCTGGTTTAGGCTGTGAAACCAAAGTACCACTTCATATAGCGCATGAACTAGTTCCATCCTGTAATGCTTCACTACATGAAATTAAACCATTCGTACAATGGAAACTCTGACCTTTGCAAATGTATAATTTAATAAACAACAACAAAAAACATTTACCTTCCCAGTGAGCAGCATTTGTCTCATCTCTGCCATCAGGTACTCCTTATCATTTTTAAAGTCCTGATTTAAAAACAAAATGTAACGATAAAGTTATTAGTAGCACAAAGGTAAAAAAGTACAAATTTACACACCTCAAATAAAAAAAGTGTGTGCATTACCTTGTCCTGTACGAGAAAGAAATTTGAGGGAAGAACGGGCTCCTTCGGACAGTCCAGGTGACACGCTGTGCTCTTGTTGGCGATGACGAAGAGAGCGACGTCACAGACGATGTACAGTTTCTGTAGCAAATGTAGTTTACATCTTTTGAAAATTAGCCCAAAAATAAATAAATAAAATGTAAAATTTCTACATTCTACACAACAGTTTGTCTCTCGTGTGTTATATGCTCTAAGGCTTTAAGCCGGGCGCGTCATACCTCATTGGCCTTCACGTCTTCAGGACACTGAGCGTCCTTTGTCTGCTTGATGTTCTCTGCCATCTTTCGGAGAAAAGCGTGACTGTTGTTCTCATTCTTGGTCATCAGAACTTCTAACATAAACCACAGGCACCTAAACAAAACAAGAGTATTGAAACCAGTTATATCCAAACTAGAGCGGTTTGTGTAGGCGACATCATGAAACAATAAAAACACACTCACTCCTTGATGTCTTTGAGCTGCTCGTACTCGTGTGGTTTTGTGAAGTCTGGGTCGTGAGCCAGCAGGTGGATCATGTAGGGAACCACGTACTCGGGAAGGAGAGAGACGAGTTTTTCTGATGAGGAAAATAACTTTTAAATAAGATTTAAAAGAAAAAGATGATCTCAAACTACAGCAAACAATACAATATGAGATGTTACTTGATTATTAAAAATGAATTATACAAATACTACTTCCTGTTTGAGATTCTCTGTGAATCTAAGGTTTTACTGTGTCAGAACTGTTCTGCTGTGGTCTTTTTAAAACAGATGCTTGGTTACGAACGGGTCTAGTTTCAGCGTGAAAAACACTGACCCTGAGCGAGGGGGTTCTGTTTGATGTACTCTCTGCGGACAGAGATGTTCTTGAGGAGGCACTGTCGGGCATGGGCACGGCGCTCCTTCACCGGGTCCTTGGCGCACAGAGCGAAAACAGCCAAGTACTCCAGGGGCAGCAGCAGTTTGACGAGAGCTAAGTGCAACTTCTGTGCAAAGATCTGTCGGACCTGATAGCACTCATCCTGTCAGGAGAAAGCAGCAGAGTTAGATCCTAAAAAAAGCCCCTCAGAACAATCTATTTGAAGGAAGACGTAAAGAGTTAAATTTCAGATAGGATAAATTATAAACAATTCTAACAAATTGTTTTCTATGCAGCTATAATGTACATTTATTGCGTTTACATGACTGTACAAACAGCAGGAAAAATAATTCACATTCAGTTCTGTGATCAAATGTCACGTTCCTGGAGAAACGTACATTTATAACGAGGCCGCAGAGCTGAAACTGTTCAGGTGTGATGATTTCGTGATAACACGGTTCTTGTGCCAGCTTCATGATGGCTGCTCCAGCTGCCAGCCTCAGACGAGACATGTCTGATTTACTGTAAGAATAAAAACAATACATTAATACCCGTAAGTTGATAGTCTACTATTACCCACAAAGCTTCATTGTTTAGAGTGAAGGAAAAGAGATACTTGATTTTCTTCTGCTCGGTGAGGTCCCCCTCGCTCACGAGCATGGCGGACAGCAGACGTAGGGTGGAGTTTGCCGATTTGGATTGGTTGTTCTTCATTCCTAGTAACCAGCGCACTAAAAGCTTGATGGCCTGAACCTGAAGGAACAAAGAAAAAAAAAAAACGTGTTTGTCTCTTTAAAACATATTTGTTTCTATTAAGAACAAAAAGAAAAAAATCCTTGTCAGTTTTTATATAATTTATATTATTGATGCCTTTTACCTTTGCTAAAACCTCAGGAGACACTTCCTCATCTGTGGTCCACAGCTTTCCGTTTTTGTTCCCCACTGTCTGAGGACACAGAAACAAATCACATTTTTAATGCAGTCTTCGACAATAAAAACTAACATTTTCTACCTTTAAATTTTTTTATTGCTACTTCAGTAGAAAACAGAAATTAATATTAGTTTCTTCATCATCATATACATATACACATACATACATGTATATATACATACAGTATATACATATA
>NW_013952501.1:615712-636220 GCF_001266775.1 Austrofundulus limnaeus | reverse complement strand
ATAGATAGATAGATAGATAGATAGATAGATAGATAGATAGATAGATAGATAGATAGATAGATAGATAGATAGATAGATAGATAGATAGATAGATATATTCCCTGTAAAGCTTAAATGTCACAACAATCAGTCACAAGAACCCACACTTCCTTTCCCCAACACAAGAGGCCGTTGTACTTTAAGTGAGACCATGAGTGCCTGTTTAAATCTTGTGTTAAATGTTTAGACGTTTGCTTCACACACCCTGTCATTCATGAGCAAGTCTTTCACGATGAAGTTAGCCACGATGGATTTCATGGGCGAGGCGAACTGATCCGGAGCCAGCATGGCTATGTGGCCCAGGGAGACGAGCGGCGTGATGAGCTGCTCCGGGACGTCTGCGTTCAGACTGCGTGACAGCGGCTGCGGAAACAAAACGAGCATCCCCCGATAAATAAATGTTCAGGCACAGCACTCACTCTTCAATACGCAAGGGATCGCTGCAGACAGTCAAAGAAACAGTTCCTCACCTCAAAAATCTGTGCCAGCTGCACTTCCTTGTTGTTGAAAATGGCATGAATACAGTGGACAGCCTGCTTGGCCTGGTGAGGTGTTCCCCGCTTGGCTTTCTGATGCAGGATGGGAATCAGAGTCCTGAACACAAATGAAAAACATAATTAAAACAGCCACATTATAGACTTTTCATGCTGCAAATCTGTGCACAAGATGTGGAAGAGAAACTTGTCATTGTGTATAAGAACGTGAAAAAGAAAAACAATTAGGAGAAGGCTGCAGAAATTATATCGGGTACACACACAGGAGAGCAAATTAGCCGCAGAGATGCTTCGAGTCTTTAAAACACCAGCCACTGGGTTGCTTTCATCTACAATTTTAAGCTATTCTCAGAGGGCCATCTTGACATTTTAAAGAATAATTATGTTTAAACATAAACTCCGACCTCTATAAAATGTTAAACATAAGCATAAAATCTTGTTTAAAAACATAAATACTAAAAACGATCACAGTCTCTGTTCGGCTTCCATCACTTACGATCGTATCTGTGGTAACTCCGTCTCAATCTTCTGACCGGTGTTTCTGAAAATCTGGATGGCAGCCTCTGCCACCTTGTCATCCTCCATCTTCAGACACTGGAGCAGGGACTCGTAGGTCTCGGCTGAGTGAAATGCTGTGGGATGTGTGAATGACAGGACCTAAACACGGAGACACACTTGTTCATTTTCCAACATTAGTCTGGTCATTTTAACTTTTATTTGTGTTAAAAGATACTAAAACATGCACACATACATCACTGTTTATCGGTTGCAATTACCTGATATATGTTTTTTGTGTTTGTTTTACCTTGAGCAGCTCCAGCCCAGAGCGAATTGCCGTGTCAGGGGTGACACCTTCCTCATCATCATCAGCTGTTCCCTCAATGGACTTATTTAGCAGTTTTACCAAAGCACTAAAGCAGAACACAAACATCGTCAGTCAAATTACAGGATGTTAAGATACTATGTGTTTTCAGTCAGGTTGAAACTCTAAGACAAATCATTCATTAGGCCAGATATTCACAAAGAGTAACTTGAACAAAGTGTGAGTCATTCAGAGTGGGCCTGCTCTTTCAGGGTGTTTTTCCATGAAGAAGAAAGGGTTAAAAAGAGCCCAGCCTGAGGCCTGCAGTTACACAACACCACCACCAGGTGTCTCAATGAATGAGGAAAGCCTGTTCATGGTGAAGTGTTACACAATAAAATGGACAGACAGCTCATTAAACACTTTGTGGTGAAGAAAACTGAAGACACACAGATTCTCAGAAATATGACTCTTCCTGTTTTTGCCTCTGGATTCAATTACAGTCAGATCTGAAGGAACAGAATTAACATCCAACATAGAACAAAATCTCGCTCTTCATAAAATGTCTGTTGTTTTTTTTTCTGACCTGATGGCCTCAGAGTCGATGTGAACCGGAGCGATCCGCTCCAGCAGGAACTTGACCATCTCCAGGAACGGGTTGGTGGGCTGCTTTGGGAATGTCAACTTCCGAGTGATCTCCCTCTGCACGAAGTACACAACAAACACAAATGTTTAGGCCTCAATCTGCTTTTCTATCAGCAATTCCATGAGGTTTTCTATGTACACGGTCCAAAAAACATGTTGTTGCTTACTAAAGATTTTTCCCCCCAAATCCTCCAACTAAACCAGAAACATACAAACAAATAAAAAAATAGAAATGTTAACTTCTGGCAAAGGTTTAACTTAATCAGTATACTTAACATTGTTTTATTGTTTATTTAGTAAATATTGATGCTGGATAAAAGCATGATGCAACCTGATTTATTTTCCTTTACCTTTTTTTTAAAGTTCCTAATAAGTTCAAATAAATAAAGCTCGATCCTGGGTTAAACATAAGACTCCAAACCAAACTTCGTGCCCTGAACTTCGACTTGTAGGACACCTGTGAGCAACGTTACATCTGCATTGTGTTAAAGATAAGTAGGAGAGTAAAACAAAGAGCGTGGTCTCACCACGCAGATCTCAGCCTGTTTGCAGGAGCAGGTTGGACTGATGAGCGTCTCCAGCTGGACTCGGAGCTTCTCGTCCTCACTGAGAACCTGGTTGAATTTCTTCATGAAGTCCTGGGCCTTCCCAGCATCCGGCAGGTTCTCTGCATCAGATAAGGAGGTTGGTTACACTGTGATGTAGAGGAAACTTTACAACATTTCATGACTGTTTACTTCTAACTTACTGGCAATATTCATAAGCTTCCCAAACATTGCAGTGCTGTTGGCCTCAGACTAGAAAAAGGGAGATAGACATGTTGTGATATGTTTAGATTCTCATCTCTACACAAGTAAAAAAAAAACTAAACAATCAGCGTCTTTACTCACCACTGGCAGCTTGTGAAGATCGAGCAGCTCTTTGACGAGACCTCGGAGCATGTTCTGACACTTCCACATCTCATTCAGCGCCCTGAAAGCAACGATCCATTACATTCGCAGAAAACAAGGGAAAGAAATCAATATGCTGCCCTGGTGGTATGGACTTGTTGCCCCATTAACGCATTGTTTTTATGTTGTGAGTGGATATAGGCTTAAGAATTTACCTATCTTTAACACTTTTTGAATCAATACACAAGTCCATATTTATGTATAAAATATAAAAAAAAATAAAAACTGTGGGAAAGCTGCGGAGTGAAAATGTAGGTTTACTAACTTGACAGCATTTGCGTCGAGGCAGGCATACAGGTAGTAGAGGCATTTCATCTTCTCCTCCGTTTCAAGACTGTGAGGGACCATGTACTGGGCAAAAATCTTCTCTACTAATAACCTGTGCAACAAAAACTGTTATTAGATTAAAAACATTCTTTAAATGTGATAATCAGTGTTCTGCTGTTTTATAAACATTTTGTGCATCATCTTTTTGCTGCAGTGATTTTTTTTCTCAAGGATTTTAGCTCGTCTTCTGTTTTCCTTTTACATTAGTGTCCAAAAAAGCAACAACAAAATTAGTTTTCTTTGTTCTGCTAAGCACAGCAACTCATTAAATTTAACCGTAGTGAAAATAATCTGGCGTTCTCACTTGTCGTCGATGCTGTTCTGATAGTAGATGTGCAGCAGTTTGTCTTTGATCCAGCTGATCTTCAGGGCCGACTCCTTTCCTGCCTCGTGGTGCAAACAGTACTTCTTGTAAAGCTGAGCCAGGCCCATCATGGCCTCTTTACGAACACGCCACTGCAGGAGGTGTTCGAGAAGCGCGGAGGAAAACGGATCGAAGAGGAGAGAATTAAATTAAGACCAGGAAAACCAATTTCTTTATCTCGTTTCAGGTAGAAAGCAATCTTGTGATTGTAATCTGGGAAGCATATTAAAACATCATAAGCGTCTGCATGACGCATCTGTGATGTGATTAGATGCTCAAAAAATTATATTTCTATATGAATTTAAGATCTATGAAATTACAATAAACATATGATGCTTTATTTTACGTTTTATGTTCAACACATTTGTCCTACCCTCTTGTCAAGTGTCCGTTCCCGCACAAAACCCAGCAACTGGTCGTTGACCAAGTTCAGGTCCTTCTTTCCAGCGTTGATGATGGTGACGATCACATCATGACGAATGGCTTCCTCCGGGTCGTGGGAACGCACTTTCAAATACTCTGAACAAAGAACAGAACGCATTTCTGTTAAATAAATGAGCTGAAAGACAGAGGAGACCGTAACTCACATGACTGTGTGGGATATAAAACCACAAAGACAAAGTGAAGCACACCTGTCAGGTCCCGTGCCAGGTCAGGGTGGTTCATGAGGCAGTGGCTTGCAAACTTTACACATTCTAGCCTGACTGGTACGTGAATGTCGTTAAAACTGGAGGGAAAACATCAGATACGTATAATGACTTCAACTGAAATAGTAAATCAGACAAATTAGATGCTGATATGACAGTAAACACAAAAAAGGACAAATAAATCCTCATCTGTTCATTTCTTCTGTTATCCTAAAGATATATTACAAGATTTTGCCCTTCTTCTAAATAAACTGTAACGTATACCAGCTTAATATCCTGATTTCAGTAAAGGAGCCAGTATATTCAATTAGTCTATAAATACAAGAACAAACTCGCCATGATTCATCCGATCGATTGTTCAGTAAAGCTCCTCACCGTCCTAAGAAACACTGCCACAGTGGTCTGTTCTGTGAGGCCAGCTCCGAGTCTTTGGCCCCAAATAATTTTGCTAACAACCGTACAACAGCCAGACGCTCCTCACCGTCGTTGCTCTACAAACAAGGATGCAAAGAATTTAATGTAAGCAATTCCTTTTTTTTTTAAATTTTCAATACAAAAGCACGACAAATTGCACGTCTTGAAGGAACAACAGTAGAGGTAATTTATCATAAAACAAACAAAAAAAAAGACAAAACATTATTTAAAACACTCTAAATAGCTTCAAATCAGTACAATAAATATATTCTATACCCTAAAATAAAAATCAAACAAACGCAAACATTACATGTTGAGTGCTAGGGGAGTGTGTGTGTGCATGTTAGTGTGTAGTTTTGACCTTAAGTTTAAACTCCAGCTGAGGCATGACTGAGGTGAGCAGCATGGGGTCGATGGCAAACAGCTCCTGGATGAGGTCAAAGACGTGCTCTGAGAGGTCACTGACAGACGACTTTCCCATCACTAAAACCTGATTAAAAAACTGAGAGAAAAAAAAAACTTGAAAATTGTTGAATAAATTTGTTAAAATTTGTTGAAAGCTGAAACTAAATTGTTAGTTACAACAAACAGAAGAAAAGCTGATATCATAATAGTGAACAGAAGCCACAACAAGCCAAACAAAAGCTAAAATCAGAAGAACAAAAGCTAAGAAATAAAGCCAGCAGCACAGCAGTTAAAAACTAACATTAGCAAAACAATACCTAAAAGTAGGAGAATCCTTACTAAAAGCTAAATATGCTAAAGTAGATATCAAAAAGCAAATAGATTTTTAAATAAATTAAAATGATGCAACTGAATTTCTATGTGGGGAAAAAAGGTTGAACAATTCAAAAAACATGAAAGCTAAAAAAAAAAACGTCATAATATCCCGAATGAGATGGAGAAAGAAGTAAAACAAGAAGCTTCTCACATTTGCGATGCAGGTCTCAATGGTCTGGACCGTCCGCTTCAGGAGGATCTTGGCGAGATCGTAAGCTTGCTTGTTCAGATTCTGTTCAAAAGGGAGTCGTGGAAAAAAGAAGTCCACAAATGTTTCTCATCAGAAAGCAAAGACAAAAAATATTTCAAACAAGCTGATTAAAGTTCATAAAAACTTCTTAAGAAGAAAATATCTGACACAGACATAACTGTTAGGGAATATTTTTGTTTCAATCACCTGTTTCTGTTCCTTAGTTTTAAATTATATATAAAATACACAATTACATAACTTTAACCTCACGTCTGTCTAAAAAAATATATGGTTTTTAACTGCAGAGATATAACTAGAGATGCTCGATATTGACTTTTTGCCAATATTCGATATGCTGATATTGTTAAACACTTAATTTCCGATTCCGATATTAACCGATATTACAAACCGATATTAAGCTGACATTAAATATCTCCTGTCAGGGACATTTTGCTTGCTTTTACTGTGATACCCCACTAGATACATTCCATAGGTAAACATTGTCTGTACAAAATAAAACCATTTCACTGAAGTTATGGAAAAAGTGCCATATTTATTTTTAATATTTTGTCTCAAACAATAGTTTGAATCAAGCTCTCCCTAAGATAATTCAGTTTGATGATGTCATCAATCACGCACCAGTGAATGTCTCTGGACCACAAGCTTTTGTTAACAAATTTTGGTCAAATTCAGGTTTTCATTTATCGGGCCTTTGTTATCGGATGAAAAACCGATACCGATATGCAGAGATATTACATTTTTATGCAAATATCGGACCGATAATATCTGTAGGCCGATATTGGACATCCCCAGTTATAACCACTGATCTGTATTACTGGACTGGACATCGCGTGACTCGCGCCACACAGGTGCCAGTGCTAAGCATCGAGTCGGAGCTCAGGAACATCTATGGATGGTCGTAATAATGAGATACAGTCGCGCAAGGAATATCAAAAAGGGATGCAATGTTTTGCTATAAATTGTCAACACTACGACAACAAGATCACAAGATCAAACGGTACATTTCACATGTCATTAAAATAATATTTTTTTAAAAATGGCAAAGATGCAGGAAGGTGGTCAGTTACGCAGTTTGATTTCAACAAACTTGTGTCGAGTAAACCCACAAAAAAAACAACTTTACTGTTCCAACAAATTTTTTTTTATTAATATTGTTATAATGTTAGGATAATAGTGTGGGAGGTTGTAAATACGATGTACAACAGTAAAATTACCTTAGTACTACTAGGCGGACGGTCCTTACATAGTTTAAAAAACTCTAACTGCACCCCGCAACCCCCGTATATTTCGTAAGCTTCCTAAGCGGCGGAGGGGCTGACTACATTTATTTTACGACCAGCTGTAAGGTCATTGTGTTCAGTCACTCCGGTGAGAATCGAGAACCATGAAACAAACACAGAAAAGACTTGAATATTAAATGCTAGGAATAAAGCCATACAATTACACACTGAAAGTCGAAATTATCCTTAAATCTCAATACTATAGTATTTAGTTTTAAGTGGTGTAAAGTTTGTGGAGGCGTACCTTGAGCGCAGGTATGAGGTTAATGAGGATGGTGTCCAGCAGCTCTTGTGTGACTCCGTCTCCCTCCATGATGATGGAACTCATCAGGTCGATCATGTGCAACTGCACCTTCTGGTTATGGTTGTTGCTGATGAGAAAGACACCCAGAGACTCCATGAGTGTTTTAAGCTTGTGAAATGTGGACATGAAAAATGAAAAAAGTTTGATAAATGCAACCAAAGCAAATGTTACCTGATAACAGAGAAGAGCGTTTTGAAGAGCTGGATAAAGATCTCGTTGCAGTCCTCCAGCTCAAAGCAGATATTGTATGATTTCACCCATGCAAGGTTCTGAGGGCAACACAAAGATTTACCAACTCAGCGTTGAATTAAACTTCAAATGATTCAGATTAACTCAAAATGTATTAACATGTGAACTCTTTGATTTGAAGCAATTCAATCAAACGTTTATTACTAAGACTTTTACCTCCAGCAGGTAGAAGTATCGATTGAACTGGGGGCTCTTTGTGTCTTCTAATCCTTTTAACTGTCTGGTGATGAACAGGAAGATTTCCTAAAAGAAAAAAAACCCATTTTGATCACTGTGCATTGATTGCTGTGTTTTCTACTAGCTCAAAAGTTGACAGACTAATCCTTTTATTAACCCTACAAAGTAAACGTTAACTTCTCTTTATTGTCTGGCAAACACAAACTATTACGGAACAATAAATTACAAGAAAAATTTGAAACTTGTGTCATGGAAGCTGCAGTTGTTCCAATTTTATACATAACAAAATGAAATAAACACAACTTGGATTGCTTTTGAGTTGTTTTTACAGGATGATGGTCTATTTCTAAAATTCCTAACCTTTAGTTTATCGTGGGAGGTGTACGGGGCCTCAGGAGCATAAATCCTAAAGATGTCAGCCAGACAGCAGGCCACCAGCAGTCGCACGTCTTTATTGGGGTTCCTTAAAAAAAACTCTGAGGCGAGATGAAGTGCCAGCCCAAGATACTGCTGCTTCTCTTCTTCGGAGTCCTGATCCATGTCCATGTAGGTCTTCACCACCATCTGTAAAAATACAGAGGTGATCAGGATCGCTGTACTTTAGATTTAAAGAATATGTTGGTAGAAAACAAGACATTACTGAGCAAATATGGCACCGATACAAAGAAACTTACATCTAAAATTGTAAGTAATTCATCAGGAAACTCTGATAATGTGGTCAGAAACCTTTTGTTAAAATTAAAACGATACTGAAATGTCCTGTTTGAATACTTTAACACATGCATAGTTGAGTGAGACACATTCATTCGTTTTTGACTGTAATTTAACCAGAACAAACAAACTGGAAGTTAAAGTTGGGGAGATCTTACATATTTAAAAAGGTGGAAACTGGCATTACTGAATAACTTCATGAAAATCTTTGCTGTGTAACCTGTTCATTTAAAAGTCTTGTTAAAGTGTCTGTATGACAAAACACGTTACTCATGAAAGCCAGGTACATCAAAATAAGATCACAGTATTATTAGCACCAGCACAACTTTCACAATAGAGCAGAAGTCATCTGAAGAGGCTAAAGAGCAGAAAGAATCTGTGCAAGCTAAAACCTGGAAAGAGGCGACATCAGGTGATCTCTTACAAAAACAAATGTGCGATTAGGATGATTAGTCACAACATAGAAGAATGAGAACAAGCTGAGCTGACTGGTTAACCAACAAGAACACAAACAAAAGAACTTGAAATGTGGCGTGATATTTTTGTAACGTGATGACCACAAAAATAAGAAATAAAAACAGAGCTGCTGTGCAATCATTCATAGGACTCGTTAAAAATATAAACCATGAAAATTTCTAAAAAGTAAGAATGAAAGCCAAATGGACTGGATCAAAAAAACAAGAACTAAAAAGTACGTTTGCAGTGAACACTGTGTTGACGTTAACATTTTGAGCCACTACTGATGTGTTTGCTCAGTTTTTACAGTTTCATTTAACAGAAAAAAAAAAAATCAAATTTAAGATAATCTCTTTTATGCCATGATATTACACTCAGACTGGACCAAACAACATACTTTTTGGTGAGCATGCACCTATTTTTGCCTCATGGCTATAACAGCTTCCAACTGAATTTGGGGGAGTGGGGAGAATTATGCAAAATCAAATATTGTGACCTTTATATCATGTCATGAGTGTTGCTTTGACTCATTCTGCATGTTTGAGAAATCCTTGAATCTCTTGTGGTAATCATGTGGGGCTGCCTAAACAGTTGCTGGTACAAAGCTCCTCCTCCCATCCCAAAGAGCACCCCTCAACCGAAGCATTATTGTGAAGTGGGAGTGTTGGAAACGGTAGGAGGTTCTAAAAGAAACAGAGGCCATTTTCAAGGTATTTAGATAGACTATGATGCAAAGTCAAATTTATTTTGATATATACAGTATTTTCATAACTTTACATAGTCACTTTTTTCTGGTATAAAATTGAACTATGGGCCTAGAAAAGACATTATATCCCCTTTAATTTTTTCTACTATTCTATTGGAGAAACTCACTATAGCAGTATTATAACATGACAAATTCTAGGCAGATGGTAAAATAACATACCCAAGAAAACATTTCAAAAGGATTGAAAAAGGTATTAAAAAATACTGCCCAACTCTTGCCAGAAACAATCCAAGTGATGGGTACAAACCAGACCCACCGTTGTGCAGAAGCAATTATCTCACCTAATAATTTGCTCTGTTTATACATTTAGTTGTCTATCTATGCTGCACTGAGTGCATCAAATCTAGTATGAAAAAAGCCAAACAAAGTCTAGCAAATGTTACTGAATGACTCTTTTAAATTACCCTCTCTCTCATATAAAAAGTATCACTTAAACTTCAAAATGTTCAAATTAAAAACTAGTCTCAGGAGACTGTAGTTGTGGAAAAAAAAAGAGATCAAACACCTTCATCTGCATAAGCAAGTGACAGAATCACTTCCTGCCACTTCCTCTGTGAATGAAAGCACAGAGTTGAAGTAGGGGCTCTAAACAGTCGGGCAGCCAGGAGGGATGGGGGATGGGCCAACAGATCCAACAGATTGCAGAGCAGTACTCTCCAACACACACTTCTGTACACACACTCACGCAGAGAGAGCAAACCTTACTGTTTTTAGCAAAGCGAAGCTCAGTACAGAGACTACTGTGGGGTTTTTGACCTGAAGAGGAGCCCAATTTACTGCAGTGAAAGAACAAACGCAGAATTTCAGTTTAAAATACAGCTTCACCGCTACAACAAAAACATGTTTTATAATAGTTCTTGCAGTCTGACAGTGCACAACAACTATAAGGTTACAATAGTAAGGCCATTACTTCAGTCAGCTCCATTATTATCTGAATAATGTTAAAGAGAAGATTTTAACTTAAGGATGAGTCAATGTGTAACTCAATTCCCAATTTCCCTTTTTTCCTGTCAAACAACAAGTGTCTGTCTGTTTGAACCCTACAACTAGAAGATTAAAATATCATAAAAGGAAAAAAAAGATCCCTCCAGTGAGGCTGTTTTTCCATTGAAAAATGCAACTCAGCTCTTTTTTAAAAGGGATCCCCTATTAGTTGTAACATTAGACTTTATTTGATAAACATTTATTTTAACTGTAAATTAAAGAGTGTTAAAATACTGTAGGCTGTTTTGTTTGGTAAATTTTTAAAAATAGATTTTAACACGGACGGAGCCATTTTATTTACACGCAAAGCATTCTGGGTAAATGATGACTTGGATAGGTCCTTGGTGTGAGCGAGCTATATCCACCCTGAAGGTTAATCCTGGACAAAATCTGATGATCGACTCTTTTAAATGAAACCAGAGAGCGTCGACAGAGAGGAGAAGGTAAAAATGACTCAGACTGTAACTGAAAATATAGATGGAGGACAACAGAGCTGCTTCATGGATGAAGAACCTCAGCTTAGCCTGTTAGACTTCACGCTAGCGCCAATGCTGTATTGCCTTATACGTATTAGCTCGGTGCTAGCGCGACAAACTAACAAGCTAAACTGAGGTCCTCCATCCATATTTTCAGTTGCAGGCTGAGTCATTTTTGCGTTCCCCTCTCTGTCATGTGGATGGAGGACCTCAGTGACGAGAGGAGAATGTGTAGCGCTGAGCTAATACAGTACATATAGCGTGATAGCGTCGGGGCTAACGCTAAAGCTAACAGGCTAAACTGAGGTCCTCCATCAATATTTTCATTTACAGGCTAAGTCATTTCTACACTCTCCTCTATGTCTCTGGTTTCATTTAAAAGAGTCYATCATCAGATATTGTCCAAGATTAACCTTCAGGGTGGATATAGCTCGCTAGCAGCCTCGCACCAAGGCCCTATCCACATCATCATTTACCCAGAATGCTTTGTGTGTAAATAAAATGGCCCTGTCCGTGTAATATATTTTGAAACTTTTAGTTTAAAAATTACAAAAACTAAACAGCCTACAGAATTGTTACAGTCTTTATTTTACAGTTAAACTATATCAAATAAAGTCTAATGTTACAACTAATCATGGATCCCTTTAAGCTTTCCAATCCCCCTTAACAACAGGATCAGTTGTTTATCTCACGTCAATGTAAACCTGTACGACATCAAGGCCTCGGGAAAAGAGCTCCAAACAATTAGCCATTATAGCTACACAAAGACAATATTATCTGAGCCTCGAAACTAATTTTTTAAATTCAGATTCAAGAGTGAAAAAAAAATCTTGAAACACAATCCTTGCAATTTTGAGTGGTCAGCCAAAATGAAGCCTTTTGACAACAATGTCAGTCCCACCTACAACCGCTAAGCATGACAGATGTAATAACAACAATGACAGATTACATGCTTGTGTTTATGTTTCAGATGCCAGATGCTAAACTACAGTAAACCTTAATTTACAGTGTAAAGCTGATGAACAAACAAGGCTGATGAACAATAAAAAAAGACAAGAGGAGAGCAAAACTCCCCACGGGCACCCGAGTATGTGATAAAACAAAATTGGGCATGTGAGTGTGAAAAGGCAAACAAGGACATAACCTAATGTATGCCAAATGGACACAACTTTGCAAAAATAATAATTACGGTTCTTCTTTTTTATTTTTTTACAAACTGTCAAAAATGCCATGATTTATTTAACCAGAGATAACAAAATGTACAACATTGGACTCATGGTCAAACATGGATAAACACAAGCTGTATCCTATGTTCAGGTATTTGTTTGGTATCATTATGCACATAAACATTCAAGCTGAGGAAACTTATGAGCTGTACGCATTTATTAAGTCAAAATCATCCGTTTAGCACAACTTCAAATCCGCAGAGAAAAGAAATACAACAGGCATTACCACAAGCTCCCCACCTTTGGTCCCTTGGTTCCCTTCTTGGCAGATGCCCCACATTTATGATTTTATCAGCTGGAGTACACTTTTGAACTAGATTTTCCATTAATTATTTTTATCTTGGGCACAGCAGTGCAGTAGTTAGTAATGTGTCTTCACAGAAAGAATGTTGCTGATTTGCCTCCTGGGTTTTTTGTGTGCAGTTTGCATGTTCTACTAAAGCATGCATGGATTTTCTCCAGGTACTCCAGTTCCCTCCCACAAATCAAAAACATTTATGTTTTGATATTTAGTAACCCTAAACCATCCCTTGGTGTTGTGGATGAGAGTGTGAATGGTTGTTTGCCTGTGTCCTTGTGATATAAATGGGACCTGTCCAGAGTGAACGCCGATTCTTGCACAATTACCACTGGAGGTAGGCACCAACCCGGAAAGGAAAAGCAGGTAATGAAAATAAATGAACGGGCACAGAGCTACTGTGAAGGTGTCAAAATACAACTCCAGGGGTTTCATTTATAAAGGATTGCGTGGAAACCATACTAAAAGTGAACGTACGGCCAAAAGGCGGAAATGGCGTACGCCAAAAAAAATTCGGATTATAAAACCGTGCGTACGCATGTTTCTGCGCATCTTTCCTTTATAAATCACAGCCGCACGTCAGAGTTTGCGCACGAGGTCCCGCCTCAGGTTCTACCCTCTACACGCCCACARTCAACCATAAACAGTCAATGTAAAGTACCTCATGAATGTTAAGATGTATTTAAATCAGTCAGCTGATCAATGCCAACAAAAGTGATTGGTTCAGACACAATCCGTCATGAGTCTGGAGGTTGACAGGTGCTGACTGACAGTTGCTCACATGAGCAGATTGTCTGTAATTGACACAGATTTTCCCTTATTTTGCTTTAGAGTAATCTAACAATTTTTATTCAAAAAAAAAAAACTCAGCTTCAAATTAATTTTCTCACAGAGCCTGCAGGATGATAAAAACAATAAAAATTAAATTAAATAAGTCAGATAAAATTAGAAATAAGTCCACCGCTCTTCTCCTTGTCCTCTCCCCCTCCTGCCTGCTCTGTTATCTGCAGCAGACACCCCTGCCCCGCGCGCACACACACATGCACGCGCGCGACAAATACGGACTTTAAACGTGAAGTTTTATAACATTCACACTGGCGAGGTGGATGCGCCCTGCACGTGTATCCAAAGCGTGACTTTTGCTGTCCTGCTGTTCTTGTCGGCGAGGGGTCTGTAGGTCAGGGAGGGGTCTGTGGATCAGGGAGGGGTCTGTGGGTCAGGGTCGTCTGAGGAGGAAGCAGATGAAGGGAGTTGCGCACGGGAACTTTTATTTAAGATTTAAGTTTTTTTTTCAAAAGGTCCTCATGGCTCAGCAGCAGAAACATAAATAAAACTGTTAAGAAAGCTGATGATAAAGTTGAATAAAAATCTAAGTCTGATTATGAAGGTAAATTAAATATCTGACAGTGATCATTACACAGTGTGGCTCTAATTCACCACTTCACCATCTCTGTCGCAGCTTCCCGTCTCCAAAATGCATGGGTCAGAGCTGGCGTGAGGCACAGCACATTTTCACGTCAAGTTTGGATTTTATAAATCACAACCTTGGCGTAAAAAGTGGCGTACGCAAGTTTCTGGGCTCATATTGTGCGTACGCCAGTTTTATAAATCCGACCCCAGATCTCTTGAAACAGTTAGGACAAACAAGTCTATCCAATAGTTTTCCTAACACATGGCCACTGCCCATCATTTTGTGTCATGTAAACAACAGCACAACTATAAACAAATTCAACAAAAAAAAAAACATTTTCTAGAAATAAATTCATATCATACGTGAGCAACGTTGGAGCATAAACAGATGCCTCTACACTATATAACCAAACGTGAAAATCTGCAGCAGCAGCTTGACCCCTGCACAACCACACTTAATAATGATAACACTAAGCCACAACCAGTTTGAACACTGCCTATGAATAGTTTAATGACAAAACAATAAAAGAGCTAAAAACAGCCTCCAAAACAGGGTGATTAAAGACACAATATAGAACAGTGGTGCCCAATCCAGCTCTTCGAGAGCTGCTATTGTGAATGTTTTACTTGTTTGCCTAATCAACCTGTTTATCACCCACTCATTTAAATTAAGTGTGTTGGAGCAGAGAAAGGGTGATGGATAGTGGCCCTTGAGGACCAGGATTGGACCCCCCTGGTTTGTAAAGTTAAGATTAAGGTTTGACGTGTCAGAAGCTAGATTTGTACAAATGGGGTTAAAGTTTACATAAATAGGACTCCATCAGCATACCTTCAGTCGTTTGACCACCTCATCGTTGCTGATCTTGTCCGTGATTTCCTTCACACCAGGAGGGTATACAATCTTTCCGTCCCCCGCTGGTTTCTGCTGCTGCGGGAACTCCATGCTTGTTGATGTTGTCTGGTCCACACGGTCTTCTACTGGCCTCTATGGGTCAGAAAACAAAAGTTCAGCAAAACCATGCTACCGCACTCACCAAAAAAACCTCGATTTACATATCATTTTAAGCGCCAATCATAAATGTTATCTATTATTATTATTAAAACCACACATAAACACTGATCGGCATTGCAATGTAGTACACTCATAACAAAAACCCACCACTGGAGCAGCATCATGAATGTTATTAGCTTACGAGCTAAATTACCTCAGCTAAACATCAGCTTTAATTTAACATAAAATTTTATAAGACAGGGTATGGAGACAGAATCGGATGAGAGAGCTACATAGATAACATATTTACAGAACCGTGTTGTTGAAAAAGTACTTTATGAACAACACTGCCGGTGCAGCTATACTGTCAAACAGGTTATCACGTTAGCTAGTTAGCTGATCAAACAACACTGGCTAACATTTTGCGGGAATGCTAGCCGTGCTAACTGGTTAGCCTACAGTGTTAGCTTAGGCCGCAAACTATCCAGGTACCCATCACATCTGCGTTCACAGACAATCACAGAGGAAGTCAAGTATCCTATCATCTTTGCCCAAAACAGCCACGCTCGTGGTCAGCTCCTGGTGTTTTCCACTGATGCAGACACTTTAATAAAGTTTTAAACAGAAGCTAATTCACTTGTTTCGGTCGTTTCTCAACTTCCGAGCATCGCTCCGTACTGCCGCTAGTTTTACAGGCGAGGCAGGGCTGCTACCGTCGCCCTGAGCCCTCCTCTCTCTCTCAACCAAGAACTTGCCCCACGGATGATTTGAAACACCCAAACAAATGCTAAATTGATCTATCTTTAAATAAAAACGCTACAACACGAAAAGCCTGGATATTTGACAAGCAATTCTTTCTTAGTATTTACCTCTCGGATGGGCCGTTTTAATTCATTAGTCTGACTCAGATTGGTTTAGTTTTCGGCACAAAGCTCTCTGTCCGTTCAGTCAATGATATCTGTGCGAAAGCTAGGCGCAGAGCGCCCCCCTTGGTCCCAAAGCAGTATTGCAACTCCAAATCCATGGCGGGAGTTGGAAACAAATAGCAGGAAACGTACTCACTTTACTTAAGTTTGTTAGATGTGGGTAGAAAAAGAGGACAAGTGCATTTTTCTAAATCACTGAAAAATCATGCAATCATAAATGTCTAAAACCAACTTGTGTTGATTTACCACAACTACTTATATTGCACTGGAATAAATGGCTTTAAACAAAGTGGTTTGGGGGAAATAGCGCCATCTACTGGTCACATTCAGGTTGACAAGCTTTCATGTTTGCTGTTAAATGCGTGCGTCACTAAACCCAATTTCTGTTATTTTTGTAATTAAAGGTATTGAAAATACGCCATAACTTTAAAAAAAATATTACGAATATTTTTCGGAGGATTTCCTGAAATTTACTCAGTGCTGAAAATGACATCGATCACAATCACGCTGCAAAAAAAAATCGAACGATGAATTCTGAGCGCGAGCTATTACTTAAAAGTCATTACTTCCGGTGTTCATTATGCTTGTACAGTATTCATTTCTATGATTGCATAGATACACAGAAACCAGTCCGTACTCTCTGACGAGTTTCCACCACTTGGAGTGCTATTGGGTATCTTAATCTCGAATTTCTTCATTTTGGTTTTCACTAGCCTTCAGTAGCATGTTTTTGTTTGCAGCTTCGAGCTACCCCTGTGTGTATGTACGGTCACTTAGCCGTGTTAGCGGCTAATGCGGCTAATCAGCAGCGCTCTTATTTATTACGTACGGTATGCCTCGGAGGAAGAAGAACGGCCAGAGCCCGGCCAGGCAGCCCGCTGGGCCACCAAAGTTAGGAAGCCTCGGCGACAACACGAGTTACCCACCACTGCCACACAGATCATACAATATCGCCATGGCTAGCAACTTCCAACCCGGCACCACATTGAAGACCAGCAGCGCTGATAAGGAGAAAATCGTTAAAAGTATGCAGGAGATGTTTTCACACCTGGACCCAGATGTTATTCACATCGTGCTGTCTGAATGTGACTATAAAGGTACCACAAATACCTGTCCAACCTGCTGTGAGACTTTGACTTATGGGTTTTAATTGTGACCTAGCTAACTAGTTAGCAGAGTAGCTTGCTGCTTATTAAGTAGTGTTTGTGACTAAAGCATTAGGATACATCCTGCAGGTGCATACTTCTTATAGAACTGGAATAAACTTCAGCTGCATCTTTCCACTTATTGCCTCACATCTAATGAAAGTTTAATATGTTGTATAAATACTGTATTTTTTATATTTCACCAGTTACTAAAAGTTTTATTAAAGTTTTTGATTTAATATAGAGCAGAAATGTCACACTAAATGGCTCTTACAGTGGCAATGTAACTTTTATTTCTATAGCACATAAACACCTGAGGTTGACCAAAGTGCTTAATAATTTAGTCAAACGTAAAAACAATAAAAAAACAACAAAATATAAGACTAAAATGAATGGTAATTAAGTTACAAATGGAGCAGCTATAATGAAAATCGTTTTGTTATGATTGTTTGGTCACAGTTTATTATAAAAAAGTTTCATTTTAGCACATTTTTAAGAATTTTATTGCCTTTTTGCTCGATGTAAGTATGTGTTAATGTGGTTATTTACTCCTTAACTTGTGTGTTGCCATTTGTGTTTGTCTGTGTGTTGTAGTTGAAAATGCCATGGACTCTTTGCTGGAACTGTCTGTAGCAGCTGAAGTTTTAACCCCGAATCCTCCTCCCCCTCCTTTTGTTTCTGGCTTTGAGCACACTGCTGCAGCCTTGCTCAGCCCACATCACTTTTCCGAACCACAACCAGACGACGCACACTCGCCACCGCCGTCCTCCTCGCCTCTGTCCACCAGCCTGCTGACTGAAGAGCTGGACCTGCTTATTGATCAAGAGTTAGAGACACTAGCTGCACAGCAAGACGTCGAGGGAGAGCAGTGCACTGCCGAAGCACCGCTCTCCTCCTTCCCTCCACTACCTGACCATCAGCAGGCACTTCCAGAGCTGCTTCGAAGCAGCCTGGAGGCTGGAACTGGAGAACATGTCACTGATCAGCCGTCACTGTCCGGTGGCTTGGTGGAGCATTTGTCTCTAGTTTCCTCTCCACTCAACCAGCTCCACATCAGCAACGATCAGATCCCAGAGGCACAGACAGATGTTGTGGATTTCACACACCTGGTGACAGAACTGTCTCCAGACAAGCCCAAGCCTCCTTTGGACCTAGCATCCTCAGGACGTCCCTCAGCTTTCCAGGTGTATAAAAAGCAGGAAGCTCTCTCAGAAGGGCTCACAGACACCGATTCAGCAGTCAGCGGAGCAAGATCTAAAGTGAATCTGCTATGTGGCAATCCACTCAACTACATGCCACCACCCTGGAACTTGGTAGCTCCAACGATTTCTCCTCAAATCCATGGAAACCAGAGACCGGCCTTCATCACCCCTGTAGCCCAGGCACCGTCCGTTTGGCTCAGTCATACCAGGCATGCCTCTCCTTGGCTGTGTCAGGGCCCTTTCAGTCAAGCACCTCTTAAGCCTTCTGCCGCTATTCCAAAATCCTGGGCCCTGACTGCTCCTGGACCGGCTCCTGCTCGTCTCAGCAGGTTGTATTTGCAAGGGAAGGTGTTGGTGCTGCTTCGTGGCCCTCCCGGATCTGGCAAGTCAACCTTGGCAAGGTAAAAAAGCTCGGATAGTGTAGTCTCTTCATGCATTACATTGGTGTGTTTGTTGATGCTTGTTTTTAGGCTGTCTATCACTCTTTGCACTTCAGATGAGACTCTGAGACCAGACTAATAACAAAAAGTGCTAATTTGTTTTCAGACTTGCGCATTATTTTTACTGATTTGTCTTTATCGTATCACTAATTCACAGTTGCTCAATATGACAAGGTCACATGTCCCAGTCATGTTGCTCAGAACTGAGGTTAAGAACAAATCTTTTATGTCTTGATTACCCTGACTTATTTCCTTGATAGCTCTACGTACTGTTTTTACTTACAACTCAGTGTTCTGACTTTGTAGAAGATGTGCTGAAAACAAATACCTGCACCAGCTTATTTATACAAATTTGTTAATAGAGCATTTTTTCTTTTAACATTTGATTAAAACACCAAGAGAGTGTAAGGTCTTCTTTTGTGTGTCTCTGCAGAGCTCTGTTGGACCATAACCCAGGTGGAGTCATACTAAGCACAGACGACTATTTCATCCGCGGTGGACAGTACTGGTTTGACCCTTCTGTGCTGGGAGAAGCCCACGAGTGGAATCACAGACGAGGTTAATAACACTTTCACACAGAGCTGACTGGAATGTCTAGGAGTGTCGATTAAAAAGGCTTGTGACCTTTTTAAAGGGATCCACGATTAGTTTTAACATTAAACTTTATTTGATAAACATATAAAAATAAAGACTGTGAAAATACTGTCGGCTGTTCAGTCTTGTCAATTTTTTCAAAAGTATTTTTAAAAACTTAGATTTAAACTTATAAAAACTAAACTTAAAGTATTTTACAGTCTTTATTTTACAGTTAAAATAAATGTTTATCACATAAAGTCTAATGTTGCAACTAATCGTGGATCCCTTTAAGTGTTTTTAAATTAACGTCTAACAAATTGCTGTTGTGTTTTGATCTAAGTTTTTATTAGAAAGCTAACCTATTCTTTCTGCAGCTGTTGTCATTTTTTTGTTTTCATTCCACAGCCAGGGAGGCTTTTGAGAGGGCCGTCAATCCGATCATTATTGATAATACCAACATGCAGAGCTGGGAGATGAGACCCTATGTAGCTCAGGTCTGTATATATTCTTTCTGACAACCTAAGTGTTTAAATGGAGCTACATGTCTATTTATTCAGTTAAAATATGAGATTATACAAGATTTAGGAAATATTTAGATTCATATTTCTGGATTGTGTGAACTAGATGTACTGGAACTTTGTAATAAATGGCAGAAAATCATTGTTTTTTATCTATCCCAGGCACTGAGACATGCATATAAGGTGCTGTTCAAAGAGCCAGACACCTGGTGGAAGAACAAGCCCAGAGAACTGGAGAGGTAACACAGGAAGTTTGCCTGGTTTTAATTATTTTCCAGTTGCGCATGAATAAAACTGCTACCAAACACAACCATATAAAGTTTTGTTTTGTGCATTTATTAATGTGCAGACGCTCCACACATTCCGTGCCAGTGGAGAAAATCCGCTACATGCTGAATGGATACGACCGCTTTGTCACCGTCCAGTCTATTATGGGCTCACACATGCCTGAGGGTAAACAGCGCTTTCTTCAGGAGAACAGATGTGCACTGTGAGTTTAATTTTTTTAATGTTTTGGCTTAAATATGCAATTATTTGACTTGAGATTGCTTTATTATTACAACGGAGAATTAGGGCCACACAACAAGATTTTTTTATTATTACGAGATTAAAGTCGTAATTTTACTAGAATAAAGTCATAATATTACGAGATTAAAGTCGTAATTTTACTAGAATAAAGTCATAATATTACGAGATTAAA
>NW_013952501.1:607616-614328 GCF_001266775.1 Austrofundulus limnaeus | reverse complement strand
ACTCTAGCTTGTTTCTGTTTGGAGAAAAATGATGTGTTGCAACCGTCCCTTGTTGCTACTGTCCCCGGTCTCCCATGTCCTCTGCATCCTCTGTCCTCACTCATTCTACCTCCATGACCTCTAACTGCATCTATAAATCTGCTCTATGTCTTTTTCCTGGCATCTTAACATCCTGTTCTCTGCTCATAAACCGTCTCAGCCTGGCCTCTAACTTTATTTCACAGTGGGTCAACCTGTGCTGATGATCACTCCTGTTTTTATTTTTATTTTATTTTTTTGCCACTGTCTCCAAACCATACAACTCTCTACTCTCTTTCCTTTGACKTTTGCTGCCATCCTTTTTGTTACTTRTCTGCATCCTGCCTGAATTGTCTTCTTCAACTCTTCTTTGTTTGGGTACCTGTGATCCCTGCCCCTTGTATCCTTACTTTTCCCGAGCACAAGATAACTTTAGCATTCATTCCTTCAAAATAAATACCCACCAAATRATATATATTTTCCAATAAATACCTCTTTATGTTATGACAACAAATTGCAACATTTGTCTTCTAAGGACGGATGGCGTGTGGCAGTTGCAGCTCTGTTGTCAAACTCTTTTATTTGCACCTGCAGTAAAAAAAAAAAAAAAGCAGAATGGTACAAATCGTCAGCAGGAGAGCAAGAGATGAAGAAAGAAGAAAAGCAGTCATTTTGTAAAGCACAGCTGCTGTGGGGGAGGCGAGCACCTCATTCTCAGACTCACTCAGTCACACCTCCACACTCCAACAAGCGGATGTGTTTCAGTCTCTTTTTTTTATTCTCTCAATTTCTGACTTCCCCCCATCTAAACTCGCCAAGCAAGRGACTCTGAAGGTTGTAGGAGAGTATTTTGGCTCTCCTTGTTCTAATTAYCTCAAGTTTTCACTGTAAAAGTTTTATAGTTCAGCGGCAGCCTGTAATGGTGGGTGAACAAGTGGTTTTTTAGAGTTTAAAGTTTTCAGTTGGGTGAAGTTTCTCTCAGATGGCAGCCAACATCCGCTTCATGAAGACTGAGCCAACAGACAAAGGTAGGCCCAAACATCTTTTGCCCTTTTTATTCAGAAATATTTTATGTAATTGTCTTGATGTAATATTGTGTCTTCATGAGCATTTATAGTATGTTTTCTCTTCATTTCTTTAATCCACAACCAACTAATTTATAACAGTTCCCCTTTGTTAAGGAAAATACATGTTTTAATTTAAACCTAATCATTTTCTTTTAACAATWTCAAGCTGTTGTTTCTCCTTGTGAGATCAATGAGTTGAAGAGTGGAAAACCTTCTGATTAATGTGTCCTGTGATGGTTTGGTCTTTCCATCCAGATGACACGGCAGGTGGTTTTTAGGTTAATCCTCTGCCTGCTTTTTACGTAAACACCCAAATCAGTTTGCTGCAGCACAGAAATCACAAGAGACGACCTGAAAATGGTTTATAATCATGAAAATATCCAGTCAGCGTCTGTTTCTGTCAAAGCTGAAGCGCCACGGTCTGTGCTCGGTGGTGAGATCTGACTGAACTGCAGAATTGAGATATTTCTTTTTATATATGGAAGAGACAAAACCAAATAAATGCAGATGACAATGCTGTATGTGTTATTGATGAGCACCTGTTTAAAGATCAAGCTGTCAATTCTAGGTCACACCCAAACATACATATCTTTACTTCCGTATTTAAATCACTACATTGTGACAGATTAGTGTTTTATACCCAGAAGGCCTGCTGCTSTTATTTCACATGATGATTTGTAACAAATTCGATAGATGTCTGTGAAAATTTCTATTAAAAACTATAAAATATCCCTGTTTTTTTATCATCATTGATAGATTGTTTTACGCTGCTAACGTCTTGTCTTCTCTCCTGCCCTGATCAGGGGCAAAAATGTAAATCTCGAATGGGCATAACGAAGATGACGAAGGAGAAGTGCGTGACCTTGACCTCGGCGCTGCAGAGACCGGGCCGAAGTGAGGCGAGCCAAGATGGCCTGAAAGAGTGAGAGGTTTACGTGAAGCTCGTCTGCTGGAGAGGTGCTGACTCTACGTGCCGACTGTAGGAGAAACCTTTTGAGGAAACGCGTCATTGTTCAGTTCAATTAACTGAGCTGGTTCTGCAGAAGAGTGTTTATAGACATGGAGTTTCCACACAGCGGGTCTAAGTGTTGCCTSTGGTGAAGCTGACATTAGTCAATGACAGTAAACCCACTGGAGAACCTTGTATCTGACTGAACTGGTAGGAAAAAGTTGATCTTTGACTTTTTACCAAGAACCCCAGCAAACATGAACGACATGGCAGAGTTGTCGGTGAAGTGCGTCCTGGTCGGGGACAGCGCCGTTGGTAAGACGGCCCTGCTGGTCCGCTTCACCTCAGAGACCTTCCCGGACTCTTACAAACCAACGGTGTTCGACAACACGGGTGTGGAGGTCTACATGGACGGGGTCCAGATCAGCCTCGGGCTGTGGGACACGGCGGGCAATGACAACTTCAAGCAGATCCGACCCAGGTCGTACCAGCAGGCCGACGTCGTCCTCATGTGCTACTCCGTGGCCAACCCCAACTCTCTAGCCAGCATCCAACGCAGGTGGATCGCCGAGGTGCGGGAATACCTGCCCAAGGTGCCGGTGCTGGTTGTGGCCACGCAGACGGACCTGAGGGAGGTGGGGGTTCACCGGGGCAGCTGCATCTCCCCGGCTGAGGGGAAACGCGTGGCCCACGAGGTGCACGCTAAGGGCTACCTGGAGTGCTCGTCCCTGGGTAACCGAGGCGTGCAGCAGGTGTTCGAGCACGCCGTGCGGACGGTTTTTAACAAATACAAGAAACGAGAGAGGAGACGCTTGTTCAGCATCAACCAGTGCAAAATCTTTTGACCACTGACTTTGATTTGGTTTCCTCAGAAGTCTTTTGAGACTTGTGCTCTTCAAACTCAGACAAACAAGGATGGGGGGACATAATGAGGGGTTTCTTTGGTAACTGCAAGGTTGTTTTCTGCAAACCTCTCGCACCCCTACTTCAAACTCAAGTGTTTCAAACTGAAAAAACACCAGTGTTGTATAAAGTACCACAAAGTCATACTTAGTAAAAGTAAAAGTATCTTACCAAAAAATACTTTGGTAAAAATTAAAGTCTCCTTTAGGAATATTACTTGAGGAAAAGTATTTAAGTATCTGATATATTTTGTACTTAAGTATTAAAGTAAAAGTATTGATTTAAAATGAGCAGTTAGATTTTCTGTAATGACATTTATTAGGAGGTGACCTCCCCAAAAACTGCAGAAATGAATATTGCATTAAAATAAATAATTTATGTTAAATTTAGGATGCACTAGTCCAGCTGTTTCAGTTTATTTACATATATCAAGTGTGCACAAAACTTTTCTCCAAAATAAAAATCTATCTGAGGGCTGTGGCCAAATACTAAATGCAAAGTACAGTCCTTTTATTTTAATGATTATGTCCTGCTGGAGTGTGACATGATTTGTTTGTGTACAAATCATGACAGTACCAGAATTCTATATTCTTATACTTCTTATTCAACCACAATTAAATTCACTATCTAGAAGTCYCAATTTATKWGGARAGTWTTTATTTTTTACAATAAGCTAGAATGAAAACAAGCAAAAATGAAATAAAAGTAARYACTTTCTACTTTTTGCCTMTTTWAAAAATGTAAGGAGTAGAAAGTACAGATAATTGTCTGAAAATGTGAGAAGTAGAAGTAAAAAGTAGGCTGAAAAATAATTACTCAAAGTACAGATACCCAAAAATTCTACTTGAGTACAGTAACAAAGTATACGTATTTAGTTACTTTACAACTCTGAAAAACACTGATAGAAAAATAAACCTAATGGACYGACAAAGGTAGACATTCTGATACAGGAATAAAAGCTTAAACGTGTTTAAAATTAAAGTATTTCAAATCAGGACGGAGGAGTTGTGTGAAACCCTTTAAGCTTTAGGCAGAAGAGCTGATATAAAGTGTCTGTTCTGGTGTGGATCAACAGCTTTAAACATCCAAAACAAAACCTTTTTTTTTTATAGAACCTTAGTTAAATTTACACATTTCTCTAAGTCAAAAGATTAATTTCAAGTTCCTTCAGTTTTTAATACATTTGAACCACTGGGTGTCTATGATTTAAAACAACAGCGTAAAACTTAAAAATGTTTAATTTTTGTTTTGTTTCAACAGCCCATGTAAACAGGATATCTACTTATTTTTTTGAAAATATTTTAGATCATAAATAAAGTTCTTACAGGTCTTTTGTTTCACAAAAACTTGTTAAATTGTACATGTTTAATCAAAAATAGAGAAATAAATGCAGATATGATTTGGTATAACTTAACTGGGACTAAAATGACCCATCAGGCCTCGGCTTGTTTTGACCCAAGGGCAGCCGGTGGGTTGAAATATTCATAAAACTGATTTAAAGGTTCTTGTTTGTACAGTTTTCCTTGTCGTGGACAACTTTAATACTAAAATTTGAAATAAAAAATTCTACTAAAAACATTTATTTATGAGTGAATCATAAAATAAATAGTTTATTTTATTGTGTTGAATTTAAACGTGTTTGTGGATTATCCACACTGATTATCATCTGTATCGGTTCTGGATGAAGTCTTCATGAATTAAACACTTCAAGACAATTAATTTATCTGCATATAAACACTTGGTTTGATATGGTTTTTACCATAATTATCAAACTGTTGTAGTGTATGTTTTTGGATTYTGCCATGTTTATTTTACGTTCCCCAGGTTTTAATTGGAGTTATTTAGATGTGTAAATAAAATCGATGTCAAATTTTCAATGTTTTTCCTAAAAAACTGAAAATTTTTATGGTCTTCATTGATATTTGAGGATTTTTTCTTCTCCAATCAAACATAAAATTGGGAATAAATTTGACTTGGTTTGGATATTTATTTAATTTTGGGATAATCAGGTGAATAACTGCTCGACATATCTATAAAGTATTCATGTAGTCACAACTGTACGCTCAAAAAGTGTGCCACTCAATTGATTTGAGTAAATATAAGGAGATTGACTGTGTTCATTGTGTGAATCTTGTTACATTTACTAAACTTGGTTGAGTGGAACCACTTGATATAACAAATCGTTTTTTGAGTGTAAATGGTTTGGCCTTAAGGAAGAACCTGCAGGATGGAGAGCAGCTTATATAAACTAGGATTTAAAACGAGGAACTAAGACGAGGCGATGCAGCTCATATAAACAGGATTTTATGTATTACTCCATCTGTTTTTCTTCATTTACAGAAAATAAATTCAGCTTCAGAGCTGTTCAGGACTTCAAGCCTTTTTAGACAAATTGTGACTTTAAAATAAATTTTAACAGTATAAATAGTTTGAACACAGTCTGTTTTAAACTAACACTTATGTCTGAGATGTGTAAGAAAGTGTATGAGGATAAAAATTTGTCCAAATATGATTCCGTATTAAATGTTTCTGGCTAATTTTAAAGAACTTGTAAAAGAAAAGAAGAGAAATAAGCTCGAAGAAGCTGTTCCTCCCCCCTCGTTGTTTTCTCCCGCTCTTTCTCGGCGTGGTTCAGTCTCGTGGTGTTCAGGGGTGCTCAGGATGAGAGGCATGAAGAAGACTTTTCAAGGATATGCTAACCACATCCCAGTCCACACACACGCTCAGACACACGCGCTACATTTTACAAACTTTTTGAAACACTTTTAACACCAACATGCTGAAACCTACCCTCATTAAAAGAAGAGTGGGACCCCATATGGAGTYAAAAAATGTCCAGTAGCTCTTAAAATATTGCAATTTACATTAATAAATAAATGCATATTAATTACAAATTTACATTTAAGGCATTAACCCCCATTATTTGACACACGTACACTGTAAAGGTTAATAAATAAAACAGTTAAATTATAGTAAAATGATGTTCAGTAAGAAATAAGGGAGACAAATTCACTGCTTTTGAGAGTTCAGTCTCTGCTGTGGTCACGTCTTTTTCGTCTCGTTGTGCTACCTGCCGCAGCTACCACAACGCATCTTGTTCTCACACACACAGACACACACACCGGCGGTGTACAGAACCGTACCTGTCGAGCCACTTCACAGTTAGCGGTTGCTAGAAGAGTTCAGTAAGTAGGTCTTTGTTCAGGCCCAGCAGCTGCTTTGCAAATGAGGATTTTATTAGTGYCACCTGTGAGAGATCATTAGCATCACCTCTCCAATTTTCTCTGACTAAAACCTTTTCACTTCACCTTGTTAATTACTTAAAGTTTTGAACTCTTAATTCTGGTGATGAAACATTTAGGCAGATTGGTACCTTCAGAGTGTGGTGTGCCATACATGGGAACAACAAAAACCCTGAGGAGGATGTTTCTGCTCATGACTAATGGCTGACTATTAGAGGTGCACTCATCAGTTTTCAAGGCCAGTTCCATTTATTGATTTTTGTAAAGCTCTGATCATTTCAGTTTGTATTGAAAAACTGTAATTAGAACAACAAGAAATATTTTTTTCTTATATATGATTGAATTGGAAATTTGATATTGTTCCTAATAATGTGTTTAGAATAAAAAAGTTCACTTTTCTCCAAAACAGAACAGTTTTTCCTGCCACTGGAAATTTATAAAAATTGAATATCTGTCTGGATTATAGGACAGAAGTAGTTTTTCTACACAGAAAACCCAACAGAAAAATAAGGGCACTGTTTCTTAAAAAAAAC
>NW_013952501.1:577858-605220 GCF_001266775.1 Austrofundulus limnaeus | reverse complement strand
GTTTTAGACAGTCAGGTATGGTCAGTTCTCTCAGAAGAGTTTTATCTTGTACTTCAAAATAATGTAACTCTATTTATTTAAAAAAAACTGTAGAAATAAAAGATTTTCTAAACGACTTCAACATTATTTGCTGAATATACTTCAGCAAACTTGATCTTTTTTGTCTGATGCTCCTTTTAGCAACTGTTTTACTAATTTTAGCTTTTTGTAATATTTGCATTTAGCTGTTCTAGTGCACATTTGGGCATTTAGCTACTGTTTTGCTTATTTTTGCTTTTAGCTAATGTGCTAATTTACTGTCATTTTAGCTTTTGCTTTTATTTTTCATTATTACTGAGTTTCTATGTTTTCATCATTTTAATTTTTGCTTTGTAATTATGCTGCAGTTTTGTTCATTTGAACATCTGTTCTGCTMCTTTTACCTGCTGTTCTGCATTATCCCCAACACATTATTAAGCACTAACTGATACATCATATCAAATCTAGTTTAAAAAATTTCCCCTAAATATTGGACTTAATCGTATGTTGTCTGTTAGCAAAATATCTCATGAACAACTGGACGGATTTTAATAAAACCTGCAGAAAGTAATCACAGGATAAACATCTACAAATCGTTAACTTTTAAAGTCAACCTGTTTCAAGATGGCCACCACAGCCAGCTGAACTTAGCCAATGAAAAGATGATTTTAATTCAATCAGTTGTGCCGATACTGAGCTAAAACTTGATGTGGCATCCCAAAGCACTACACTGTGAAACATTTAGCCTTAAAAGTTTGACACTAACTACTGACAGTAACTATATTGCAGCTTTTTTAGTTAATGCAGAAAAACAATTAAAATTGATTAAATGTATCCATTTTATAACTAAATTACAAATACATTTAGATGCTCTAGATTTTTTGTAGATTATGTAAAGTTAACCAGTTCTTGCATCCTTCACAAGCTGTAACCACGGGGAAGTTTTCCTCTTATCACAGATCTGCAAGCTGCCTGACTCTTTGTGTTAATGATTCACATTCACACAGTGTGGATCAGGTCCCAGTTTTCCACAGACTTATCCTCAGTGATTTGAGTGTTCATCATGAATGAGCTGACACTTGAGTGATTAACACATGTCATTAGCTGTGTAATGCTGCAGTGTGTGTGTGTGTGTTGTAAAGCTGGTTGTACACTAGCAGAGAGGGCCTTGAGCATCACATTTCACCTGGTTCCACTGTGCAAAGTGATACAGCAGGATACCTGTGTGTATATGTGTGTGTGTGTGATATCCCCAGGTCTTGTTCCAGAGCAGCAGTTACACACACAGACAGAGGAGACCCACGACTAACAGCTAGTGAAGCATTCAGAGCTCCTGACAGGATGTTAGACTTCAAGACTTTTCTGCGGTGTCGGCAGGCTCTGTCTTAGCGGGGCACAGAGCACAACAGAATCGAGTGACGCTCTGGATCTGGACTCGAGCCGTCTGGGCGACTGCTTTGCTAAATAATTGATCTGGTGAGAAGCAAAAAATGAGGAGGGCAGCACTGATGGTTTGGATAAGCCTTCTGGTGCAAGGTRAGTTCTCTGCAGGTTTAGATCTGTTTTCTGCATCTAACTGATGAACAGTTTTGTTGTCTGGTTCTGTAACTACTTTTATACAGTTGCAACAATAAAAACTGTTGTGTAAATTTACTATATCTATGRTGCCTCCTCTTGTTCCCACAGTGTCCTACGGCGCTCAGGGTCATTATGCTCACAAGCTTTTGAAAGACCTGATGGAGGACTACTCCGACGCTCTGAGACCTGTAGAGGACACGGACAAAGCCATCAACGTCTCCCTGCAGATCACTCTGTCACAGATCAAAGACATGGTGAGTGGAGACGGGTTAAATGTACAAATGATGCACCTCACTGAACAGAAAAATGCTACTTTACAACTGGATCATGTAAAAATGCTTTGTTTTGACCATGGGTTTGTATTTAGTTTAAGACAACTTCACATTGTAATCTATTCTATGTGGTTTATGCACAGTCTGAATAAGTTGTCTTCACCATGTCTAGGTGTTGATCTGCACTGAATTGACTGGATGATTAGATTAAAATTAGAATAAAAAATCTTTCTTTTGCAAGGGTTAGGCTATTATTTCATTAAAAAATCAAATAAAAAATCAAATAAAACTATTTTATTATTGTTGTTTTATTCCCTGCAACATTACTATTTAGCAGCAAGAGAATAAGCARCTTTTCAAGTTGCACTGATGCAGGAATCAAACCTGGAACTGGTTATAAGACTAAACAGGTCAGATGTGTGTTCTGAGTCATGTTTTAACAACTAATTTGGAATCTACTGCAAAGGAAACATGAACAAATCTGAAATATAAATTTAGGTTCTATTTAACAACAAAGATTGGGACAGTTTCCATTCTGTCTGACCTCTTGAGTGATTGTAATTATTTTAATATTCACAATTAGAACAAACACAAAAAGAAAAACACTATGAGTAACTGTGAAGGAGTGTTTTGTTTCCCGAGTGGATGTTTTTATTAGGGGTGCAACGTTACAGAAAATTCACAATTCGGTTCGGTTCAATATTCTAGCCTCATGGTTCAAGATTTTTTTCGATACGAAAAAGAGAAATTTCCATGCCGATCTTAACTTGTAATTTATTGAAATTAATWATGAACATTTGTTTAACCTCAAAACTACAGTTTTTAAATTAAATGTTGCTGAAACAGCAAGTTTCTCAGTGGCTCTGCGCTCAGCAATACAGCCTACAGGTGGAGTAGTTGAACACAGATCACCTCATCTTCAGAAGACAAGCAGATAAAATAAATATTAAAAATCTGTATTTTGCAACACAAGTGCAGATTAAACCTAACGGTTCGATACAGATACATGTATTGTTGCACCCCTAGTTTTTATGCATATTTAAATTTTCCTTTCAGTTAAACATTCGTCCACAAATATCACAAGCAAACGGTTCATCTCCTGTGTGAACGTGCATGTCTGCCATGTGTATGTTTAAGCTTACTTTTTGGTTAAAGCTTCGTCCACAAATGTCACAACCAAATGATTTTTGTTTTGTATGACTTCTCATGTATGTGTTTAGATAGGCCATGCTACAAATGTTTGGTCACAAACGTCACAACCAAAATGTTGAGCTCTTGTATGGCGACTCGTGTGTGTTTAAATGGACCTTACTGCAAAATCTTTGTCCACAGACATACAACCGAACGGTTTTTGTCTGGTGCGGATTTTCATGTGGGTGTTTAAACATCCCTTTTGGGTAAACCGCTGTCCACAAACATCACAACCGAATGGTTTCTCTCCAGTGTGGCTTCTCTTGTGCGTGTTTAGATCCGGTTTTTTAGTAATTTGTTTTACCGCATGTTGTCACAACTAAATCATTTCTGTTTTGTCTGGACTTCCCTGTGTGACGCTACATTTTTGTTCACTCCAAGAAATTTCTTATTATCCAAAGAACCTGAAGACTTTACTCCTAAATGACTTGTCGCGTGTTGCTGAAGAGATTGATCATGAAGAAAAAGTCTATCTACCTCARTCACCTGAAAGATTTGTTGACGGTGTTTACACTCGACTCGGGAGACTTGCTCTCCTCCCAGTTTTCCTTACTGTCATCGGTTTTTGGCCCCAAGTCTGACAAGTTTTTTAACTAAACATCAGAATGGTTCTCATCCTCTTCATCTTCATCATGATCACTGACTTCAGTCTTTGACTTTTTTTACATAACTTGTTTGTGGCTGAAAACAACTTGTAGGATGATGCTCAGTCGCTCATTTTTATTCAAAGACAAAAGCTTTCTGCTCATTAATCACAGTTGTCCTTTAGAAAAGTCAGTCTCTTTCCTTTTGTGCATTTTATTTTACCTTTCTTCTTCTACTTCTTCTTTGCGGTAGGCAAAAACCCGAAGGTGTGTATTACCACCAAGCAGTAAGGTGTGTGGTTCATCATGATTTATTTCTTAAATCTATATACGGATATTCAAATTCTATAAATTAATCTTTTTTCAATATTTCGTCTTCTTTTGTTGCTTATCATCAAGCTTAGAGGTGCGTATCTGCAAACATCTGCTATTTCTTTTCCTTTTTCTTTATTTTTTTGCTTCTATTTGTTTTATTTGTGTTTAGGATGAGAGGAACCAGGTGCTGACCACCTACCTGTGGATCAGGCAGGTCTGGCACGACGCCTACCTGAAGTGGAACAAAGAGGACTACGATGACTTAGAGATGATCAACATCCCCAGTGACCTGGTCTGGAAGCCGGACATTGTCCTCTACAACAAGTCAGTGACAAGAGGCAGGGCTCAGCAGGAGGAAATATGAGAAACTTAAATAAGAAAACAGTCAATCTGGACGGGTGTTTGTAATAATAAATGTCTTTTTTTCCCCTCTTTCCTTCCATGTGCAGAGCAGACGAGGAGTCGTCAGGACCGTCTAACACTAATGTGAAGCTGCGTTATAATGGAGAAATTGTTTGGGACTCTCCTGCCATCACAAAGAGCACATGTAATGTAGATGTTTCTTACTTCCCTTTTGACTGGCAATCGTGCAACCTGACCTTTGGCTCCTGGACGTACAATGGCAACCAGGTGAGACATGTAGAATAAGAAATTATAATAATACAGATGGCAGAAATTTAACTTTGAATTATTTTACATGACACTTTGGGTACATGAAAGTTTAGCTTTTGATTAAGCTCTGATTTGGYTTCGCCTTTTCCCCGTGTCTCAGCTGGACATCAGTTTGGGGATGGACAGTGGCGACCTGGAGGACTTCGTGGAGAATGTGGAGTGGGAGTGTCACGGCATGCCTGCAGTCAGGAACGTCATGATGTACGGATGCTGCTCGGACCCGTACACAGAAATCACCTACACCCTGCTCCTGAAGCGCCGCTCCTCTTTCTACATCTTCAACCTACTGCTGCCCTGCTTCCTCATCTCCTTCCTGGCTCCTCTGGGATTCTACCTGCCGGCCGACTCRGGGGAGAAGGTCTCTCTGGGGGTGACGGTTCTGCTGGCCCTCACTGTGTTTCAGCTGCTCGTGGCTGAGATCATGCCTCCTGCAGAAAATATGCCCTACATAGGTCTGATTTATTCTTTGCGTTCTGTTTTCATCACAAAATTGAATCACTGCAATCAAAAAGATGGTTTCTATCATAAAAAGTTACAAATAAATGATATTTTTAATGTTTGATTTAAGATTTTTGCTGTACTGATGGTTTAGTTTTGTTTCCACATGACTTAAAGGGGCAATATTATGTGTTTCTCTGGCATATATTAAAATTCTATACCATAATAAAAGTTACTATGTCACCTTCAGTTGTTAATAAAATGTTGTTTATATGTTTAAATAGAAAGTAAACTTGACTTCTCATCATATCTGTTTCTAAACGCCTTGAAATTGGCCTCTGTCTCTTTAAGAACCTCCTTCTGCTTCTGTCCCGCCCATTTCAGCTCAGGGCTGGGTGGGTTTATGTGCTCTGTGATGAGGAAGCTCAGCTTGGAAACACAGCCCAGAGGAGGAGATGATCCCAAAAGGTGGTTCTAGTCCCAACCAGTCCTTTTTGCTCCCCTGCCTGGCTGCCTCAGGGCACTACAGGATTTCTCAAACATGCATGAAWGAGTCAAAGCAAGGCTCTGGGCATGTTTTTGATGAGAGGATAACATTATAGCATGATACAAAACTCAAAAAAGTTGATTTTACATAACATTGCCCCTTTAGTTTTAGATAAAAACATYCAATTAACCCTTAAAAATCAATTTTTTTACTCTCTCCTATAGGAAAGTACTACATTGCCACTATGACTATGATCACAGCCTCCACCTCCCTCACCATCTTCATCATGAACATCCATTTTTGTGGTGCCGAGGCGAAACCGGTCCCACACTGGGCGAAGGTGCTAATCATCGACTACATGTCCAAGATTTTCTTCGTCTACGAAGTCGGGGAGAACTGCACGACCCCAGAGAGTGCGAGGACTCCGCTGCACCCAGAGGAGCCCATGGGAGACAAGGGGTGCTACTATGATGACAGCTTCCACCATCAGGACGCCAAGTCGCACAAGTACAGCAACGGCCAAGCCAGACATCACCACAGCAAGCGTCACAAAAGCCAAGCGAACGGCAGCGCCAACGGCAGATATCACCATCACAACAACCAGAACCATCAAGCCTCCAGGCTGGAGAGGGGTGAGACGAATCACCACATCGGTAGGGACGAACTGGACTACCAGAGCCCTCCCCATCCAAGAAACCTCCCGCACTTGAACGGGGGTCTTGAGCAGAGCTTCRACCCGAAAGAGAAGTATCAGATCCCATCATGCCCCTGCTGCTGCCCCTGCCTCCAACATAAACAGGTGACACATCACACCTGCTTGATCTTTTCCCTCCTCCCTCCGAGCTTCTTTGACGCCTCCGTCTGTGTTTCAGGTGGTGAAGAACATCCAGTACATCGCCAACTGCTTCCGTGAGCAGAGAGCAACGTGTGTCAAAGTGGCAGAGTGGAAGAAGGTCGCCAAGGTGATGGATCGATTCTTCATGTGGATCTTCTTCATCATGGTCTTCCTCATGAGCATCCTCATCATCGCCAAGGCGTCCTGACAGCTTCGCTGTCCTGTTTTTCTACCAACAATCATCGGCCTCAGTGTTACTTCTTTTAGTTTCAACATAAATGTTAGATTCAACCATATGGTGTCAGTAACGTGTTTGTGGTTTTTGCTCTGACAGCACTGACCGACTCAACCAGGAAGAAAACTTCATCAAGCCCTCTCAGTTAGTTAAAGTCAGGTGTACCTGCGTGTATCATGAAGTGGTGGAGCCGTAAGACAATCACGTCCTCTCGCCTCGGACATGCACACGCTCTTTATTATTGATGAGCTAACAGCCAGACATCCAGTTTTATGTTTCTTACATTCTGTTTTAAGGTGGATGACGTTTGTCGTCTTTGTTGTGTGTATTCTGTGTGCACAAAGTGGAGCAGCATAATCAAGTAACACAACACAGTTTTATCCATGATCAAGTTTGGGGAGGTTGCCAACGCAGTCTGTGCAGGTGCTGATAAAATAAAGCAGGTTTGTGACGTTGTCTCACTTAGAATTTTTATTTAAAAATTCAAGCCCGTCTCACATTATGTGAAATGTGTAGTTCAGATCTTTTGAAGTGGTGTTCGYTGGAAATGTTATAAAGATTTAATATCTTGTCATATTGCTCTTTGAGTAGCATCTGATTGAACAAAAACAATTGATTTTGTGAACAGATTGGACTGCTGTCATCCTGAAATACCTCCAGTCTTGAAAAGTTTTGGAGCACTTTGAGTGAATGCTGCTTTAGAAAAGTTTACATTGTCTGAAAATTGAATTCCTCTGTTATTCCAGCAGAAATATTATGATGTACTCACTTGAAGTGCTACAGCTAGCTGCCACCACTTCCCACTTWAAAATAATCATAGAACTTATGACACCTACCACTCCTTGATGTAAACTTTGACAYCAGTAAAGCTTTATAAAGTGGTGTTCACATAAATTGCTATAYAATTGGAGAATAGCTGTTAAATCTTCAATTTTRTCAGAGTTAAACTGTTTTGCTCCAGTCTGTGATCGTTCAAGAAACTATCCAAAGCAGGTAAGATAGTAGTTGTTTGGAATCTCTCCACAAAACCCTCCCTTCAAAAGACCCGAACTGTCCCTTTAAGTTTAGCTTCAGTCAAAAACAAAGAACTGATATTCTGTTAAAATAATTTWACTCTGTTTTGGTGGTGTGTTTAACTTTAAATTTAATTTGTTGCTCGGATGTCTTGTTTTTAGTTTTATATCTGGATGGGGTGTTGGTTTTTAATCTGGAAGTTTACAACCCATAAATATAAACACAATTTAACTGTCTCCTTCAAGGCTGCAGAGGCCGAACAGCAAAAACTTCAGTATAGTCTCTGCAGGTTTTTCATTTTCACCAACAGTCACTAGAGGGCAGACATTRCACAACTATATGTGTGTACATGTTAAACAAAACTCCTACATCTAAATTAATAATGCCAAAGGTGACAAATAAAACAAATTGTCCAYTTTTAAGTGATAATAGTGAACAAAATTTCATAAACATTAAAAAACTAATGTTTTTCTTTTTACAATTAATTGTATTTAGAGATTTATTCTTTAACATTTGTTGGACCAACGACATCAGAGCATCAACTCTGCTGTGTTCTGTGAAAAAGGTCTTCTAAGACCAGCTGAATGCACTGATTCATCATTAATAGTAAATAGTGTCTCTGTTTTAGTTGGATTGGACCTAAGAATGCAAACAAGAAGAAAARTTAATTAAATTTTTTGAAACAAGGCCGTCACAGTAGCAAACACAAACATRTAAAAGTACTGGGGCTGATGAGAGAATTGGCTGCAYCTGTGACAAGAAGCAGGTGAAGTACTGACAGACAGAGAAGCAGCTGGTGGCACAGAGGAACACATGGGAACAAATCTAAACACAAGGGGGTAAAAACATGAATGAATCAAAGAAGCAGAAAAGAACTCAAAACAGAAAACATAAAAATTGTCACAAAACCACAAAAAAATAAATTAAAAACTCTGATTGTGACAAAGAATTTAATGGGATGGAATGACAACTCAGGTGCAACACAAATACATTAAAAATCTAATGGTGTGTTTCTAATGGAAGAGGAAGACAAACTGAATATTTCAGGCTCAAGCATGAGTCCATTATTGCATCTATAAATAGTTGTCCCCATTTTCAGACTGTATTAACACACATCCTCCAAGATTCACCATCTTTGTTTCAGCTGTATTAAATTTTTTTTTAAATAAAACACGAGGCCAGAATAAAGACAAAACATAAAACAACAGGTAAAGATAGTAGTGACTGTAAAGTCCACTTTTTTTGCTGATGTTTGTTCAGTGATTAAAAGGATTGACCACCTCTTGTCTYAAGTCTCAGCTCATCAAGACAAATACTGCTGATAAGTGATCATCACACATAACTTCTGCCTTCATCAAGTGGAGTTTGTAAATGAAACTTACGAAATTCAAAATCTAATCAAAGTTTAGCTGCAATAAAACAACAGTTCAAATGTTTTGAAGTGAGGCTCTGTGGAAACTGTGACTAATTAACATCTTACCTGTGACAGGTAGCTTTTTGAYCAACTTCAGTTTGGAGAAAAAGAGTGTAGTTCTATATTTTTGACAGAAGACAGGYCCTGCAGGTTCCTGTTTCTCATGTTACATCAGGTGCTTCTGATCTGACCAGTGGCAGAAAAGTCTATTGATCTTGGTGGTTTCTTTAAAATAATCAGTTTACATGTTGGATAATGAGCCCATCTATCAGTTGGACTTTGATCACATTCACCCCAACTTACTCAAAATACTCCCACTTACGTATTGATCAGCTGTTTTGTACACACAGAAACCTGCTGTGCTGAACATTTCAGAGACGGACTGTTGGACCTCAGATATTAAAAATCCAATGATAAAGTTTAAAGTTCGAGTCCACGTCACAAGCTCACATGACTGTATCTATAGGGCTGGTGGCTGTTTCTCTGCTCTCAGTGTAAGAAGATGAGCAGAAACATGTCGAACACCAAACAAAGCTCCATCAGCTGCACAGGTAGGAGCTTTCTTTCTTTTTTCTGTCTTGTCATCTTGCTGTTTTCTAACTGTTTTCCCTTTTCTGTTCAGTGAAGAAGGCCTCTCCCTCCTCCACCATCATCAGAATGGTTTTACTGGGGAAGACYGGCAGCGGTAAAAGCTCCACCGCAAACACCATCCTGGGCCGTAAGGTCTTGGACCTGAAGGTCAGCAGCGTCTCAACCAGCCAGCTTGCTCGCAGGGCTAGCGGAGAGTTTCGTGGGCGGCAGCTGCTGTTGTTGGACACTCCGGGTCTGCTGGACTCTCATCAGACCACACAGGAGGTGCAGAGGGAGCTGAGGAGGAGCCTGAGTGTCCTTTTCCCCGGACCGCATGTCTTTTTGATCGTCATCCAGATTGGGAGGTTCTCTCAGGACGAGAGGGAAGCGGTGRGGCAGATCAAAGACGCCATGGGCACCCAAGGTTTAAAGTTCTCCGTCGTGGTTTTTACCCACGGAGACCGCCTTGAGGAGGGAGCGTCTGTGAAGCYCTGCCTGATAGACCAGTGCCGGGGCCTCGCTGAGCTGGTGGCCGGGTGTGGGGACAGGTACTGCGTRTTCAACAACCAGAACATCAAGAACAGGGACCAGGTGTCTGAGTTGCTCACCTTGATTGAAGGCATGATGCAGGACAACAGGGAAAGCTGCTACACCAGCAAGATGCTCCAGAGAGCAGAAGAGGACCTGGCTCTTCAGCTCCAACAGCAAACTGAGAAAGAGGAGCTTCTGAAAAAGAAGCAGGAGCAAACGTTCAAGGAGTGGTACGAAAAGGAGCTGGAGGTGGCTCAGAAGAAGATTAAGAAGGAGATAGAGGAACTGAGGATGAAACAGGTTCTGGAGAAGGAAAGGGAGGAGAAACTGGCGAGGGATCGGGAGGAGGCCTTGAAGAGAGAGGTGGAGGAGAGGAAGACACAAGAGGTGGTGACGCTGATAGAGATGGAGAAGAAGAAAAGAGACGATGTTCAGGAGAGGCTGGAAAAAGTCACCAAAATGTTAGAGGAGCAGGTGGCGCAGGAGGAGAAGATGAGACAATCGATGGAGGAGGAGATCCAAAAGAATAAAGAYGAAAACGAGAAGCAGGAGAGGCACAGGGAGCTGCAGCAGATCCAGATGGAGCAGGCCATCAGGCAGAGGGAGGAAATGGAGAGAGACTCTCTGCAGAAAGAGTTGGAGAAACTCTGCCAGAAGATGGAGGAGCTGAGCAAGAAGGAGGAGTACAGGAAAAGGCAGATGGAGGACGCGCTCCGACGAGAGCGGGAGGAGAATCAGAGAGAGATAGACATCCAGATGGAGCACCTCAGGGCGGAGAAACGGAGAACCGAGGCCTACAAGCGGGAGCTGAAGCTCACGAAAATCAAACTGGAGCAGCAAGCAGCGAGCGAAGAACGGCTGAAGAGGCTGTTGGAGGACAACCTGAAGGAGGACAGCAACAAGGGCGTGTCCTCGCTGACGAGGCTGTGTGGGAAGAAGTGTGCTGAGATGATGGAGAGGAGGTCGGCGGYGAAGCGTCTGACTGTGGCGGCCGTGACGGGATACGTGCAGGAGATGGGGGTGCTGGGCCTGAACGCAGCGCTGGAGAAACTTGGATCTCCGTGTTCGATACAGTAACAACTTCAAAGTCTCAGAAAATCCTCACTGGGTGTGCATCCACTGGTTAACTTTTAGAGTCCATCCAATTCAAGATGGCTGCCACAACCAACATGACTAAAACTGTACAGATGACAAAAATTTGCTGTGGTGTGCAAGTTTTTTCCAACACTCTGTGCGATACATTTGTTCATAACTTTGGCATTAATTCTTGGAGTCAACTTTGTCAGTAAAATATCTCATGATCTACTGGACATATTATATGAAACTCTCAGAAAYAAATCACTCCAATCCCTAATACATCTTGCAAGATCTTGCAATAAGATAACGTTGTTAATAAGTTTGATCAACATGTCTTTATAACATGATTTTATTTAAAATTCTGTTATGTAAAGTGGCGGACAATAAGCATTCCCCCAAGGAATGCTAAGCCTTTAATTCTAATTTTTTTACTGTGGTGTTGTCTTTGATGTATTTTATTTGTTAGTTTTCTGACCTAAATATATATTTTACATTGACTTTTACAATTTCTATTATTTGATTTAACCAGTAACTTGAAAAAAAAGGAAATTAATGCCTCTGTGAAAGCAGTTTCATTCCCACAAATGGATGTAATTCCTGTGTAGTGCCCTAAATCAGCAAATACCCAAACTGAAGGGAAATGATGGAGATAATCTGATTATCAACTCCCCGCCCTCCACCCTGAGCTGCTGCTTCTGTCTCCATCATTTCAATCTGTACTCAAACCAAACCCTGTTTCCATTAATAAACAGCACACAGTGCTTTAGTGTTTCTCCTTACAGATGCTGCTGTGAGCTCAGCTGGGCCATCTGCTTGTGCTCTGAACCAGAAACTCTGCTTTTAGCGTTGCCCGATGGCTCTGACCGGATATACGTCTTTAAGTACACTTTCATTACTTGGACTGTGGGGGAGTATACTGTGACTTTAGACGTTAGAGAAGAAATTTCAAGTGTATACATTCATATGTTTTAYTAATTAAATGTTTGAAAGGTTTTGTCTTTCAGTTATGATCTAATGAATCTATGGTGTCAAATGTTGGACAAAAGAAAACAATTTCTCTTTATATTTTACTGTACTGCTTGAAGTAAAACAAAAATAAAAATGCATTTTATAGATCAATTTAAACTCAGTTTATTTCAAAAAGGGTGTCTAAACTAGATTTTCTATTTTATTGAACTTTTATTAAATTTCRATCGGGGATTAATAAAGTTTTCTGATTCTGATTATGCTTTTTTTTTTTGTATTGTTTTTGTCCATGTCTCTGTGTGTCTGTTACCAACATCATAAACTAATTCAACATTTCAACCAAAACATCATCACCATTTCTTATAAGATGGTCTTAGTTTAAAACTCTTCATAAAAACCTGCAGAAGGTTTGCATTCCTTCAATTAAAGCTTTCACTTATTTTATTTATTTGTTGTCGCAACATTATTAGATTTAATTTTGGTAAAACTAGTGCTCAAATGGTTTGAAAACCATTTGACTTAAAAGGGTTTAAAAACACTAAAAATTAAATGAGCTGCACTGTAAGACTTCCAGCTACAACTATTATTATAATGTGCGTTTTTATTCTTAAATTAAATAGTTATGTTTAAAATCTAGACCTGTTTTAATCTATCAAATATTCCAGCTGCACTCACTCAGTAATCACCTTAGACTCAGTTCACCTTCAGCTTTCCTGCCATCAGTRTATGTTTGCTGCCTGGAGGAGTTTGTCCTTTGCTGTAATTGTTTTGCTTCTTTGTCAGCTTTATGATTTATTTAGTACAACCCTGTTTTGTTCCTCAGGTTTGTGTTTGAGTCTGCATTTTTGTGTCCGTTTGTTCACCATCCCATGACAAAACCTTGTATGGCAGAAACATGATTGTTAAAAGCTTCAAAGAAGGATTTGTTTCACAAAATGAAAAAAAGAAAACAACTTGTTCTTTCTGATTGTTATTTGCAAACTTGTGATGCAGCACAAGACTGATGGACATGTGAGTGGAAGAACACAGAGTTGGCCAGCCAATGCTGTGACAGCTAATAAAAAATTCTCATGTGACCTGAGCCCAGTGCGCCTCGGAGCTGCTGCGTTCCAGCGGTGGTGCTGGCTGTCCCCAGCAGTAAATCTGTCGCGCGCTCAGAGCAGGATGCGCTCTCTGCTCCGGCTCTTCATCACGGGATTATTGTCCGTTCACTTTACAATGCGGAGGCGCGCAGACCTGGACCATGAATAACAGCACCGGCTGGGCGCTGATTGGAGAGGAAGAGCCACCGGCGCACCGAGCTCTGACCGGCTGCGTCCTGGCGCTGCTGATCGTCTGGACCCTGTTGGGTAACCTGACGGTGTGCGCAGCGGTGTACCGCTACCGCCACTTGCGCGCCAAAGTCACCAACATCTTCATCGTGTCTCTGGCGCTTTCGGACCTGCTCGTGGCCGTGCTGGTGATGCCGTGGAAAGCCGTGGCGGAGGTGGCCGGGTTCTGGCCTTTTGGAAGTTTCTGCAAGACCTGGTTGTCRTGTGACATCATGTGCTCCACGGCCTCGATCCTGAACCTGTGCGTAATCAGCGTGGACCGGTACTGGGCCATCTCCAGTCCATTCTGCTATGAGAGYAGCATGAACAAGAGGGTGGCTTTCGTCATGATCGGGGTGACCTGGACGGTGTCCGTGGTCATCTCCTTCGTCCCCGTGCAGCTGGACTGGCACCGGGCCGGGATCGGCGATGCGGAGCGTTTGGCTCCACCACGTGACGGGAGCTGTGACTCCAGCCTGAGCCGGACCTATGCCATCTCCTCCTCCCTCATCAGCTTCTACATCCCGGTTCTCATCATGATCGTCACCTACACCCGCATCTACCGGATAGCCCAGATGCAGATCCGTGTCATATCCTCCCTGGAGCGCGCGGCGGAGCACGCGCAAAGCTGCCGCCGATCGCACCTGCCCGAACTTTTCCCTCACCTGTGCTCAGAAATCGGCGCCACCTCGTATCAGTCACACCTSAACGCGGACCCCCGTGGCCCCGATCGGTCCCACCGCGAGCTGAACGTCTCCATCAGGAAGGAGACAAAAGTGCTGAAAACTCTCAGCATCATCATGGGTGTGTTCGTCTGCTGCTGGCTGCCTTTCTTCATCCTCAACTGCGCCCTGCCCTTCTGCCCTGCACCGGGGGCCCCGGGGGCCCAACGTGGCCCTTACTGCGTCAGCGAGAAGACGTTTGATGTGTTCGTGTGGATCGGCTGGAGCAACTCGTCCCTCAACCCGGTCATTTACGCCTTTAACGCGGACTTCAGGGACGCTTTCCTGCGCCTGCTGCGTTGCCGCGGACGGGGCTTCCTGTCCGCCGTGAGCGCAGCGGTGGAGACCATGATGGCGCACAACGAGGCCGGGGTCCAGAGGCGGGACAGTCCCCTGCAGGCCAAGCTGAGCGTCTCCACGAACACCAGGGGCAGTCAGGACAGCGGGAACACAACGGTGACCGTGTTTTATCACAAAGAAGCGACAAGGGAACAAGTGATAGACACTGAGGAGAGATATGAGGAAGATAAACTGACACAGATACCCAAATAGCACTTTAATAAACTCTTTATTTCCAGATATAAACTYCACTTTTCTTTAAAGGTTCTCAATAAAACCGTTATATCAGGTTATCCTGAGAGATATCACATGCAGTTTGAAAGAGTTTACTCAGCTTCATTATATTTTAAACGCAATTCTGAAATGRGGGTCCACACTCAATATAAACAAAACACTTGGCTGAATCCACAGAAAACCACATGTTTGACCTATTTTGATAGGTATGATGGAATAGACAATAATCTGGTAAGTTTAACCTTTCCGTCACTTTTGCTGCTTCGTAAACAAATGCAGGTGCTTGTTGGCATCAGGTCACAAATTTTACAACTTTTTCATTCAAGGACACATTAACCACATCAGAAAAACTGTGTTGATTTTGTGACTATTTCTTTGTCTGGTGCAATGYGTGGCTTTAAAGTATAAGGCTTTCAGTTAAAATATGTTGAACTAAAATCTTTATGAATACTGTCTTCTGTGCACTAAATTAAAACAAATGTTCATTTTAAATCTCTTCTTTTCAGTAATTTTTTAAACAACGAATGGACCACTCATTATTTGCCATATTCGGGCTATTCTGAAAAGGGAAATTTATGAAGAATTAACATCTTAACTGTAGATAGCTCTTTGAAAGCCTGGACCAGTGAGCTAACAGCTCTTCAGAGCAGAAACATCGTGTCCTAAAACAACTCAACTCTCAAAAAAGTAAAAAAAAAAGTTCATGCATGTTCTTTACCTGCTTCTTTTTTCTGGGTCGCAGGGAGTTATTTGTCACTATGAAAGAGGAAGGGTACAMCCTGGACAGGTCACAAGTCCATCACAGGGTCAGACCGATTCACACTCTCACCAAGGMACAATTTAGAGTTACCAGTTAACCTATGGTGAGAGAAAAGAGGGAGAACCTGTAAACTCCAGACAGAAAGACCTCAGGAGGCAATCCTGCCACCGTCTCACTGAGAGGCAACAGCTCTAACCACTGTACCACCATCACCACTCTTTAATTAAGTTTTTTACAATGTCACACTTCTTTTCAGCATACAATTTGTGAGTACAAGCATTTCTAGTGGGCAATTAAGTTTTTCCAGTACTCTGCAAAACAAACAATTCCTTGTACATAATTCTGCTGAACAGTCAGTTTTTCACCCAAAGAGCAGTAAATTATATATGTTGATTTGCTGCTATTAGGACAAGGATAGGCTGTTAATATTTACATAAATAAATGAAATTATGATAAGTGATAAAAATATTTCAGTAAAAATAGTAACAATCAAAATGTTTCATTTTGTTTTTAACATGTCAATCTACACAAACGGAAATAGTTTTTTCAATATGGTATGAAATTGCTGCAAAAAGCAGTAAGTGCTTTTAACGCTTTTCAGTTGATTTTACTTGTTCGGTGAGAAAAATCCAGTCTGTCTTCCTGGGGTTTAACAAGTGCATCAAAATCAGTCTGAATGTCTGATGATGTGAAGAACAGCAGAGAGGTGATCGTCAGGGACAGAGGGTCTGGATTTGTTGAACTTGAACTGAGAATGTCTGTTCACAGATCCAAATAGGACCAATCTAAGAGCTGATCTTAGTGCTTTCTTAAAGTAAACAAACAAACAAACAAACAAACAAACAAACAAACAAACAAACAAACAAACAAACAAACATTTGGTGGGGGGTGTCATTGGCTGGAAGGAAGTCAAGAAGAGGAAAACACTTCAACTCAAGAAAAAAACATTTTAAATGCAGAATTTATGGGGCTATCATCCCCCTCGACCTATTTTCTCTAAAGCAACAAAAGTAACTTGTAATATATTCTACAGGTAAAGGTTTTATCCGTCTTTGTTCGTTTGTTGGGGCAGCTGAGGCTTTAGCAGGTGGCGTTTTCCTCGGGCAGTTTGATCCCTGATCCCTGCATGTGTTTACGTGCCTCTGGGTAAGACACTCAACTTCACACTGTCCCAGATACACAGATTTGCAAACTAAATAACTCAGGAGGTATTTGTTGCGTCCTTGTAAAAAGCCAGCTGTCTTTACATTCCCCCCTTCAATGTATAGAGGCATTTATTAGAGCTTCTTTATAGTCTCTCCAAATGGGATTATATAAGTAAGTAAGTCACATTAGCACTCATCTGCTGAGCTGATGCACCATGCACTCTGTTTACTTCCCCTTCTATAAGAGACAGCCATGAATAATTTGTGCCTCAAGGTTGTTCCTGTGAAAGATGTCCAGACCTGTGAGAACACAGAGGCTTTTACGCTGACATCGCTCAAAAACACAAGACAGGAGTCCACAGAGAGGCTGCAGCTGAAAGTAGAGCACAAGACTGGTGGTCTCATGTGATGCTCTGTGGTAAAGTTTCTTCATATTAACGTTCAGTCATTTTCTTTCCCCTTAATGAAATTTCCTTGTTGGTGTAAAATATGTAGGATGATACCATTACTTTAATGAGTTAAAAATATTAATGAAGTCAAAGAGTAAAAAACAACCATTCTTTAAAAATATTTTAAAATCCTTAAGAAGTCCAAGTGGAAACGGTGGGAAGCAATTTTATAGTGGTGGTTGATTACAACCACAGTTTGTGGTCTCTGTTTCTATATTTAGCACTTCATTCATGCCACCTTTTAAAATGTGAACATGAATTTGCATTTCGTGGAATCCCATTTCAAATGAAATGGAAGACATTTGACTTTTGTTTCATTTTTTAAATGGACAAGTATTTAGTATGAAAAATACAAAACACCATTAGCGTTTCTAGTCTAAGCTTATGTCCCCAGATGAACCTTTTTGTTACATAAATGACTTCTGAACAGTTTGAAAAAAAAAAAAAAAAAACACAAAACAAATCTGAATAAAATCTGTTAGGTTTAAACAATATAAATTAAAAAAGAAGAAATAAAAACAGGTGATGGTTATTTATGAATGCAGCAAGGTTTCTTCTTTTTTTTCTTTTTCAGTTTTAGGAACAACCAGCTATGGCAACAAAAACTGGACCTCCTGTGTTTTTTGGAATGAKTATTGATAATAAACATCAGAAAATGTGCTGTGTTTAGATCTGCAGACCTGCTGTTTTAATGATGAACCTCCGGCACACYTTATTCTCAAACTGCTCACCCACAAACACTCAAGCTGGTTCTCTTACATTGTCTGCAGATCCAAACTTTGAAATTCATGCAGATAATATCAGACAGATCCAAGAACAGAACTGTGAAAAAAACAACAACTAATAAATGATCAATGACATTACAGACCCTTTTCTAGTGGGGTTCTGTGGAAAGGCTATGGAAAATTATTAACTTACCTGCTGCAGAAAGCTCTGTGATTGATTTAATTATAAACTACAACAAACTGTTGATTTTTGACCAGATTGATGAGCTAATGAATACTCCAAGCACTGCAAGGGTACAGTGGATTTTTGTTGATGTAAATTAACTCTTATCTCCATAAGCTGAGTTTGTTGTTCATGCCAGCGCAAAGTCTTTACATCACTGACATGATGACATCACACAGTTATCTAGATCAATTTCTGTGGTTATTTAATAGCGGCAGTAGCACCGAGCTGTAGCATCTGATGCAGATTGGAGCACTTCCTGAAGGAGTACCCTACTTTATAATAATAATCTTTATTTAACCAGACAATTTTCACAGATATTTTATTCAAAGGGAAGCCTGGGCCTGAATGCAGCCTAAATATGCAGGTTTTTGGACTGCTCCAGAGAACCTTAAGGAGAAGATGCAAACTCCACACAGAAAGACTCTAATCCCAAACTGGGGATTGAATCCTAACCTGTTTGCTGTGAGGCAACAGCGCTAACCACTAATCCACTGCTGCCAAAATGGCATTCCCCCACCCAGAACAACCATATAATGCAAAGGACAGCTGGAAATAAGTGCGTCTGTGACATTCAAGAGTGAGAAAACAAAATACATTTTTTTCTACACTGGAAAAGTTAGTTTTTGTGGCTTAGCATATATAAAAAAGAACAAATTCCTCCTAAAACATACAAACCATGCATGTAAGTTCCCATAACCAGAGCTGTTGTGTACAAAGCTGAGTAGAAAACATAAAGTAACATTGTGCAAAAAGCTTGAAAGTACGTAAACTTGCCTGTAGCAAGCTTTTCCTCACAATTAAACAAAGGATAACAGAAGTTACACAATACTTTATAGTAGTAAAGAATTTTTTATTTTTTCCTGAATGGACAGTTGCATGGTTTTAAGCCGATCACTGCTGGCTGTCTGTTCTCATTCATGGTGCTGCGTGAAGAAGCTGAATTATTAGTGCGAGCCATCAGAAAGCCTGCCATCCCGCTCTCACAGCGTTCATCTCTAAAAATAGACTCAGGGAAGACACTCAGAGGAGAGACGCCAGAGTTTGTGAGCCGTGCACGGAGCATTCGAGGGAAAAGCCACAGCAGTWGCCAAGTTTTTACTTCTAAAAACTGATGAAAAAGAGTTTGAGTTAAATAGAAACAACTCCTAACATCTCCTAAATCTGATCCAGTCAGAAGTGGTGTGGCTAATGACTTCCTGTTTGTTCTATGTAGTTTATGAGATTTGTCTGTGGATAGTTAGTGCGAAGTGATGGTACACTAAAGACATAAAAGCAGTGTACTGATGAGTATCCCCCATTTCAAGCACTGCAACTATGGGTGTCCAGCACGAGGTATGATTAGAAAATATGTCCTGATATATTTAATGAGTATGGAGGACCAAATCTGAGATAATTAGAAATAAAAGCAAAAATATATAACTGGACCAATAAATAAATAAATACACTTAAATGCACCAATTAAATTAAAAAAGGAGAACTTTATCTCATGTTTTATAATTTAACTGACCTTCATATTAATTTTTCCAGCTTAGTTCCAATAAATGACATATTTTACCACATAAATTAAAATGTACTGTTTTTAACAATGTATATTTTTTGTTTTTTCTTTTACTTGTACATGGATTTGTGTCTCCTAAATCAACGTTTCCCAACCCTGGTCCTCAAGACACACCATCCTGCATGTCTTAGAAGTTTCCCTGTTTTAACACACCTGATTCAGTTGATTGCAGTTCAACAAAAGCCTGCTGATCASTTATCAGTTGAAATCAGCTGTGTTGAAGCAGGGAAACATCTGAAACATGCAGGGCAGTGTGCCTTGAGGACCAAAGTTGGAAAAACACTGTCCTAAATGATTATATTTATTTATTTATTTTTAGTCATTTTTCTCTCAAGTCATTTTATTTCCATGTGTTGCTTTTAGATTTCTATGATTCCTGTGTTTACATTACCTTATGCTCTTCTGGCTCATTATGCAAAAACAGTGMGCAGTCCWTCTTGTGTCAGCTCCTCTCCTATTGGTCAACAGACAGGAAGAAGCAGGATCCAAGAGCAAATCTACTGCTTGTGCTGCCTCAGTTTAGCTTAAAGTTTAAGGTTTAGTTTAAAGCAAKAAGGCAAGGAGGAAAACACTTACCTGTGCTTTTGRTTTAACTAAACMTTAAAGTTTAAGCTAAACTGAGGCAGCACAAGCATYCACAGTGACAGTAGATCTGCACATGGATCCTGCTCCTTCCTGTCTGTTGACCAATAGAATAGGAACTGACCCAAGAAGGACCACCCACCCTTATATAAGTTGGCAGAAATGTAAAAGGTAAATACAGGAGATAGAGAAATGTAAAAGAAACACATAAGAGACACTTGAGAGAAAATTACATAAAAATAATCATTTAAGAGAAACTGATGCATCTACTAAAGGACAACAATATATATATATATATATATATTAAACAAAATATGTGGTAAAATATATTATTTATTGGAACAAAGCTGGAAAATTAAACATGAAGGTCAGTTAAATTATAAAACAGGAGGTAAAGTTCTCTTTTTTAAAATTTAATTGGCGTATTTTAAGTGTATTTATTTATTTATTGGTCCATTTACATGTTTCTGCTTTTATTTCTAATAATGTCAGATTTGGTCCTCCATAAATGAGAAGCAGAGATGACAAATACATTTAGATGACTTCTTCATTTTATGTGCTGCACTGTACTTCCCAAACACTTTATTATCATCTTGTTTTGTGTGAATAATTTCTGACTCAAACATCTGAATTAAAAAAATATCAAAGAAGTGTGAGGTAAATATTGTGTTTAATAAACAAACATCAGTCAGGTAACTGACATTAGTCTGGGGGATTGAGAATGGGGGCAGATATAAAGCACAATGCACATGTGTACAGGTGTCAGGGGACATATTRATCTGTTACACAAGGTGCCCCCCCTTAGTGTGAGGAACAGGAAGCTCTATATAACATACAGATCAGGATCCAAGTCTATACGGTACAAAAAACTTAGCAGCAACATGTTAACATCAGGGACCGAGGGGGCTAACAGGGTAGTTTCATTTAGAAAAAGTCACAGTATTATTTAAATTTGTTAAAAAGGTAAAAAGAGCTCTATGTATCCGCTATAGGGTCAATGCTACTCACAGGATCTGTGTGTGAAATACATTGGTAGGGAAAACTATACATTTATACTCTAATATAAAGACCTTCTGGTAATGGCACAGTACAAACTCTCAGAAAACACGACAAAAATATACAATGTCTTCACGTCACATTTGCAGATTAAAATGTAACTAAGGTCTCTGGCAAGGATGACAGTTTCAGTGATCCAAAAAACAAAACAAACCTCTTTTACACCAAAATAAAGAACAGCATTTTTTTGTTAGTTTAGCTATCTTGACAGAGTATGTCTTTTTAATACAAAAATAAGGACAAATATAAATTAATATATATTAAAACTGATACATGGGGTGGGGGGATCTATTGAATAAGTACAGGTATTTATGATACAATAAATACTTGTCATAAACATGGAGACTGCAGGTGAGAGTGTTTGTGTGTGTCTGTTGTTCAGTAGCAGTAAAAAGAATCGCCGCTCGTGTACAATCGTGCACACAGTCACAGAGGATGGATGAGGCCTGCAGGTTACAGTGGTGGTTGAGGAGGTTATAGCTGCTCCACASTCCCCCYTGCTTTAAGGCAGCTCCTCCTGGTGGCAAGTCTGTGGTACTACAGTAAAAGTTCTTCCTATAACACACACAACTCATGACAGGAAGCAGGAAGTCTACAGGAAGCGGTCATCCATCAATGACCGGTCCGGAGGGGAAGAGAAAACGTGGCACACCATTGGAGTCGTCACGACCAACAAAAAAGAAGCAAATGTCAGGACAAAAAGTCAACTTTTTTTTTGTCTTTTTCCTCCACTTCTTAATAAAAAATAAGTCTGTTTTTGAACTTTACAATACAATTCAGGATTCCCACCAAGGACGCATCAGTCATCAGTCCAGCACTGACCAAAAAAKCTTTTTTTAAGTTGTTTTTGTTGTTTTTTATTTTTTTATTCCACTTTTTCAGGATTTTTATTAAAAACAGTGTTGGTGGTAATAATACTCTCAGGAGGTTGGGCCGAGTTTCCTCATGGCAAACGAGACGGATCAAGTAAGGCGGGCAGGAACACAAAACATATCTGGAGAAACAGAAATCTGTCGAGGGCYCAGTCTTTTTTTTTAAATTCTCTTTTAACATTTTTTTTTATGAAGAACACTTTGTACAGCCGCACTTGACAACTTTTTCCACTTCCTGGACAAAAGAAGAGCCGTCGGTGCACTGGAAGGTGTATTTCCTACGTTTGCTGCGGAGGGGGGTGCAGCAGGTGCCCTGTCCTTCTGCTCCCCCRGGGCAGCTGCCTCGACACTCTAGACGGGAGACCTTCTCCTGGGTTTGGCACGCCGCGTAGCCTTGCTGTCTCTGGTAGACATCTCTGACCCGTTCCCCTCGACAGGCAACCTCTGCAACAAGGAAACGGTGTCAGAAATCCCCCAAAATTTAAGAGAAACTCCATTAAGTTTGCTTTTTAGAAAATGTGCACCAAGTGGGGTGGTAGTGTACCTTGAACATCTCAGATGTTGCATTAATTTTTAATGTTTCACTTTATATTTATGGTACACATATTAAAAGGAACACATCAATGGTTGGGGGAGTAGATAGGAAAAAGGGTAGAAAATAGTCCTCATAAAAGAAATGAGTGTTGTTTTACAAAAAACATAAAAAATCATGTTAAAACACCCTAAAAAGAAACTTAACATAAAAGCAGATAATAGCAACAATAAACAACAAAATATAATACGTCATCATAAAAATGACTATGCAAGAAAACAAAAGTGCTGCAAAACTGGTATAAAACAGCTGAATGCAGTGAAAACAAAGGGTCAGATTGCATTAAATGGGAGGGATTTAGAAAATGAATTCATGAACGTTTAGTAATCTGATCGCCTCACCTGAGTTTCACCTCGCGTAGGATTAAAAGGAAGCTCAGGAGATACTAATTAAAAAAGTTGAGCGGTTAGAAACAGTGCACAAACAATAAAAAGTTTTAGAAACACACATTGTTAAAAGAGATCAACAAGAGCTGTCAGGCAGGGAAGCAGAAGCTTAGACGAAGGTATAATATGTTAATAAACACAATTTAGATTAAAAAAATTGAGCTGTGTTGGTGCCACAAACCCAAAGATTCCTTGTTTTTCTCACCTCGGTCACAAGCCTCTCCTGTGTATCCACTGTCACACTCGCAGTAAGCTTGGCCCAGGCCTGAAACTCTACATTTTCCATGTTTGCAGCGAGACAGGCTGCAGGGTTTAGCCGCAGCTGGATCCTGCTCATCGCACAGCACACCAGCAAAACCGGGCTGACAGCGACACGAGTACGAGTACGAGTTGATGGGGATGCAGGTTCCGTGGATACACCTTGAACGAGGGAGAGAAAGACGTGGATCGATGAACACCGACAGCTGTTTTTTCTTTAGGATTTGACACCCCCCAAGTTTAACTTCTTATTGATATTAAACCTATGAGAAAAGCCTTGTCCACTCACTTGTTGCCATCACAAGCATTGCTAACTTGCTGGTCACAAAGAGCGCCCGTCCACCCAAGGCGGCAAGTGCACGTGAAGCCACGGTGACCCGTTGGGTGGCAGTCCCCCTGGACGCAGACGCCTCTCTGACACGGCTGGCAGCCAGGCTCCACGCCGTTACCCAGCCACTGGCTGCTGCGCTGCGAAGTCCCAGAACCTGAACCTTTTCGATCCAGTCCAGCTCCCAAGTTTTGGAGCTTCCCGTTGATGTAGAAGTTACGGAGGCAGCCGTGGAAGCTGGTGCCGTTCCGGCCTCCAGAGCTGAGCTGCAGGGCCGAAAGACCCCCGGAGACCCTCTCTGGCATCCCTGAACAAGGACGAGTCAAGATTTGATTTACTGTCCTCCTTAAGTCAGGCTGATTTCTTATTAATTGTGGTAAGTGATAAAAGTTTGCAGTCATCTGCACTMCAAAAACCGTCCATCTTACCAAGATTTAAAATCTTATATCAGCCAAAAAGTCTTTTTGATCTTGTTTTGAGACTGATTTACTAAACAAGAACTGTTTGTGTAAGAATAATAATCTTGTTTTCAGAATGTGTAAGATTATTTGTCGTTAGGCTGAAAATTTGACTCAAATTAAGTCAAAAAATTTCTGCCAATGGAGTAAGAAAATTTTACTTGGTAAGATTCTTGAAATAATAAAAAAATTGAGTCAAATCAAGTATTTCAAGGATCTTACCAAGTACAATTTTCTTACTCCATTGGCAGACAGTTTTGACTTAATTTGAGTCAAATTTTCAGGCTAACAAGACAAATAATCTTACACATTCTGAAAACAAGATTATTATTCTTACACAGTCAGTTCTTGTTTAGTAAATCAGTCAAAAAAAGATCAAAAAGACTTTTTGGCTGATATAAGATATTAAAACGTGGTTAGGTGGACACTTTTTGCAGTGTGTTGGTATTTTCTGCTGTAATATTTTTAGTACTATTATTTCTGATCACCCTCCAGATACTAATGTTGTGTATATCATATAGATYTACAGTATTTAAGACCATAGACTGGGAAGTTACCTCCCACGTAAAGTGGAGAGTCTATATTGAGTGTAGACTGTTTGCTGATGGAGTTGATGGATTTGGGTGCTCCGCCYTCGATGGACAGAGTCAGAGTCTGATCTGATGCCACCAACTCCACAGAATGGAAGCTGCCATCGTTCACCGTCTCCACGCTGCCAGAGGAAGGATGGAGAGGTTCAGACAACACGTCTCACCATCAGCTGCCTGTGAACGTGTCCTCCTGGGAGTGCACGCACCTGTAAATAGCGGAAGGCGGGTAGGATCCAGTGTCGTAGCTGACCCTGAGACGTCCCCTGTACAGCTCCATTGCAATGTGATCGTTGTCGCCTTTATACAGCAAGACGCCGCTGTCCTCATCTGTGGCAATCTGAAAACAGATTAAAGCAGCACAACACATTTTCAATACTTTGATAAACTGAATGTATCACTGATTTACTTACAGTTGCTCATACAGAGRAGCTAACAAGTTTAAACACATAGATATTTTAAAATCCATGCTTCTCACATCATATCTACCTACAGGGCAAGTACCAGGTACATAATAAGTATGCACTGGATTATGTACTGCTACCCACTTTTATGTTGATATTGTTAGCCAATATTTTCTTCTGTTGGTGTCCATATTTACATTGTGTTCATCAGTGTTGAGACATTACTGTATTTATGTTTTAAATGAGGAAAAAAATCAATGCGGATTAAAGTGACAAAAATGTAAAACAAATAAGTAAATAAAGCACAAGTGTAGACACGTTTAGGTGAATGTCTGTCTTCAATTGTGACATTGTGCAACTTGGTCATTAATGTCTGCAATTAAATTAACAAAAAACTTTACAAAACTGAAACTCAAAGTGCAAATGAAAAGAGCCCATTGATCTTACTTAATATAAAATAGACAATGCAGTTTTGAAGTAATACAATTAAAAATGACTGTATGACATTAGGATCATGGGAGTTTTAAAAATGAGGTACGCTAGAGCAGTGGTTCCCAAACTTTTTATCTTCTGACCCACAAAATATTCATGGCAAAACCTTGTGACACCAAATATTACTGGTCTGAGTACACAAACTTTGTTAATAACCCTAAAAACAAAGGATACACCAATATAAATACTTATTTATACTTATTTTGTGTTTTTGTAATAATTATAGGGAAAATATTACATCACCAATTATTTTATTACACTTTAAATTGATTTCTGAAGTGCAGTGGTTCCCAAACTTTTCAACTTTTGACCCACAAAATTACAGTAGCAGAGACCTGTGCCCACAACTATTTTTGGATGATAAACATTTGTATCAGGTCAACTAAACATGGGCATAGTAACAATATMTATTATTCTACATTTATACATTTTAGGCAACTAAGGCAAAAAATGRAATTAATTTAGAAAATCTTTTCAGGAACCCACCTTGATGTTTCAGGACCCCACTTTGGGTCCCGACCCCAACTTTGGGAACCACTGCGCTAGAGCATGGATTGCATGATAGGCTGTAGTTTAACCTCCAAAGTGTCACATTTCAGAAATATTTCTTTAAGGATGGAACCAAAGTTTGAAAGACAAAACAGAAAATAGAAAAGCAGCAGCACCAAAGTAGCCTGCAGATAAAACTCTGTACCTGCAGACTGATGTTGGTCTGAGGRGAGAGGAGGCTGGAGGGAAGCTGCAGGTACGACTCTCGGTTGACGAAGTTGACGCTGACGAGCGTTTCGCAGCGCTCGCCCTCGTAGCCGTGGGGACACTGGCACTGGGGGTCMGCTCCCACCACAATGCACTGAGCCTCGTTGAGGCACTCGTGGTTGTCACAAGGACTGGTGCGAGGAAGTACCATCGGAGGGGGGAACTCGCAGAACAAGCCACTGCAGCACAGCATGTTCACACACGTCACATGTAGAAAGAACATTTTAAACAATGCAGRTTGGATGGCAAAGAAAACGACTGGAAATATTAAACCCTGAACACATCGTCCTAATGAGCAGAAGGGGAGAGTCTCCCATCAGTGTTAGCTTCAGCAGCTTCCTTTACCTGTATCCCTCCGGACAGATGCAGGTGTATCCGTTCACAGCGTCGATGCAGTGACCTCCGTTCTGACACTTGTTTTCCTCACAGTCGTCAAAGTCCAGCTCACAATGCTCACCTACATAACCGGGAGTGCACTCACACCTTTAGGATATGAATACACACACAACCAATCACAACACTTATCAATTTACTGATGAATAMTTTGCTGAATTTGAGAAGAAAGGAAAACACACCAGCTCCCCGCTGACCCTCAGAGTCTGAACGGTTCACATATAAAACAACGTTATGTGCTAAAGAGCAAGRTCAGCCCAAAGAGTAAGAAACAATCCACAAACTCAAGTCTATTTTTTCACTGTACAAGTGTTGAAATGCTGTGGTAAAGATCGCTACGCCTGTGCGTGTGTGTATAATCCACTCACTTGTATCCCTGAGGTGTCAAAATGCATTTTGAGTCGTGCTGACACGGGTTCAGCTCAGGGGCACAAAAGTCCAGTTTCTCTTCACACAGCTCTCCTGGAAACACACACACACACACACACACACACACACACACACACACACACACACACACACACACACACACA